>NW_020884876.1:11813310-12089605 GCF_003945725.1 Corapipo altera
AGAGTCAGTGGTTATCTCTTAAAAAAAGGGGGAAATTGATGAACAGACATTTTTTTTTCTTTCCAGGCTATCAGAATAAATTTTTTTTTCCCCTCTGGGATTTTTAGAAAAAGAAGATGGGACATGTGGATCTCATGAACTCTGATGCTAAATACAGCTACAACTTTTGAAAGACTGTCTTCCCTATATTTCAAGTTGAACTACATGTTCTTTCTTTAGCATTAAGAGTTGTTTTCTTTCTTTCTATTTTTTTCCCCTGTCTTCTCTCCAGAAGTCAGGAAATGAACTCTGTGTCATCAGAGAGCAAAGCAGTACAGAACCCAGGGGGCCTACTAGCAATGGTGCTTTTTTTTCCCACCTCAGCAGCATGATTTGCAGTTCCTAGAGGGGATTTCAGACTCATCTGCTAGTGGAAAATAAGTGATGGTGTTGGTTTGGGGGGTTTTGGTGAGGGTTTATTGTTGGTTTTATATTTTGTTTTTTGTTTGTTTTTTTTAACCTCAGAATATTTATTAAAAAAACCCAAAACCCAACATATCTTTTCTCTGAGCATAGGATTGCGCTTCACTTTCCTTCTCAAACTTAGTGCTTATTTTTTTTAAAAAAGTTAATTTACCTGGAGAATGAGTTTTCAGAAAATATCCATTCCAAATGCAAACTATATTCAGAATAGACTGATGTTTCTCTCCCTCTTTCAAATACTTGCACTGGGCCCAAAATTTGTGGGAGAAAAATCGCATGTTTGTACCTAGTATGTAATTTTGGCAAATCTTCAGGGGAAAGAAGATGATTAGGATCTAACTAAATCCTAATCTACCTGCAAAGCATGACAGTCCTACATAATAGATGTCATCTGTCTGTATTGGGACATTTTGTAAGTAAAATGCTGCAGCTAGAATACACACACACAAAAGTACAGTCAGTCCTTTGTTAAACCAACAGGCAGAATTGCATTTCTTCAATTTAATTTTCCACTTCTGCCTTTCAACTCCACCAAACTTTAAGTATGTGTCTAAGTTCAACAGGCCTTAATAGGATTCAAACACATGCTTTGCCTCACTAAGGAGGAAACTCATCTGTCTACTCACTTAAATTATGCATTTTGCTGAATGGGAGACTTTATGTCCTGCTACATCAGTACTGAGAGAAGATGTGAAGGTGGAAGCCCAAAACCTGATAACAGTTATTTGTCCATTCTCCAGGTCATGGTAAGGATGATGAGCAGGCAGCACATCTTCATCTTCCTCTTGATACATTATTTGAGCACGGGATATTCCAAGGCAAACAGGTACATCTAGGCCAGGGAGGTACCCACATATCCAGCCCTCTCAAATGTGCTGCTCAGAGCTACCTAGGAGATAAACACTGACAGTTGGTAGGTCAGGCATCTTAGGGGCTGCTACAGTATTGATTTTAACCTCCAGAATGATAGCAAAGAAGCAAAATTCCATCACCATGTCTATTTTTTTTAAGAAAAGTAGCTTTTCCCATATTCCAGAATATCCTAAGTCAGTAAGAAATATTTGTAGCACACAACATGGTATCAGTTACAGTACCAGGGGGTTTTTGGTGAGGACCTGAACAGGACCCAGTTGTATTTCCATACAGAGAGGCACAATTCCTGAATTTGCCTGAGTTCATCCCAGAGGGCTGCTGTGGTGACGATCTATACTCATTGCAACTCAGAAAAACCCATCATCAATCACTGGGCCTGTTGGAGAACAACGAGAAGCACTTAATTGTCTGTACCTTAACCATTTAAATCTTTTCCCTCATGCCTCATTCTCTTTTTTGCTCACTCACTGCAGCCGCACAAAACGTCATAACATTTCAGAAAGATATTTACAATCTCAGGCATCCAAGTGACCAACATTTCCCTGTGACCTTCTCACCCTACCAGTTAGCTGTCGAGTTTTTCTATGTTGTGTCCTTACAGAAATTTTTCTTAGGCTTCTATAGCTTAAACACAGCCATTCCAATGTTAGTGCTTGTAAAGTTTACATTTGTCTGGAGTGTGACTGCTCTGTGGGAGCAGAATACCAGCTACCTGGCACAAGTGCCTAACCCTGTAAACCACAGCTTAATCTGGCAGCGCAGAGCACTTGGGAAATTTAACACATTACTGAGCTGTAAATATAACTTCAAATTTCCATTGACTCCTGTCTTTAACCAGGCAAATTTTGCAGTTGGCTACTACCACTCCTAAAATGAAGATATTTGTATTTTTCATATTGAAACACAACAGATGAGTTTAAATATATAACCTGATAAGAGCTTTTTCTGTGCTATTTGAGACAAAAAGCCCTTGCATTTGGAAGTCATGTTTCCCATTAAAAAAAACAAACCCAAACACCAAAACAAAAACCAGAGTTTAAAATCACTCAGTAAAATAACCCCACAACACGCAATCTGAAATACCATATAAACAAGACACTTAAAGCGTGCTTCAAAGATGGTTATTGCATTAGCATAGGCAGGACATTCGGTAGAAAAAATGCCTCTAGAGAGAATAAAAGAAGTAAAAATAAAAAAATCTAATTTTAAATTGATTTTCTTACTAAAGTCTATAGCAGTGATGAACTTTGAAACACTTTGAGAAATAACGCAAGAGAACACTGAAAATTTTCCCTGTTAACTGGGAGAATGGACGACCTTACCCTGATTTAAATGTTTGTGCATATACAGACATATCTAGGTAGATAGATCAGTTGCATTTAAGTAAGCAATGCAAAGCCACTGATAGTTCCTACTGGCTCTACTTTCTATCAGGAGTCACTGGAGATTCTACTGTTCCTAGGGACATCAGCTTAGCTCCTGTCCTGGAGCTGACAAGCAGCATGGATTGGCAGATAGCCCTGATACACTCACTGAACTGTACTGTCTGTTCCATCAGCTGTGTTTGCTTTTTAGGGTACAATCATTGCAATTGCTCATTCTGCAATTAGAAGTTTCAGTGTGAACAAACCACACTCGGTTTGAAGAATGACCACTCACATTGGTTTCCTGTTCTATTTTACTGCTTAAAATGTGGCAGCAAACTCAAAAGTCTAAACCCAGTACAGGGCCTCCTCATTTTAACTGAGGTAGATCCTCTTGTGAGAGGACAGGCTGAACCTCCAAGGAGTTTCAGTCTTTCAGAGGGATTCGCAGAGACAAAAGCCAGGTAAGTGCTTTGCTTTTCATAAATACCATCCAGAAACAAGCACAAAACAGGGAAAAGAGATGCTACTGTGGAGCACATTATTTTACAGGTGGACAACTGAGGCAGAAGAGTATTTTAAAAGTACCTCTTAAAGTGTTTTAAAAGTGTTGAAAATATGAGCCTAAGTGAACTCATCAAGGTTACAGAGGTAGCCTTTACCTGAATGTGAAAATAGATGCACGTGTCCGAATTCCATGTCAGGCTCATAGTAGTCTTTTTCTTAGCCAATCTGTGCATTAAAAATATTCAGAAAAGCCTCCATTTGTAGGAAGTCAAAGTTTCAGATGAGCAATTCTTGTAACTGAAACGACATACTAAATCCAGGGGAATGAATCATTCACCAGAAAAGAGAGAGTTAACTACATATTCACACAGTAAAGATAGAATATATCACTTTTTTTCCATTCTGTAGTTTGCTCCATACTTTTAAAATGTATTTAGACTGAGTGACCATGTATGCAAAGGAAAACTTTACAAGCAGATAAGTCTTCTAGAGCTGAGTGTCTGCCAAGACAAAAGTGTGTGGTTTATTTTAAAAGGGGGAGTGGTTATCACTCAGAACATACAATTTCTGTTAAGAAGTGAAGACAAAAATTAATCCTTAAAATTTTTACTTGTCCTTAAAATAGAACTTTCAAGAAATAAAGATCACATTTTTTAGCCTATACTGAAATAAAAAGAAGATAGTAATTTTTATAGAGGAACATTTTTAATACAAAAGGAAGCATATTTTGGAAAACTGTTTAATGGAAAAATGAAACTCCAGTACAAAGGAGCTCTTACATACAGGTGTTATGTATTATAATCTGCATTACAGTACTATACTATCCACATGAGACCATGTACAATTAAAAGCTTTTGGACTTTATTCAGGTTTGTGGGTTTCATTCTGATTTAATATACAGCAAGTCTTACTTCCATGAGTACCTCCTTACTGACATGAGTACCTCCACTGGCTTCAGTGAACCCTCAGAATTTCTAGTGGCATAAGTATTGAGACTCTTACTCATTTCTATTTTAATTCTCAGATGTCAGTGTGCAAGAGTGAAAGCTCATAAAATTTTTTATATTTACCATTATCAAGAAAAAGTAAAGAAAATGGAGGACTTCATATTTCTTACGGTTTATCTCAATATGTCTTGTCAAGACCAAAATAAACTTCTCACTCGTTTTATAAGACTAAAACCAGGTTTTACTCCAGAGGTAAAAATGGATCAATTCAACAGAAATTAGAGAGAACTTCAGAAGATTAAAAGTCATGCAAGACAGAATCACATCAAACCCATATCATCTGTTTAACAGAACAACAACAACAGGAAAAGCACATTTGTATTAACTTCTCCTTTTCAAAGTAGTGTTCACTACTATAAATTACTGTATGGTTCTTAATACTGTATGGTTCTTAATTTATATTAACTGGGGGATATTTTATTTGTTCAAAGAATTTGTTTTTAGCCCATATACTGAAGAAATTTAAGTTCACACCTTTCTTTTTTATATATCTAAAAAAGTTTAACACATTACATCACTCTCTCTCTTGCCAGTAAGTAAACCCATTTGCTCCAGACAACTGAGAACCTTTTGGGAACCCGAGCTGGTGCGCAGGAAAGAGGGGAGAAGGGTGGTAGCCACTAGGTGGCAATAGAAACCCCTCAAATAAACTATCATTCCTCACACTTTCTATGCCATTCAAGAGCTATCAATTTCAACTAAGGTGTTGAATCAAAAGAAAGCAAACAAAATTTCACGTTGATCATTAAACCCCAGCACAATTTTCAGTAAGATTAATAGGAAACAAGTGATTTATCACTGTAGTACTTTAATTTCTTTTACTTATCTTCATATTTTCTCCAAAGATCATTATTTAACATACCACGCAGTAGAAAAAAATATTTTCAATTATTTCAGAATTACTAGAGACTATTGTGATAATTTAAGTTATGCTTAATAAATTTATCACTCTGCCATAACTACAGAAGTCAGATGGATGAAATTACTTTTCTGAGGTTGGAAAGCATTAACAGACTTAAATTACTACTGACTTAGATTCTGATTGTATTAAACATTTTTTTCTCAAGTTCTAAAATCTCAGTGACCCTTACAGGGGACTTAAGAAGAAAATTAGTCTCCAAATTAGGTCTAAAGTTACATACAGAAAAGTATCTTAAGTGAAGAGATTCATTGTATATGTGCAACTCACCAAAATACTAAAAATTTCACACTGTTCGTTTTTGCAACTTGTGAGTTAGTAAAACTAAAAGTCACAACTTAATGCACATACACATCATAACAGAGTTAAGATTGTGGACTTAAGTTGCAGGAAGATATGAGTGTATAAATTTGGTGTTGCCATTTTCAAACCCTAGATTTTTCAACTTCAGCATCTTGCATATAATTTTTTTCTATACAAACAAAGCCTCCTGTAGCGAACTCCTCCTTGACCTTATCATGGTGGTTCAACTACTGAACATTGAAACTTATACCCCTAACTGCCAGGAGTGGAGGGGCAGGACCAAAGAGAATAAATTATCAACTTTTGAAAAAACTGTGTCCAGATCTGGTTTTTGAAAGTTCAGCCTGTTTTCTGTTTACAATGCCATTTACTTGACATAGAAATGCATCTTTTTCATTGATATTTTTTGTCTACAGCTTTGAAATACTGAGAAACAACATTAAACTCTTAATAAAATTGAAATATATTCACAGGCATACACGTGAACACTGCCTGACATCTGTAGACTTTCCCTTAAAAAGGTGACTAAAAATACATTTGAAGAAAATCCGGTTTAAAATTTGAAATCATTATTTTCCTGTTTGCAAGTGTTACAGAGTCTTACACTTTTTATTCTTTACCAGAACAATTAATTCTAGGGAGGATCTGAAGGTGACATAATTGTATAAGGTATACTTTACTTAAAAAACAAAAAAAGGCAAAAGGATGCAGTAAACATAGGTATACCATTTTATTCCCGAATATTTTATAAAAATCTGAAGCATTCAGGGTGTAACTAATTTTTATTGTATTCCTCTACAGCTAGCAGTAATAAACACAACACAAGAATACATATATACCCTTCCTACCATTTCTTTTTTGTTTAGTCCATCTAGTTGCTCAGGTCTTGTGGTTATGTAAATATACAGTATCTAGATATTCTGGTACTAAACAAGGCAAAAATTATACATCAAAGTTACCAGACAAGTATGAATAAAATAATAATAAATTGAATTTAGAAGTGTTGTTTTATGCTAGGTTATTGGGATAAAGAGTTATAAAATCCCACAGGTATAAACATACAGATGAAATCAATATTTTCTCAGATTTGTGTCAATCAGTTAAAAAAAAACATATCTGACAATTGGACAACAAGCCACACAAGGAGTTTTTATAGACAAAAGCTCATTGAAGTACTGACACAGGCTTGTGAATTCACTTAAAGAGTCACATATAAACAGCTTTTGTGAAGCCTATGCATCTCTGTCTGTGAGCACACAGTAACAGGCCCTAAGGAAAGAAAGCTTTTGGTTGTTAAACTTTGGTAAGCTAACATATTGTTAAAAATCTCCTACAATTATGCCAAACTCACACAGTTAGAAAAAAGAAAAAATAGAAGCAAGATAATGTTGAACTTTCATATTATCATCTATTTTCAAAATGTTTCTTGGTAGGGCCTGTTGTCCCATTTGCTTCATTCACTTTGTTCTCTACCAGAGTTCTTGGGGAAATAGGGGTAAAGGGAAATAAATTCAAGTAGTTATTAATTGCTTTATATTTAACTACTATCCCAGTAGAAATTCATTCTTCCTCAGACCTGGCAGAAAAAGGCAATGGCAGGAAACAGAGCGAGACACAGAGAAGTAGAAAGAGCAGCTGTTCTCCAACTACCATGCAAAGATGCTCCATCTGTGTAGCACTTGGAGTGACCTCAGGTGGTGAACTACCTTTCTTCTGCAGGTAAGGATGGTGACTGGGTACCTGGAGAGTCTCTGATAAATGAGAAGGTTTTGTGACAGGAAAAGTCTGAAGTTTTTGCAAATCCAGCACATCTTCAGCATCTGATGTTTTCAATTTTTAGCCAGGTTATGGCATTTGCTGCCAGTCCAAAGGGTGAGGAGCTTTCTAATTTCTGGGAGACTTCTATATTTTTCTCCTCTCCGAGGAAGAAAACTCACAAAACTTTTTACTAAAGAAAATTAGTCCACAGTAGGTAGAAGAGAGAGGGATACTGAAATCTGAGCTCTGACCAGCTCAGTAGAGAACGATCCCCAGTCCACAGGTTTTGAGGCCTCAAGATTCAGAGGTGACCACCTCACTCATCCACTTCTCTGTTTTGAAGCAAACCTTCCTCAAAGTAGAGTCCACCTTCTCCATTGCTGCAACTCACAGCCCACAATGTTTGTTGAAACTAAAATCAAGCTGATAACCAGCCCCAACGCACATCTCTGGAGTTTGGCTGGTATCACTCTGAATTTCACAGGACCCTCTAATGTGCCCTTCTGTTGCTAATGGAAAAACTCAGATTTGGAGACCTCTCTGCTGTTGAGCGTTTTCAAGGGGTTGGTTTCTTTCCATTACAGCCTGATAGCTGTCACAAAGTGGAGTTGTGTTCTGGGAGGAGGGGTGTACAGGTGGTTTTTACCCAGCTCCTGTAATACACCGAAGGTTGTATGCATTTTGCATACACCAAAGGTTATTTAACTGTGTCCTTCTAACCACACAGGCTTTTGCATCTTTTGAAGTTATCTTTGGAATAATATCCTGGCTGTTGTTAAAAGGGCTTGTTATTTTCTTCTTTCTACTCAGTATAAAACAAAATGCACTTAATATTTTATTCTGTTTATTTAAAAGTTTATTGATTTATTAAATTAAAAGCTTCTTCTCACCCAGAAAACATTCAGAGCGTTTCTCCAGATATCTATCCAACATTTTATTCTGTTCTTCAGGACTGGCCTAAATAAAGCACATGTTTTTTCTTGAATAAAATGACCTTTAATTCCTGCTCTTCTACTCAAATACTTTTATTTTATACTTTGACTGATGTGGAAAATAATGGAAGGACAGCTTCCAAAAAAATTATCCTAAACTGATTGTAAATGAAGATTATTTTCAGCTAAAGATCTTGAGTGCATGCTTTACATTGTCAGTCCTAACTAATACAGTTCTTTAAATAGATGAAATTAAAAAGCACAGTTACAATAGAAGAACAACTAAAATATGTTGGTCATTTTCTGTTTATATTGGAGTGAGCAGGACTCGGGTATTTATAAAAGTTCAGGTATGACACAAATGTTGTTTACATGTGGAATAAAGGAGATATTTAAAAATGGTTCATGATCAGTTTTAGGCAACTCCTTTAGCTATTCATTGTGGGGGAGTAAAAACTCCACATATTCAGCATTCTTATAATTTACTTTCTGCGACATCCATTAGGAATGGTTCCGCATGATGGTAGACTGTCTTTCCTGAATCACATTTTTAGAGAAAATTTTTCAGGTGAGAAAAAGTTAAAATACACCCTCCTCTCATATACCCTCCTCTAATTCCTTTGACCAGGTTTTCAAAGTTCTACTTATTGTTTTTGGTCTGAATTCCCTTCATAGATCAGTCTTGCATTTTGCATGCTCACAGTCTTTGGTGCAGTCATGCTTGATTTACATCACTTAAGACCAAAGGTGGATACCTGGGTAAAATCTAGGCCATGTAAAAGGCATTGGCAAAGCTCCCACTGACTCTGATGGGGCTAAAATTTCATCCTTTTCTCTTTAAGCAAAGGCTGTCCCTTGCTCCAGCTACCCTGGGAGAAACTCTAGCATTGAATCATCAATTTCACAACTACTTCACAAACTAAAATAGGCTGAAATATTTAAAAAGTGTAGAGAAGGCAGATAAATTATTTAAAGATATATCAAGTAAGTATGAACTGAAATTTAGAAAGGTAACATATATAGGCTGGCTGTATGGAAAAACATCCTGACTACACATTAATCAATCCTCAATAGGAATATTAAACAAGGCCAACATTTTTGGACTGAGATGCCTAAAGTTCAAATCTAAATTCATAGTTAGGAATTCAGTTTTAAGACTACTTGGCTTGAAAAATGTGGTTCTAATCTGAAATTATCCTTCATGTTTTCACATGAACTCCACAAACTAAAGAAAACTACTGATATGACTAAACTCCTTACTTTACTATTTCAAAATAAATGCTGCAGGAAAACTCCTGTCATTTCACAACAGAACTTTCTCAGACAACTGAATAAGCACAACCAATTCTCCAAACAACAATACGCACACATCAGAACTCAGTAACATAGATCACTGCTGGGAAAACACTGCAGGGAAAATGGAATAAAGGAGAGCTATATTGTCATTAAAATTTTACTTTTAATCTTTGCTATATAAAGAAACACAGAACTTGAAAGGATTGTGGGACTTCTCTGGAATTATATGTCCTGATGCTTGAGAATAAATATTATTTTAGATCTTCTTTTAAAAATATATATTAAACATATTGCCATACTACACTATATTAAAGAGATTTCCCATTTTAATAATAAAAATAACTCATATTAGTTTGAAAGTTGCAAGATGTTAACATCAGATGGGAAACAGTTTAAAAGACAAGTGCTAAAAATAACCTTTAAAATACATTGTACACTGATGTTTCAAAGATGAGTGAAAGTTACACTTGGCAAGGGTGTTGGATCCTTTCATATACTGGATATGTTTAGCTTTGGTATTTTCTTAACAAATGGTTAGTATTGGGCCCTATGTCCCTGGAGGAAAGACATCACCCTACAGTGACATGTTTCTATACAAACATACTCAAACCAAGGTCATCACTCACCTTCCTAAACCCTCCGTAACACAGGCCAACAAGTTAATTTACAGAGAGAAGCTGTATGAAGTGTAGGACTAGCAGATCCCAGGGTCCAGTCAAGGTCTGCCACTGAATTAAGGGAACAGATGGAGTGGCTCAAGCTAGAAGAGAATTTTTTTTTTCCTACTTCACCCATATATTTCCACATGCATCCCTAACTCGTGCTTAACCCTTTCCCATGTAGGGAGGCACATTAGCTGAAAGACGTGAACACCAATTCACTTTGTTGTACCACTTCTACACAAGACTGCATATTGTCTCTAAGTTGGTGCCCAGATACTACACTGAATTCAACAACTTCACTGCAGTTTGCAGTTCTGGCTTTCCCATTATAATTTGCAGAATAGCTTCCTATTAACAAACCTGCAGGCTCAGATTCTCTTTATCAGATCTTTAAATGATCAACAAGATTCAAACCAGATAGAGTTCAGCCATGATTTTGTTCCCTCCCTTTTTCTTATTTGCATCTGACAGGTATATGTTTGAGTTCCCAAGCTTTCTGATGCTGCATGTTGGCAGCCACTGGTCACTATTTGAAAGCAAAACTATCAATCTGAATTCTTTTAAGTTTACCAATTTTTAAAAATTATAGCTACTGACAAATCAAGACCGGAAATATATAAACTAGTAAACCCATACATCTTATGTCCAAATACAACTATCACAAGTGTCTCTTCCCACAAGAAAGAAATGACATCACTTGGGGATTGAAAATACACAAAATTGAAGTGGTTTATCTTTCTTAAATTGAGTTTTACTTTTCCCTTTAATATTAGATAAAAATAAAAATCAAAGTTACAATAATTCAATAAGGATCAGTTATCTTGTTGGGTCTGTGAGTTTCATACTCTGACACTGAAAGATGGCAGACACACAGCAATCTCAACAGTTCCATCAGATATAATAGGAATAAACTCGGATTTACACTTCCGGGTTTTTTGCCTGAGCTTGGCATTTAGCATGTCAGAACTGCTCTGAAGAGGATCATATTCTTTGCTCAAAAAATATGAGTGATACATAAAATTTTTTTTGTCTTCTGTCAAGAAGCTGCAATCTTTCACAGCATGAAAGAGAATTCTGGAAAACAGAATTCTGTAAATAAATAGATAAATATATCTGCCAGTTGTTACCTTCTTGCATATGTGCCCCTCTGCAGGAAAGTCTGGTGGTATAGACTTACAGTGTCTGATTGCATAGAAAAGGAGGGGTTGCCATCTCTTACTTTTATTCCCATAACATCTGCTACTGGACATTGTTACAGACTGGGGCTTTGATCTAATCCAGAATGGCTATTCCTATGTCCTATGACTGTTTTCATAAATTAAAGCCATAGCCTTTCTCCTTCCCATTACTCTTGGTCACACTGTTTAGCATTTTTATATAACATAGAATATAGTTATTGGAGAAATATAATATTCTGGTGTACATTGTTGGAAATTAATTCTGAAATCTTTAATCAGTTTGATGTACTTTACAACGGGTCAAAATTTTTCAGGTCTTTCAAATATTAATTGTCTCAGATTGCTTTGTGGAGTTAGTTGTGAACATTTGTTGAGAAATCAGAACCCTGTCTATCCACTGCAAATTATGAAAGATCAGTAATTTGCATTGCCAGTGGTCAGAAAATTCCCTCTAATTTACTCAGTATTGCAGTCTAGTAAGGAGTTATTTACCTCTAAAGAACTGTACTTCTTTGAAATGTGTTATGCACATGTAGTCCATTCTTGGACTGTACGTGCTCCTTGTGCCTGAACTATCCATGAGCACACGCACAATAAGAATGGACTCCATGTGGACAATTACTCACTGAAAAGAAAGTTATTTAGGTTGTAAAGTCAAGGAGCAAAAAATTAGGAAATGCCAAATTTACTGTTGTCTGTGCAATAGTGACCCCAGTGGAGAAATTCATTATTTACTGTCACAGTGCAAGAAGTCGAATTCTCTTTCCCAAGTAAAAGAAAAACGTCTATCTTCTAAATGTCTTCTTGCCAAGTGCTGAAAATACATGCGGTTCAGACAGTGCCAGAAGTAGCATTCTGAAATTACTATTGCAAACTCAAAGGAAATAGCTTGTATCCTGTGGGGGGAAGGGGATAAAAATCCTGGAGTAACTTTCACTCTTTCTCTATATAATTTATGTTGCCTTGATTTGCATTCTGTTGTTTTTCAAATGCATAGGATTCATTTTATATGAATTTTTCCTTCCTTGCATCCTGCTCGCTAACTAGATCATCCGGTGCATTCTCATCCACTGAAAAATAGGTTCTCTGGGAGAACAAGGAATGAGTCTCCCTTTATTCAAAATAATACTCACACTCGGTTCTAGTGAGCAAAGCCCTTTTCTAGCTAGGATGTAGTTTTTCCACAATAGTGTAGTGTCTTCTGTTCCATGTTACCAGGATTTTCCCCTCTCAGTCTTTAATCCTATTTTTGTCAAAAATCTACCCTGTTTTTACTACATTTGTTTCCTCATCTCCCTTTCCTTAGCTGTTTCCCTCTCCTGTTTGCTTGCTAAAATTCAGTTTAATTGTCTTCTCTTCTCTCTTTATTCCCATGCCTGTCTGTGCTTCTTGGAAGTCTAGTATTCTTTATGACAGTACCTACACAAAGAAGTTAAGCTGCATTTCTCATTTATTATCTATTCGCCATGTGATAAGCAGTGTGAAAACTGAAGTCAGTGGTAATGTCTGCCTTGTTACACTGAGTTCCAGTTTTCTGGAGAAGTGGATCACATTCAATTATCTTTATCACAAAAAAGCACAGTTGTATATATATATATATATAAAAGAGAGAAATATCAATTGGACTTCTTTTAGATTGGAATATTCTGAATTTGATCATAAAAGTATCAAGAACAAACATTCTTTGTCTTGAATATTTAAAGAGAGAGTAAGTCCTTAAAGCAAAACTGTGATTTATCATAAAAACATACAAAATCTGAATTTTTGTTTTCAGTAATTTATTTTCTTGGCTTTAGAAAAGTGTCCTAGCAAATATATGGGTACTGGAATTGGCTGCCCAGGGAAGTGGTCACAGCACCAAGCCTGCCAGACTTAAAGAAGCATTTGAATAATACTCTCAGGCACATTGTGTGTCTCTTGGGAATAGTCCTGTGCAGGGTTGAGAGTTGGACTTGTGGGTCCCTTTCAACTCAGCATATTCTGTGATCCTGTGAAATAGATAGGCACGATTGTCATTCTGTGTTGACACAACAGTCCCAATCCCTTGCATGTATACTCTTCGTGTAACTGGTGATATCCATTGGCATGTCAATTCACATGCACAGGCCTATGATTTATGTTCACAGTTAAGGTAGCTGCATGAAAATGCGAGCCATGCAGTGGCACCTGTACTTGAAACAAGGACATGTGAAGAAAGCTGAAGCTCAAGATGGGCTGCTTGATCATCCTGTCTACATGACTCTTATTTTGGATGGCACTACATTTCTCTAGTACGTGAAGGACTAAAACCAGTTTTCTCTCTGTGAAGGAGCTAGTGTCATACAATCATATTGTTTGCCAATCTTGTTTTGTTTTGTTTTGTGGATTTTTTTAAATAATACAGATTGAACATTGTAAGTTTCTCATTGTGAGACATTCTGTGTAATATTCTTATATACATATTTTAATTTTTCAATATCTTTTTTAAAAAGTGGAAAATAGGTTTCATTGTCATCTTCCATAATTAATATTCTCTCTATACATACAAAAACTGAATAGCTCATTTTATCATAAAATTGTACTGGGAATGATGTTCAATTGAGTACTCATTTTGACTCCCAAATCTTTTTTGGGGAGTCAAAACACTTCTTTCCAATATACAGTGTTCTGTTCTGGAAATATGTCTTGTTTCTAGACTTTTCTTTTAAATTGTGCATATTCCAGTGTATTTGTATTGTGCAAGCTTGTAGGGAGATGCTTAGCAACGACATAAATATATCTCCAGCATGGAACCAGAGAAGGGATTTTTTTCCCCCCTGTAATTTGGAGCCTTTACTTAATTATTTAACAACTATTTGGCTATCAACTTTTAATTGGGTAATAAAAGGCCTTTGTTGTCACCTTATGAGACTGTCAGTGGATGAAATAGGGCAACTCTTAGGTTAAAAAAAAAAGAAGAAGAAAGTAGATCTAGATGATCTTATACTACTTATTACGACTATTGCTTTTCATGGAAAACTCACCAGAAGACGCAGTTAAGATCAACAGATACTTGATTTTTTCAACTTGTCAAATTTCCTGAGTGCTCTTGGGAATTGTGAAACAACTGAAGAAGGATCCAGTCCTAGGTCAATGTGTGTTCTCAGCTAGTATTGGAATCTAGCTTATGAAGGGAGCAATGTTTTTCCTAGTTACGGCTTTAAAGCACATTTATCGTGCAGCTTATACTCTGGCAGAAAACCCATTCCTAATCTGTTTTAAAACAAATAGATTGTGTACAGCTGTCTCTATATCCAAGGCAAAATGATGATTTAATGTTGATTAAGAGAGAAGGCCTTTGAAGTGAGTGAGGCAGGAGCCCATAGTATGTCTCTAGTGATCATTATCAGTCTTTCCCTGAAGGGTGACTTGGTGCCAAAAGCGCTTTCCCCTGACTGGCTGAGGTGGATTCAGGAGCAAATGCTTTGTAAATTTAAAAAGACCTTCTCATTCACAGGCCTCTGATGTCTTATTCCTTTAGCTGTATTAATGTCTGAGAATAAGCAGATGTAGTCTTTTTTACCAGCTAACTACAAAAAGGGGCAAGGTCCACTGCTCCACGGCACTGTGGGCACCACAAGAAGAGCAGCCAAGCATGTATCCTGCAGTAAAATCAAAGAAAAGTTGCTGGGCTTGTTTGTTTTCTTTTAATTTTTTTTTTTTCATATGAACAGCTGCTTTAGCAAAAGAAAAAGCATTTGGAGTTAGCTTTTTATAGCTAAACAGTTTTGTGAATAATTATATAAAAGTACAGTAAAAGCACTCACGTTCTCTCTCTTTCACTTGTTTATCTCACATTACAGGCCAAACACCAGTCACAATACATGTGTGGGTATGTGGACCTACATATAAACATTGTATATTATATACACATACACACACAGGTTTACATTGCCATCTGAAATGAAATGAGTGGTAGGTCATTTGTGTTTGCATCTGTCTATCCATCTGTCTACAATTTGGCTAAAAAATTCACAGCACCAGTGACAGATAAGAGCAATCCTGTGTTTTTTCATGCTAGCAGTTGTAAAGAATGCAATTTTCATATAGCTGAAGCTGTGTTTCTTTGATCAACAATTGCAATTTACATTCATTTAGGGAAATGCTGATTTTGTCTCACCAAAAAAAAGAGGGAAAAAACCCCAATAATTTTTTGAAAAAATTCTTTTCATCTCAATTCATGGGAGTCCAGTTTTACAAAACCAAAAAAATCATCATTGCCTGTTTATTTCTTAGTATTTAATAAATAAGCATCATATAAGCTCTACATGAAGAGCATTTATCATCAAAGACTTCATAGTTACTATTTATAGCAAACCATTACTAACATACTTTCTCAAATACCATAGTATTAGGTAAAAGCAAAAATATGATTTCAAGCACACAGTGCTCTTCCATAAGCATAACCAAGGCCTTTTTTTTTCCACTGCTGAGAAAGGACATTTTGCTATTGACTTCAGGGGGAGGGTGGGGAAGGAAACCGATCCTTTGATGGAGAAGGGTTTTGTATAATTGTCTGTAATTTAAAAATTATGTTAATGTTGTACTGTGAGAGCTGCCAGATTGACAATTCTGGGAATTTAAGTAGAGAGCAATAGCATGGGTTTCTCAACATTGCTCCATTATTGTGTTGCAAATCATGCCAGGAGGGAGATATGTCTTAAATATACATAACTAAGTGCAGAAGAGCATTTCTAAACCCGTATTGTAAAATCTTAATTCTTCCTCAACCTTCTTCCTCCTGAATAACCAAAACCAGACAATTTTTTGGCTTAAAATATTTTGTTTAGGGGCATTTTCATGAAAAGTTGAAATAATAAACCATTTTTCCATAGAAAAATGTTTTATATGAAATTTTCAGCTAATCATATAAAATTTAAAACTTTTCTTCCTATAAACATAAAAGTCAATCCTGCTTTATCTTTTTTCTTTATATACTTAGTTTTTCAGCTTTCATTCCTAATCTGTAACAAAAAACACCCAAAACATGGAAAAACGCCCACTTAATATGATTTTCACAGTCTTTCAAAACAGTTGTTTTGTTAATGCCTGACTGCTTCATGGCTAGATAAAGCAAGGCATGGGTAGTACCATACAGCATCAAAATCTTTTTTGTGACAATCTCCTGTGAAACCCGCAATTGTGAATTTGACAGCTAAAGATATTGGTGAGAACAGAATTGCAATGAAAGGTCAGATCATTCTCCAAGCCAACTTAATCTCTGACCTTGCTAAAACTGATGAAGGTAGCGATTAATCCCAATCATAGAGTTTGATTTTGTGTAACGTACAATATGAAATTTATGTAATTAAGTTTGTCTGATAAATTATGCCTAGATTTAGTTGCTGACTGATTAGCCAGTGTCGCTACTAAGGTGCCATTATTAGATTTAGTAAAGGGAATTCTCTGTTTTAAACACATATTCTCCTGGTAATGGAATGACAGTCTGTAAACGTGTCATTCAAAAGTTGGTTTTTTTTCATCCTGAATCTTTTCTCACCAAAATATCAGGACTTTTTTAACAATTCAGTGAGAATGTTGAGTTTGACATTTTCCATCGCTTGCATGTTTCTGTTTTCTTCCAGAGGGCCATAAAAATGAATGACCTGCAGGTTTGGGTTTTGTTTCTTTAAAAAAAAAAATGACACTCTGCAAAACATCTACAATTTTGGGAAAATCATTCAAAAATATGTAAGAACCCCATAACAACTTAGTTTTTCTACTTTATAACTTTCTAGTACTTAAAGACATTTTGAAAAGTTACAAAGTTACTATTTCAGCATCAAATATAGTAAAGTATCTTGTATAAGTCGAAGGTATAATTGGCAAAACTTAACAGAATGACGTCAAACAAAAATATTTCAAGATATAAAAATGGGAAATCTGCAAACCCTATGCAGTCTGCCAAAAGACCTGATCCTGCAAAAGCTGTGTTTGCCGTTTACTGCTTTGATCAGTTCTCCAGCAGTTGTGGGCCTACTTATCATGGTAGCATACATAATTATTAAATGTTTAGTGGATTTGATTCTTAGTGTCCAGACATTTTTCTAACTCTGTGTTCAGACTCCCTTTGTAAGCTCATGTATAATTAATTGATTTAGTCTATTATTTTGTTTTCATGTCTGTGGTAGAGGAGCTTCTCATTCTCAGATTTCACATTCCTTGACTAATTTAAAAAATTCTTTTGCCCAGTGTCACAATTAATTAGAATTTCAATTCTCTAAATAAGTTTTGGGCTAAAAATTAGTCCCATATTACGCCTACATGTTATGCAAATTAAAAGTATTTATTTACAGAGCAGATCCTCACAACAGTAAGAAAAGCATTATCACATAGAGTCAAACCCCATTCACCTTATTTAAATACAGCTGGAAAAAAAGAAAATTTGTTCTTGCTTGAACTAAGAATAGGCAATTTTGGTGTCTAAGAAAAGTATCTGAACAGACCATTGTAAATGGCATAAACATCATCTCTGTGCTCTAAGTCTTCTGTCATTGCACTGTCCACTCTGATGTTAAATTGAGGTGATCTAATTCTTGCAATCCAAAAATATGTCAGTGTTTTCCCACCCATAACCAAAAGAGAAGCTCATGTTCTTCTAAATAGCATAGTTTCAAGACCCCAAGAATATTCAACATTCAAAGAAATTAGGCTAATTAGATCAATTTATGGAAAAAATGCATGATCCATTCTTCAATAAACCATTGGTCAATATAATATGGCTGACAACAGGGTCGCTCATAACCAGACAATTAACTAATTCTGAATTAATTAAGAAGTAGCAGAGTGTGGAAAACTCTGTGACTTTTGCAAAAGATTTTAGTTTCTTCCAGGGAAGAATGACACTGTGGATAAGGGGATTTAATGTAAACAGTACAACTAGAGATTATCATGAATCCCAAGTAATTAGAATGAATGCAGAAGCACCATCCACAAAAAGCCCAAAGCTGACTTGACTGTACTGTGCTCGCAGAACTACTTAATGCAATCGGGAATTAAATGCCAGAGGATTGTGTGAGGCTCCTGAGAAAGAAGTAATGTAGAATTTCATGGAAAACGATCTTTCTTGTCCCATTCTCTGGTTAAGTGATTTTTATCTTTATTTTCTCTTTTTTCTCACTTTTGCTGCTAATAGTGTCCTGAGGATACATCTTATTCACAGAATTTTGGTCTTAAGTTTGCAGCTAAGCAGAAAACTGCCTAAAATATCTTGAGGTATTACGCTATTAGCCTCTTTTACTATATCTGTGGTATTCCAAATAGTAATAACAAATGTGGAAAAATAGGCTAAAGTACCTTGGTTAAGAATCAGTTAAAGAAAATGAGCCAAAAATAACATCTGCACCAGCAAATCTGCAGTGCTTAGCATACGGTTTTAATTTAAAAATATTTACTCCTAAATTTTGAGAGCTGTGAGAGCTTTTAGATGTGTGCTTCTCATTAAAAAGATGCTGGCAGATAGTGTAGGCCAAATATTGGCTCCGGAGAAAGAATGGTTCAGAAAAGACCTAATATTAGGCCACATTGAGCTGTTGATTTTTTTAGGCAGAAGTCTTCACTGAATCCTAACAGAATTCACTTTGAAAAATTTATTTTAATAATTAAAGCTCTCATTTGACTTTTTGCAAGATAAATGTTTAACAAGGGTATTGGATGAACCTGGATATCATACAGTAACTAACTAGAGATGGGCCAATTTAACTTTTTGATAAGATTTTAACAAAAATCCATTGTTATATGTTAAAAAAATGTCCTTTAAATGCAGCATTAAGTATTTGAGTTTTTAGCTATTTATGGTGACAAATTAGACAAATTAGACTGACTCTTAATTTGATTGAATGTGCCCACCCTTTCTAGAGAGGGAGTTATTTCTAGTGGTCCCAAATGTAAGAAACAACACAGTTCACTCTGAAGTAAAGGAGAATGAAGCGGTAGGACTGTGTATCCACACTGGGGGTATAAAATACCTAACATTTGTGTGCTGGGTTGTAGCCTGCCTGAATCACTATCCTATTACTTTAAAATGTCTTATTAATTAAAATAAAATACAAGAGAAGGAAAAACAAATTGACAACACTATAAAAATATTGTTATGTGACTAGCTAAATGTAAATATTTTTGCAATTAAACATTCTAAACTTTTTGGTGATTTTCTTTCCTTTTTGTTGTATTTACTTTTTCTACAAACTGCATGCAAATTATTTTTAATTGTCCAGTGACAAAAGCTGTCCAGCAACAGAAAAGACTACATCTGCTTCAATGGCAGACATATAAAACCTGTGTGACAAACATGATCATTAAACAATCTGATTTTCTTGTTGGGAGGGTTTAATGCTGTTGGGTGTAGTATTAAAATGTAGAATTTGATAGTGCGTCTTAAAATTTTAATGATGTGTTCATGAATATAAAACATGCTTCCATCAGTGACTTTATGACTTCTCCTCTGCATAATTAGTGGTATCTGTTTTATGAGCTTACTGTTGTTGCCTTGATCCCATGAAAATGTGAAACCACCGTTATAATTTACACCATTGCAGACCTTTAAAGATATGAGCTGGAATTTCTTCCTCTTTTCTCATTCCATTTTCCCTTGCACTTAATATCAAAACAGAATTTTAAGTGGCTTTTGTAAAAGCTGGGAAAGGAAAAAAATTCAAGGACAACAATTAATTTTAAACATTTGACATAACAGTGTAATATTTGCCTCAGCTTAAATCTGTGTTGTTATCTTCTTTTAGAGAACAAGACAAGCTTCCTACCACAAAGCTGGTAAATTTAAGTGAGTTCATACATTGAGGAATGCACAAAATAAATTGTGACTAACTTCCAGATGATAATCGTTCTATGATATAATTGGTTAACTTCTGAACTATCATTTATTGTACATTCTTCCTCCTCCAGACTTCAGCAAGCACTGGACCCATATGAATAAAATGTCATTTGATTAATGAGAAGAAACATGGCATTATGTTTAGACACTTAGACCAAATATTAGGCAAGAAGGACAGCAGTTTCTTCTTTGGTTTTAGATGTGTAAAACAAGGCTGATGTTGGTTAAAACAATGGTGGGTTATTGTGGCATTTAACAGGGGTGACTAATTAATCTTCCTTCACTCAAAGAAGATAGTGAGAGTGTGAGCAATATTTGCAAACACATATTCCAAATGAACACACATGCTCCTAGAGGTTACTCAAAACCAGAAAAAATATAATTTATGCAACTAGAAAAGATGGCTTTGTACAGGGGCCATCCACAGACTGATTCCGAACTGTTTACCTTCAGAATTTAAACAAAATTAAAAATTAAAAATAAAAAATTGACCACCATGCAGCAAGGAAAAAGAGTTTCAACTTTCAGTCCGAAAGGTTGATCTTTTAATGAGTTATGTAAATGCCATTCATAAAACAAACAAACAAAAGTAAAAATTAATTCTGAAAATAGACAAAGCCTCTAATGATGTTTTGGTAACACTACTGAGTATAGCACTTGAACTAGCTGAGTCTCTAGCAAATTAAATAGCATCTTTTTGCTATTCATCTAGGGAGAAGACACAGAGATAAAAAAATATACTCAGCAGAAATTAACCTTTCAGTGAATATTGTGGAAAGTATGAAAAAATATTTTTTTTTCTCTGCCAGTTGAATTTCATTTTAAAGGACACTGTTTTCGTTGCTTGTATCAGGGGAGGTTACCATCTTTGTCTGAGGGTTATAAATGGAGACACATCATTGTCATAGGTGCTCTCATAGGAGTAGCACTTTTTGCTACACTTTCTATTATTCTCTGCAATCATCCCTTTGATTGAGATACAGTATATCCAGTGACTGAAAAAAAATTCATCCCACCAGAACACCTTGACATGAGAAGAGTTTGGGCACAAATTACCGTGCTCCGGAGGCAATGCAGCCTGATAAGGAAATGGAGTCAAAACAATGCATCCTTTCAAAATCAGGTTCAAGAATTGTTCATTCAAAAAGAGAAACAAAAGAAACTACAATGTTCCAAACTTCTTTATGATTTTGGATGAAAAAAAATATCAGTTGTAAATACGTCAAGGGACCAAAGTTCATTTATAATGCAAACAAGGATTTCAGGTTCTCCTTATCTCAGTTCTTCCCAGTTGACAAACAATAAGCAGTCCCAGCTGCAAGATCCCTGTTTCTCACTGCCTTCCAAAGTGTCTGCCACAGAAGGGCTTATCTCACCTTCTTTTGCTCCCTGAAGCATGGCTAGGTAAGTGGAACTTCGATTTAAACTAGCTCCTTTTGCTATGGGACTAATTAGTTAAAGAGTTAAATTAATCTCAGTATTTGGCTCTCTATACCAGTTCCAGTTTTGCACTGCCTATTTGAATTTTACTGGACTTTCTTTTGAAGAACATTTTCTTGTTGCTTACTTCAGTGGGAGGTTATCTTTTTCCTTTGAAGGTTATATTGTGATTGGCAGAGGGTCAGGAAACATCAGTCACATTGGGCTGTTACGGAAATACTTTGAAAAATAAATGTGAAAGACAAATGTTAAGTAAAGAGACTCCTTAATCAGCAACAGTTCCATAAGACTTCAGTCCCTGTGAGGTATCCACTTTGTTTACACAGTTTATTAATACATACATTTGGGAGCAATGGGAGATTCTCTGTTGACTTTGATAGTCAAGCTTAAGATAAACGAGAGGTTCATGCTCTGTCGGCAGGATGTTCACAAAGCAAGACTAAAAACCAAACACGTTATTTGGCCACTGTCAAGATTTCATGTAGATTAGAAGACTTTTGTTATTATACAGTGCTGTAGGATTCTCCTAAGCTTTGTCTTGCATCAACTGAGCTTGCTAAAATTAGTACTCTATCACTTTATGACAGTATCAACAAGATTAACAGAGTACTGCTTAAAATATGTTCTCACAATACAGAGGGGCTAGAAATTCTGACATTCTAATATATTTTAAAATATTGCAATTTCTAGTTTTCTAATTTTACAATGCATTTTTATTTATATATACTAAAAATGAGACAGAAATTTAAGAATCCATTCAATATGTGGTATACGATATATAATCTAAAGTATATATAATTTTTTTTTTAAGTGTCTGAGAATGGACCTTGCACTTTCTGATATATAGCTCCAAATGCACTTATAATTGGATAAGAATATTCAAAGTATTATGAGTAATATCAAAGCAGGCCAGGAGCCTATTGCTTCTGGATAAGTCCGTTTCTCTCTGGCCAGTAGCAAAGGGCGCAATCAGCAGAAGGGCATATATCCTTCGGAATTAAAACTTGAGCTGTCTTTATTTGATTCAGTTGACCTTAATAGTCATGTTTGCAGGGATTCCAATTAGCAGCTGGTTGTAACATACTGTACCACGTGTGCTGGATCTCTAAGGCACAAGTAGGAACTTAAAGATGGAAGGTCAGACTTACCTCTCATTTTTATAAAAATTAATTTCCTCTAGGCATTTTAAAAGAAAAAATAGTAGCAAACACATTAGAATAGTGCAGCCTTTATGGGAAATGGCAATTTAAGCAGCAGCCCATATGTTCCAATTTCAGGAGGTCAAAATGTTACATAGTACTTCATAGACTTCAGTATTCTGAACTGTATTGTCACTGTCCATTGCTGCTATGGGGCACAGTCAGTCCAAGTGCCATCACCAGGAAATCTTCCTTTGTGTTGGTGTTTTGAAATGTGCATAAACCTGGGACAGGAAGTTAAACCTCCATAAAGCACAGGTTTGCTCTCAAGTTATGATTAATTCAACAGCAAAAGGTGGAAAAGACCTTCCTACTCTTTCTAGTTTCGTCTACTTACTCTGTCAACCCCTGCTGCAATTTATTGTCTGCCCAGCTGTGCCAATGCAACTATTCATATGGTCGTGCTCTATGTCAGATCAGTACACTGAAATGATAGGAAAGACCTCAAAAAAAAAAAAAAGCATCAGTAATTTTCCCGTTCACAGATTGTCACAATTTTTTTGGTATTTGCTAAACGAACAATAGTTTTGGAAAATTATTCCTTTTGGATTTAATTTTTTTCTTGTAGCTACATTTCCATTTCATAATTTTAGTCAGCAATATGACTTATTTTTCTCATTGCACTGCAGTATTTGGGGGTTCTAATGACAGGAATAACACGCTGGTGAAATTTCATCACTATCCATGTTCAAAGTTACCAAGATTTGTTTACTTTAGGTGTATCTTTAAGAATAGACATTTAGGGAGACTTCTTGATCTGCAGCTTCCATTCAAACAGCTTAGATCTCGCCCTGGGCAGGTTATAGAGAGAAATTGCTTCAGACGGTTGTCTACCCAACTCCATCCTCTGGCACCTCTAAGTGCTCAGAAACAGGCTTAGATTTAATCCTAAATTTAATAGAGAAACATCCTATTCCACAGCATAGAATTTCAGCTTTTTTAGAAGGGACACCTCAATCTTTGTTTGTGAAGCCTAGCCATGATGAGAAGGGACAAAACACATTTATGCCAAGCAAGATTTTACAAGTTCCAAAGAGAAAAGTTTAGTACCAGGATAGAAATAACTTTATTTATGTTTAAAACCACTAATGCACTAATTTTGATTCTGATTCCCTTATCCTTTCCCCCTACTGTCTCAACAGGTCGTTAAGGTTCATAAACACAAAACATCTAGCAGCAGGGGACTGCTGCATACCTACACAACTCTTAACTTGGGTGAGATCTACCCCGTACAACTGCAAGGTGGACAAGGGCAAGATATGAAACTTCTCATCCAAAATCTACTAATTGGTTGTATCTGTAAATAGTTACACTGACAAACTGAACTTTTCAGCACATACTCAGGCCTTTAAGAGAGTAACAGAATTTTGAGTGAGTAAATCAAAGGCATCATGTGGATGTTAATGCAAGGCAAGGCTGCAGCTCCCTGCAGGAGTCATGCCACAGTATTGGGGCTCAAAGTCCAAAAAGCAGCCCTAGAAAGCCTGAATAAAACCTGGCCTTCCAGCTAAAGCTTTGCCCTATATTTGAAAGCAGGAGATATGGGAAGAAGGAAAATAAGCAAAACTTTAAGCCATAAGTATGGGATCAGTCACCTTAAAAAATGCAGTTGTCTTCTTGAGAAACTTTTACTGGGCAAAAAACCCCCCACATTTTAGAAATCCAGTCCTGTAACAAATTAGAGGAACGAGGAGGAGATGTATCCCTGCCTTCTATAATTTTTTTCCTGAATGATAGACTGATTCTGGATTGTGTTTGGGACTGATGTAACAGAAAGAAAGCAGCAGGTTTTGGGTTGTATTGGAACTGTCTGAGAAAAACATAGTGGACATATATATGTTTCTCTGCTGTGTGATGCTTTATGAATAGATAGGGATAATGGAACCTTGACATAGATTCCTAAAAACAGCGCTGTAAATATTTTTTCCTTCTGATATTGCTTTTTTTTTCCTTTTTTTTTTTTAATCATCACTGCTAGGTTCCATGAAGCAAGAAATAAGCAGACGAATGATTGAAGATAATTCGACTCAAGATTAATCAAGAGAGCTTTGGAGCAACTTATGAAATTATTGCACAAAGCAACTATATATAGACACAAACATGTCCCTTTCAGACTCACTCTGTTAATAAGGGGTTGAATACCATCAAGCCTTCTGAATTCTGTGAAGCTCAGATATACAGACCTGGTGAGAACTGTACACATGCCGTAAAGAGAAACTGAGGCACAGGGTAAGACTTGCTCTTTTTACAACATTTGTATTCCTGTTTTTTAATAATTTCTAATGAAGAAGGTATTAATAGCAGCATTTATAGTCCTGTTATCAGAATCTGTGAGTTGTTTACAAACTTAAAAACTTTACTTTCAGTTTAAAAATAATCTATTTTAATACTGACTGGAAGATCAGGGCAGGATTGGGACTAACATTTTCTAGATCTTCATTTCTTCCATGGGTAAACTTGCCTGCAGAGCTCCAAATTTTGGTAAGGATTCTACTTTCTGGTAGCTGTATCTATGGAGTATTTCATTTTCCTATTTCCCAAATAGCCTCAGGTGATTTCAATTTGCCAGTCTTTATTTTCTCCTGCTTTTAAGCAGTCAGTAATTCAGCAATTACTCACAGAATAAACTGCTTCAAACAAATGGTTACAAAGGCAGTTTGCAGTTGAATTTGGAGAAAGCAAAGATTAGACAATGGTGTTGGTAAGGTGGCCAATCCTAGCTTTGGAGACTAAATTCCAAGACATCAAAAAAAAATAGATATCTAATATTAAACACTATTTAAAGCCATAAAGAAGTCATAAGTGCCAAAACATATGTTAAAAAATGTGATTCATAACATAAGACAAATTACAATTTCTATTAATACCCTAACTTTCAGGGTTTATAGATATACACATTCTGATTAATCTGGCTTAAAGGCCATGAAGATCTTCCAATGTCAGGACAATCAGACCTTCAGAACAATCAGACCTTCCCAATAAGCAAATAGCTGACATTTGTCAGAGGCGTCCTTTAAAAACCTTCACAACAACCTGAGCTCACCTCATTGTTTTAAGAAACCACGTGAGTTTCCTCACTCATAGTCAAGGAGAAAACATAGTCACTGGCTGAACTCTTACAATTTCCAGATGTCTATTGACATACTACCCTATCTTTTTCTTGTCATTTAATCTCTGCCTGAAAAACTAGGAAAAAACAGTTTAACATATAGGAAAATCAAATGTATTTTGTTGCTTGTTCAACCAGTGTAATGTATATATATTATATAATAATATATACATATATATAATATATATATACACTATATTTGCATATATACATACACACACTCATATATACACATCACTTTTGGGGGAGTGGCTGTTTGAGTAAAGCAGACTGTACTTCTCTGCTTTATTTTATTTTTTTTCACATCATTAAAATAAGCAATTTAAATCATTGTCACTAACAGTTTTAAACAAAATGTTGTGAATAGGATTATGAGGAATGATCCCAGAACTTACTGATGAACTTTAAACATTGAAGCCTTCTATGTTTCACAACAAGGCTAGAAAATATGTGAAGACAATAATTCATCTGTTTCTCAGGTTTTTAAGTGTCTGATGCTCAAGAGACAAATGGTAATAGGACTTTATTTCCTGTGTTCTTCACAAAATTTCTCTATTTTTTCATTCATATGAATAGGTTAAAGTGGGCTAGCCTGTCTTGACTTATACAGAAAGAAACAGTAAGCTGATTTAAAGAAACAATTGTATTTAACTCAACTGTCTTAACATTATGGGACAAATTCTCCATCAGTTATACACATGCAACTTTTATCAGTTTCTGAGGAAGCATATGGTTCTAAGCACAGCTCTCATATTTTAGTTGATGCCAAACACATATGCGCGTGCACATACACATACAGTCCTGTCCATTCCCTTAGTTCAAAGCTAGGAGTGAGAGGGTTTTGAGATTTCAAACATTTTCCTGCTCTGACTCAGGGCAAAAAGTTGAAATCTCATAAATTTTCATCAATGTGCATTCCAAACAAAAGCTTGGATTGAGTTTTGGTAGGATTTTTTTTATTTTTAAATATTGCTATTTGTCCTGAAATGAGACAGGAAAAAAAAATACATAATGTCTGTTTTGAATTATCCCTGGGGTTTTTTATTTGTTTGTTTTAAAAGACATAAACCGGACCAGATAATTTCTGTTGTTTTTATTTGGATACCTTAGCACTTCCTTCTTGCACTTCCTTCTAAAGAAGCTTAGTAGAAAAATCCCCTGATCAGCTGTTACTCCTACGTTACATCAAGCTTAAAACTCAGAACCGTCATTTTTTGTGTGTGGCAAGGATTAAAGCCAGTTTCTCTGTCAGTGTTGGGAACAGAGGAATGTTTAGTGAGAAGAGAGATGGTGGGATGTGGTGACTGGAGCAGGAAAAGGCTGTAGTCTCCATTCTCTTCCTTATTCTGCCATCAACTGGATGCACAATCCTTCACAGATTGTGTGGTTTTAATGCCTAAATGTCAGCTCTGGATGCTACAAGTGTTTTGCTGGAAAAAGGACTCCTATTACTTGTATAACCTGCACTACAAAAAATATTCCTTTGCCAGTATAATTTATAATTTATTATTATTATAGTTTATTATTATTATTCAAAGTTCAAGAGTATAGTTCCAAGGGATTATACTTCTTTCTCTGCACTGAAAAAAATTACCCGGGCAGAAATTTGTACCGAAGATAGAAGTTTCCCCTCTTTTCAACGCATGACAGGAATGAGAACTTGGAAAAGCATTTGCACATTGTGGCGTCTGTGCTGCTGCATAATTAATATCATGTTTCTCAGCAGCAGCAGAATACAGCAGCTGATTTTTCCAAAGTGACGACCGTCGTCACTTGCCGTCGACTGTGATGTGAGAAGTGGTTGAGCAGTGCTTTAGGAAACCAGGCTGCTCAAACGTGCTACTAGAAGAGACAGTAGTATATAGCAGCTTATTTGCCTTTAGTTTGCATGGAGCTCTCTGATAAAATCCTGGCAGGCTGAAGATGGAGACTGTGAGGATGGTTCCCTGCTTTTTCATCATGTTAGTAAGACCTTCAGATCAGTTAAGCTTATTTTATGATGTTTTGCTGGTTCTTATTCTTTTGAGGAAATATAGGCTTGAGCAACACAATCTGGGCTCTTCCACAACTCTTAAAATATAGCATTTAGAGAAGTTTCCAGTAAAGGAATGAGTGTTGTCAACTAGTTAGCACAAATCATTGGCAAAATCCCTCAACTCTGTACAGGCAGAATAATTACATACAAATGCATTCAGAAACACTATGGAAAATGTAGTCCAGTGACCTGGCATGGTTACAGCACAATTTAGCAAGTACGTTAGAACAAATTACTCCTTTTAACCATAAGCCATTCTGCTTCACGCTTTTAATGAAGGCCTGTGCCACACACTAGAATACTTCTCACCTCATTACTACTCATAAAAAGCAATGATCCATTCAAAGGCTCCTCATATCTCCCATATGAGATGTAAAAGAACCCACTCTTTCTCAGTCTGGCAGAAAAGAGAAGAATGGCTTCTTACTTCAGCCTTTGATGTTGATCATTAGGATGTTTACTAGATAAAAGAACTGAAAAATTTATCTGTGTAACTTCACTGTTGACGTGTGGTAGCGTTCTGCCTCCTGGCCCCTGGCTCCCTATTTATAAATGTAAATCTCTTGTTGCTGTTTAGGGAAGGAAAAGGGTTTCAAGAATTCTCCTGAGCAATTATTTTTCTCTCTCTGTGTATGTATGTGTACATTTACATACAAAAAGAATACCACAAAATGGAAGAAAAGGGGAGAGAGAGAAATATCCAGTGAACTTGAAGAATGTAATGAGGCAGTAAAACAGAAACTATGAACTGAATAGAAATTAAATGCAACATGCTGTCTGATAAGCAAGTTTAAAAAGAAATCATGTGTGAATTTAAGCTAGTTATTACACAAACACATGCACACATACCACACGCTCACTGCACGTAGTAGTTGTGTGTACTTAAAAACACAACTGCTGCCACAAAGATACAACATTTTAAAAAAATGGAAAATTTAAAAATACACAGTTCTGCAAACAGCATTTTTTCAAGGAGGAATGTTCTTATTTATTAGTAAGCCCATACATATTACTTTATTTTTGCTCTTTCTTGAAACTGCTTTCTGACAAATTCTGCATTACCTAGTCCTGCACCATGATTCCAACAACTAGCTCACAGGCACTGCAGTCAGTAACACAAGGTGGCCTAAGGTCTTTCCTGACAACCTGCTGGGCTTTAACCCATTTCCCCAAACAGATAGACAATGGCTAGAGGAGAGTTAGGTTATGATTCTGTATGATACGCAGCTGTGCTGTTCTTGTTCTGTCAGTGGAGATGACTCAACCTCAAATCA
This sequence comes from Corapipo altera, assembly GCF_003945725.1. Classification (NCBI taxonomy): domain Eukaryota; kingdom Metazoa; phylum Chordata; class Aves; order Passeriformes; family Pipridae; genus Corapipo; species Corapipo altera. The sequence goes on from NW_020884876.1 coordinate 11,842,477, forward strand.
TTTGTCATCACAATTTTTTGTTTAATTACTTTCTAATTCTGTCAAACAGACATGGGTTGCTTTGAGAGGCTCTTTTTACTGGAATTATGTCCACTGAACCAAAGAAGAAGTACAACCTTCAAAATTTAATCAACAAATGTGAAAAAATTAATTACCTAAGGACTTGCCAGGGTGGGACATGGCCACAGACAGGTACGTTGTGCATCAGTAAGATGCATGTAGATGCAAGAGGGTTCTTCACCAGTCAGTGAAGTACATGGAGGTACAGAAGACTAAGACTTGCTATTCTTGTTAAAGCCAGCAGTTTATTTAACCTGTTCTAGCCAACGGTGTGTGATGCTTCAAAGTAGCATGCAAGCTACCCCACAACCACCAAAAATAATACTCTAATAACATGCCTGTAGGAAAGGTTTCCTTCCTAATCTCAAGCAGCTTGGGTATTTTAAATCCCTTGTATCTTATCCTAAGTAAGTATGAATGTTTTATTATCTATATAAATGTCTAATCATATTTAAGTTCTAGAAAGCCTATCTTCAAAGCATTATAGCAGCATTAACTGATCATGCCTTAAAAGGGGAGGTGGGTAAGTATGCTGTTGCCATCTCTCCATTTTCTTAAATATACAAAAAGTAAAGTATGGAGTGCCTCAGCTCAGTGTCCAAGCCAAACAACAATTGAATATAAAGCTGGAGTTAAAATACTGGAGTTCATGATTCATAGCAGTCTGTGAATGCAACAAGCTACAGAGTTCACATGCATATTGCTCACATTTAACTAGGAAATGTGAAGGCAATATTTTCTTGATTATTTTTGACTTATCAAAAACTTTATAACAATTTATTAAAAATACAATTTGGTAGTTGCCAGACTATGACATTTTGGCATCTTTCTTTAGAGGTAACCCAGACAGACTGCATTAAAACTGTGATGATTCTTCACAATTTTGAGGCAGACAGCATTAAAAAAAAAGAGAGGGAAAAAAAAAGGCAATAAATTACTACAAAGTGCATTGAATAGGTACTGCCTTTTGTTTCATGTCTGTCCAGTGACTGTCCCAACAGGCTTCTGTGAGCTCAGAAACTCTGTAAACCACAATAATAAAAAAGTAAACATGGAAAAAAAAAGATCCTACCTAAACTTTTTAACAGGTATGCTTAACTCTTATTTTTTCAATGCTTTTTCCAAATCGATTATTAAATCACCTATTATAAAATCATAGGCAATAATATCAAACAACAAGAAACTTCAGCTATACTCTTTCTAAGTTAAATTGCAGAATCTGTCAGAAATATGAACTTAGCTTTAAGTATTTTGAACATTGTTTAGCTGCATTAAAGAAGTGATAATACCTAGATCAGAAATTAAAAAAAAATAGTAGTTTTACAAGTGTGTGGCCTCAGGAATAACAGCTGCAGTGCTCTGTTTTATTTGGGAGCTTAAATCCATACATACATACCTGGTTAGAGATTTATCTCTCTTGAAAATAGAATCCTACCAGTGAGTAGTAAGTGGGAGGAGGAAGACTGTAGACATGGTAACAGTATTATTCAAACTTCTCAATATCTTCCTGCATGCATAAATTTGACTGTTGTTTGTAAATACCATTCATTTAAAATTCACAACTTCTGTTCACCTGTTGATTGTAAAATCTGTCCAAAAACATCAGAAAACAATTTCATATGCCATAAATACTTCTTGATACCAAACACACTCGTGGCATTTACATCTGCACTTGAAAAATCTATGTTTATTTCCCAATATGTTGGTAAGAATGACAAAAATGACAAAAACACAAACAGCATAACCTTGAACCATTTCAATCACAATTGTCATTCACTGATTAAATTTTTAAAATCTCCTGAAGTCAGTACAGGTAATTGCCAATGCTCCTCTTTGTTTTTGCTATCAGACTGTAATAAATTGTTAGATCAGGGTAGGCTGAGGCAAAATATTTAGGAAAAAACCATCAAAAATTCCTTTTCAACTTTATCCTAGCTTAGTTGTATAGATTTCTAAGAACAAGAACTTTTCATACTTGTTTCAAAAACAGTACATTCAGGTCTCAGCCTATCTTTTTTACAGCTGACATGCATATTATTTTGTAACAAAGAAACCTGTCAGCTGTATTGGACTGTTTATTACTTTGACAACTTGATTTTGACTTTTTCTGCATGATTTGCCAAGATTAGCTTTTATTTACAGGGTTTTATGTTCTAAGATGAGGTGAAAGTAAGAACAGCAAATATATCTTTTTCCCTGACATCTCTAATAATTTTACCTGGTCAAATGTTTGGATACATAGAAAAATGCAGTAAAAATGCATGATTAGTACACTCCCCTGTGGATTATGAACAGAAAGCATGTGTTGGGCTTACACACAGACGGTGATTTACTCACAGTCACATATGAAGGTATTTGCTCTGTCTCTCCAGTGTCTTTAGTGCTCTTTTCTCATTAAAGAAGACAGATACCAACAGATAATGAAATGGGTCTGTTTAGCAAAATACAGATCTGGCTTTTGAAACAAGCATACCAACCGAAGTACTAGAAGACAATTTTCAAAGATGAACTTTCGAGAGTAAAATATGTTGTTTATTTGTGACCCTTGTTGTATAAAATGTCATAGTGATTGATATTGTAGTATCAGATAAAAGTATTAGCAGAAATAATTCTGTAATCTATTTTCAGATAATGGGCTTGGGGTTCCCTGCTTGCCATAAAATGATATTAGCTATAGAACTGTCTGCATGAAGTAGATTTTAACAACCACTTGATAGAAGCTCCAGATTCCATAAAAACAGACAGAGTAAATTCTGGGTTAAAACCCAAAATGACTACAAGATAACTGTGCATTTCATCCCATCCTATAATGGTGTAAATAGCAGATTTTCACGATGGATTTTGTTATTTTAAAACGTTTGCACCAAAATGATCTTTTGCATCAGATCCCCGTTCATCATAAATCTGCTCACTCTCACTCAGCACACAGCAAATAAAATAATATAGTAATTTGAAAAAATGCAGCTCTTCTTGAAATGCTGCTTTTAATGAGTTTCATCAAATTCGTGGATTTACTTTGGTCTTAGGAACTTTCCAGCTTGACACACGGCTGATTGGTTTCTGTGAAAAGCCTGTGGGATACAGGAGGGGATGTGAGTGCCTCAGTAGATGGCACCCTTCTCTCTGCCTCAGAGGAGAAGAAACCCACACTCAGCCCTGATGCTGTTGCCCATCAGCTCTGGGCATGGAAAAATAGCCAGCAAACCACATAAGCAAGGCTATTGTGACTTTTCAGCAAAGGGGTTGTTGTTGTGCCTGATGCAGAAGGCATGTCCTACACATAATGTGCAAGTGCTGTGAGAAATCCCAAGGTCCACAAAGAGTTGACAGAGGTCAGTGTGACTGCTCACAGTGTGGGAAGGTAATCACAAGGATCAGCCCTTGCTAGAGGTCCTTTTGAGGCAGAAAATGCTCTAATTATGGCTATAAAGCATGCAGCATGCAGCTTATACTGCAACAGGGTTTACTGCTGTTATACTACTCTACTCTTCAAATATTACTGATACTGCAGATTAAGATGGTAATGCAGCAGATTGTTTGCTGCATCTCACTGAATTATTAAGATACTTAGGGTTTACTAATGTTCAAAGGATGTCTACTAATCCCCAGATTACTGAAGATTTGGAAATAAAATAGATGTTCAATTTGTTACCATTTGTTTCTGCTGATTTTATTGCACTCTACATATACCAGTCACAGATTGTTTATCTGGGACACTATATAGCTAAAGCCTTCCTGACAGAAGTATATAAAATAATCAATAGGTTGTGGTCATCTGGTTTTAGTAATAAGTGCCACAACAGGTTATATGTAAGGTAAGCATATTTTGAAAATAAAAAAGGAGCATTTCTGTGGCAGTATTTTCTACAGTCATGAAATGTCTCAAGCCCTCTGTATTCTGACTTCTTTCTTTGATCTATCTGCCTGGGTCAGAAAAGCTTCACCTGGAGCAGATCAAAGAAAGCTTGAGCAATGCCTCTTCCTCCTGAACCTCTCTCTCCTTCACTTCCCTCTGCCCTATTGTACTGGAAATAAATAAAAAAAAAAAAAAAAGGAATATAAGGTATCCCTCTCGCATAGGCCATGTCTCCTCCAATCCCAAGTGTAGAATTTTATCTCTTCATCAGACAGGACCATCAGACCACCAGGCTCACTCATGTTGCAGGGCTGTCATTCAGCAGATTATGATGGGCTTTGGACAGTGAGTGCCAAGGAATTGCTCATGGTTCTACATCATCAGCAAGGTAAAGCAATTGAGTTAGGTAGGATCACTCACACACATAAAATTAGCCTCATGAAGCGATCAGTGTGAAACAGGAATATAGCAAATATATAATGTCTGTTCAAAGATCCAGCTGATAGGAACACAGGGCAAAAAGAAGGGATGGGGAAGAGGGGTGTGCCATCCTTAAAAAAACAACCCTTAAACAAAAATAAATTATGTGAATGAAAATGGGAAATTGGAAATTTTAAGCAATTGAAAGAGCTCAAATACCAGAACAACTTAAAAACCCAGCACTGTATCTGTGAAATAGACCATGATAGCTGGATAATTTAGGAAAAAGAAAAAAAAAATAACAAATACTTTGAATTCTTCCAATGAAATAGCCTAAGTGACAATAAAGGTTTCTAATATAAACGTTCTAGCAGAAATCAAATGAAATGTATTTTGGAAAGGACAGAGGAATACAAGAAATTTCAAACAAAAAAAATTGTATTTTAATGACTATTACAACAAACATGGCTAGAAGACAATTGATGTGCTAAAAAATATCCCGTCTAGAAAATCTTTTAAATAATATGTCTAAATATAGCAAGAACAGCCATGCTAAAATATTTTTATATTTGCTATTTTAACTGCTAAATAAAATAGAAGTCTATTTAAATGGAAAAAAATGCAATACTGTCAGGGGGCTTCAGATCTGTGAAAATCACAGAAAATTTTGTATTACAACTTTAAAATGGCTTTGCTCCAGTCAGTTACCTGATAGCTTTACTGCTGATGATAGATACCAGGTTCTTAACTGCTGGTGATAGATCCCCAGCTTCAAGGGAGCATCCATGTGATATGGCAACACCAGACAGATATAACTGCTGGGCCAGCAGCGAAGCAGTTAACCACCAGAGAGAAGAATTGCCTGAAGGAACAGGAACTGTTAAAAGGTTTGCCACAACCTTAAAGAGGAGAATGCAAAGAAATGGACATTGCTTTAGCTCAGCTCAGCTAGTGGTTAAGGCAGACTTTCTTTACATGGGCAATTGATCTCATTTCTGTACATCATTCACGAAGCATCCTTCAATAGTAATGTAAAGAGAATTTATAAGCAATATTTTGTATGTATAAATAACGGAAAACGCTGGTTTAATGTTATTTTTGTCTTTCTTTTAAGTTAAATTTCAAACTTCAGGATACACACACATTTTAGGTGTCCTCCTAGTATTATACCTGTGTGAAGTCATTGGACCAAACTTTATTCTTGTTTGTACTGGTGTAAATATTTGGAATATACACTGTAGTCAAAGCCACAATTTGGTACATCCTACCTCAGGAGCCATTTACTCTAAACTCATATTATGATATTAAGCCTCATTAAGCTTGAAGTGTTGAAACAACTGTCAGGAAAACGCATATTGCAACTATAGGAATGAAATTCTGTGCTCTATAGTGTTATAAAAGCCAGTCCAAGATGCTTCTTTTTTAAAAATAAAGTGGACATCTCTGGCCTGGGAGGCTTAAACGCAGTTGGAACTCAGCAGACCAGACAGGTGGTACTTGGGCTGCTATTGTTAATTTTTTGCTAAGCTGATAGTTCAGCCTTCCCTTTTGCTGAACAGCTTTACTCTGTTTTCAACTTCCCTTTGTCTGCAAGGAATGGAGGAGGCAGAGTGTTTCCATGCCTGATCTGAAATATATTGAAAAGCAAACTCTGTACAGAAGTCTATCTAAAAGAGAAGATAGGTGAAATACTTGAAAATACTGAAAATGGTACCTACATAAGGGAACTCAGCTTCTACTGCACAAATCCCTGAGACTCACAGGTTTATAGTAATTTTTTTCCAAAGTCAAGAGTTGCTCCTTTTCTCTAGGAGTCATCTCAAAGAACATAAGCTGCAGTGTTTCTTGGAACAAATTTAATAGACCATATTTTGACATCTATGGAAAATGTACCACTAACATGAAACTTCATTTCCATGTAAGAGAGAATATTTAAACCAAGATATGATTGGATTATTTTGACTCTGAGTAAAAACCTAGTAAGACAGAGAGTAAAAGCATGTTCTATAATGATCATCCAAAAATATTTCCACTGCAATAATCGTTTTACATATCTCTTTTTCACTGCTCCACTTGATTCTTACAGTTAAAGAATTATTTCCTCTGTTCTGATAATACCATTTAAAGTCTTCAAGAAGACTTTGCTTATGATCAATGTCCTTTACTTAAGCATGGTAGAGAGATAGCAGGTTTCTGAACACTTACATTGTATATGCAGGCCTAATAGTAGGGAATACCTTTATTATTACCTCAGGTCTCTAAAATTCCAACATTTTTGTTACAGAAACACTGTTCTTATTGCACCAAGCAGCCAGCACATAAAATACTTGAGCATTACAGAGAATAGGGATGTGATCCAGAACACTTCCCTGCCAGAGAAGACTGTCTCATCCTGGTCCGTAGCTGGGCTCCTTCTTGCTCTGTTTGATTCCACTGCTTCTCCAACTCCAACTCCAACTCCAACTCTAGTTCTCTTGTTGTGGCCCAAGCTCACCTGGAAATTATCAGGCTGCTCTCCAAACAAATGAGAGGGGGACTTAGACCTTCTCAGGCTTGGGATGGATGGCAATCCAGTTCTGCCTCTCAGCAAGTACTCTAAGCACTCAGCTGAAGCTAACAAAGGGATTTTGGTACCTCTTTTGCTTATGGTAGTTCTGTTTTCCAGTCTTAAATGATTGGCAAGATACATAATTTCCAGAAGCTGAATTGCAAGCCACTTCCTGGGCATTTCCCATTGCCTGGCTCCAGCGCTGGTTTAGCTGCACGCTTTAAGCCATTATGACTCTAAAGGGATCCTTTCATGAATTTGGAATAAGGAACCTGCTCTTCACACCTTTTGAGCAGCTCAAGTTTCAGCATGGTGACACCGCTCCCTCGGAAGTGTAATCGCGAGGTCTTTCCCTGATATACGCCAGTTAAAGCTCCAGGGGATATCTGTGCCACTTTAAGGAATGAGTCCTTATATAAGAGGACCTGAGATAGTGTTTGTGAAGTCTGCATTTGTTTTCCGAGAAGAAAATCTCAGAGATGATTTTTACAGTTTCTCTAGACTACTGACTGGTGTGCCACCAGGCAATTAAAGTCTTTTAGTTTCACATGTTAGAGTAATTGGTATAGTTCAATAGTACCGCAGCAACTCAAACACTTAGATCCCAGTATGCAGAGTCTGAGAAACCTTTGCTCAGGCCGTTTCACTGTAGACTTCATTTTTGTCTGCTCACTGATAGAAAAAGGCAAGCAGGAGTTTCCATCATTTCCAGTCTTAACTACTCATGAATGCAGAGACTATCTTCAGTTCCCTAACTGGATCTACTGCTACCATTGTGTATTACACAAAAAACTGTTTACATAACAGCCTTTTGTTACAGGTTTTAAATCTTCTCAGGCTGCCAGTCTGAGGCAGAGGCTGCCAGCTGGCAGACACAGAGGTGCTTGTGCTCCAACTGTTGAAGGTAATTAACAGCCCAAACTGTCAGAAGGTGACAGCCGGCAGAAAGTTCCTGGCCTGGGGTCACAGATGTATTCCAGCAACTTGCTTCTTGATTTACCAGTGAAAGGAATAATGTAAATAGTATTGGTATTAAATTATCAAACAAGGGGGACTGAGCTCAAGTTATATCTTCTGCCCCCAAATTAACTGACAAAGAAAATTAACATTAATATCTTGAAGCAAATAAGTAAGAAGTACCTCTTTGGGTGAGAAAAATCCCAAAAACTAGTCCACTAAAAATTTGATGGACATAAATACTAGGATGGCTGCAGACCATATTGCTACTGGGTTTACATTTTCCTGATATTGTAGAAAATGAAACTAATATTTAGTATTAATAATCAGGGCAATGATTATCAGCCACAAGCTCTTAAGCATTGTGTCTTTTATCTTTATGATATCCTACAGCTATCTTCATCTACTTTAAGGTAGTGTAAACTGGCTTATGGGAAGCTATAATGACCGATATTAGCTGAACATTTGGCTAAGATGTCAATTTGTAAAGAACTGCCAGTCACAAGAAACAAAAATTCTTCATATATATATACTTTTTTTCTGTATACTAGCTTTTACAGTGATTTATTCTGTGATCCCAGGAAGCTCTGAGATTTTTTGCTGTATCCTTGAATGATAACCAGCAAAGAAACACAGTGATATTTTCCTAAAGACCCTTCACACACACATTTGGCAACTAAGTTCTAGTTGTGCTGTCCCTTTCTACCCAAACTCTGACTTGTGAATAATGATGAATTAGGCTCTTCCTATTTATTGCATTGATATGCAAGAGAAATAAGTAATACTAATAAAGTTTCCAAAATCATAATCATTCTAAGTAGTAACCATAAACCAGAAACAAGTAGAAACTTCAGAAGCAACAGAAATGCAAGCAGAAGTGCACATTAGAATAGACAAAAAGAGAGGCTAAAACACTTTACTGTTAGATGTCTTCGTCTAAACTGTGGGTCTCTTATGTTTTGGAGCCTTGCCTCCTTCACTGTACAGACTGGAAGGCACAGCAATTCCCTCTTTGTTGGTGTGGGTTTCCTGGTGCACACTCAGATGGTGATCCAGTCTGAGGCCAGGCCACTGCCAGTGCTCACATCTCAGCCCGGGGATGGGTATCCAGACCTCAGCATTTAAGGTATCAATAGGAAGCTCCTGAACATGTGCTGCAATTTACCAAACACACCTGCTCCATAGACAGGTATTCATCCTGAGAGCACAAGTTTTCTGAGAAGCACTCCACACTTCTCTTAACTTTTGGTTGGATGGGAAACGGTGAGGATTTTGCACATTTCAGTGCATTGACAGAAAGCACAAGCTGATGTGGATCAGCCCTGAATTCTTAGGGCGTTGAAACATAACTCTTGGAAGTTTTTCTGACATTTATAATTATGTCATCTTTCAATGCAATTTTTTCAAGACCTGATTCCACACCCTTTTAACTTAATGGGAGATTTCCCATTGGTAGTAATAGGCATAGGACCAAACCTTCAGTGAATATTAACCCATCAAAAAAAAAAAATTCAATCTGGGCAATGTTAGCTTACAGCTGAGTTCATCACTGTGTTAATCTGTTTGAAAAAACTTTGAGAAAGAAACTGTAGGGCAACTTTCATTTCTAACTTTGTTACCCAAGAGAAGAATAATTATAAAAATGAAAGAAAATTAGGATTTTTGAAATTATGTTTTTAAAAAATACAGAGAACAATACTTAGAAAGCCTGAATTGAAAGTAAATTCCCTTTAGGTGGAGGTCTGTGACTGCAGCTCTCAATCCACACAGGAGACTTTACAGAGTAACACAGGATAACCCACTAATAGCATTAGGAGAGATCCTTGCAGTCCAAAAAGCCAGTAAATAAACATAAGAAACCTTTTTTGATTCCTTCAAATTAAAAGGGAAAAAAAGCTAAACTAAATATTAAAGATTGTTTATAAAAACTACTTCAAATAGATGATTAATACCTGATGTCTGAAGTTTTTCACCATATACTATACATCCATAGAATCCCCTTATTTAAGTTCAAACTTTACTTTCTAACTTGTTTCAGTTCAATGTTTTAATTTTTTTTCCAAAGTGTTCTGTGTGACATCCTCTTTAGTAGAAACTTTCTTCCTTTCCTGAAAATACAGCAGTTCACATGGCTGACAGTTTTCACAATTATGTTCTTCCCCTTCATCACTCCTTTTCCCTTCATTCTGCTGCACCTTTTGGTAGAGCAGTGTCACACAACTCTACTACAGTTCTGACCAGGTGGCTCCTCCCCTTGAAAATAAATTTTTTAAACAATGAATCCTGGTACTCAACAGAGAAGAAAAGCCAACAGTATTCTTAGCTGTGCTAGAAAATGCCAAGATAGGCAAAATGTTTAATACTTTTTTATTCATGGTTCACAAAAGGTAGTGATCTGAGATTACAAGTTGTGTGATCAGCATTGATAACAACAGTGTTAAACCTCAGTCTGCAGTGAGTTATGTAGAACTTCACAAAGGTATTTAAGTGGCGAAGCAAATTTAGAATCATTAGAAATCATTGAAATCAGAAATTAGAGAACCTGCAGAAGTCAAGGTTCTGGAGCACCAAAAAAGTACAAGCATGCTGCTTATTCCTAAAATTGGGCAAAGGGAGAGTTAAGAAACAATGGAAGAGCAAGCCTGACTTTAGATGATTAAAAAGCTAACAGAGCATCTATTTCTAAGCACTTAAAAGATTAACCAGTGAAAAGTAGCAGCTGAAAGTTATGTACTGTATCTTCCCTTCACTAAAATAGTCAGTTCTGTTTGCATAAATATTAACCTCATTGGGAAAAAAAAAAGACCAATCCAAACAGGAAAATAATGTTTTTCTTACAACACTGTAACAAGGGTGCAGAAGAGACTGTAAAACCAGTATGTTGAAAGGCTATGTCAACTAGGGTTCTACTGAAATCTGTCTGGAGTCTGGTACTGTGTAGTCATTTCATTAATGCTCTGGGTAGTACAACAGGCAGTAAGTTTATTAAATTCTTATATGATAGCAAGCTGGGAAGAGTGCAAGCATTTTGGAGGACAAGGTTAGAATTCAAAATAAGCAAGACAAATGGGAGAAAGAAGCTATAATAAATAGAAAGCAATTCAATCAAGACAAATAAAATATTTAAGTAGGAACAATCAGATTCACAAATACTCTATTAGAAATGTCTTGCCTAGATAGCAGTCCTAGAGAAAAGGATCTGGATGTTATAGCATATCACATGAATCATAAGTGTGCTAACATTTCAATAAAGCAAATAGCACAATAGGAAGTATAAACACAAGAACTGCATGTACAGCACCCAGTTTTGCAATTGCTCTGTCAAGATTGGACAAGGCTCAGGATAGAACAAATAAAATGATCAGACATCATGTAAATGTGAGTTTCAAGGAACAACAGCTAAAAAGGTATTATTTTAGAGGAAGAAAACAAAGACTTAGAAGAAATGTGACATAGTTATGTAAAAGACTACTACAAAGAATAAACTACTCCCCATGTCTACTGTAGGAAGGAAAATAAGTAATTGGGTTAATTTGCAGCAAGAGTATTTATGTTGGAATTTCCCCCTATTATCTCTCTATAAGGGTACTGGAGAGACAGTGGAATAGGAATGATGTAGGATAGTGAGCAAGGAGGTTGTGGGATCTCCATTGCTAGAGTTTTTAAAAAATAGACTAGGCCAGCTTCTGTCAGGAATGTTTTAGTTCTAGTTTACTTTTAGAAATAGTTTGGAGGCCAGATGAAACGGTCTCTGAGCATCTCTGCTAACCTCACTTTTTATATATGTCCGCCTGTTACCTGAAGGGTTCAATACCTATTGTAAATATATTAAATATGTGAGATGCACAATTTATTGTGCAGATTCCAAACCAAAATAAGCAGTCATATGAATTCCAATTGGAATTACAAGAACTATGTAAGAGTGAATTATGCACAGTCCTGGATTACTAAATGGGATTTCTTATTCAAAGACCTTGAATTCTATATCATGTAAAAAAGACAGCCAGAACAAATTTGTAGGGCCAAGTCATAATCTCATCACAGTCAGCAGCAAAACTCTCATTGATTCTAGAGGGACACAGACTTGGATTGTCTATTTTTTTTAAATTTGTCATAACATAATGAAAAATATGTCACATGTTCATCATTATTAAACAGATATTTGTAAATGTAAATATTTCACATTGATATCTTGTTGCCAGATTGTCATTTGGTGAAATTCAGTGTGGTCAGTTAAGAAAATAAAATGCTACTAAGTCAGGTAAATCTATCCACAAAAAATATTTATGAAGAAGCCTGAAATCTGAATTCTCTATTGCCTTTGTTTCTTTACAAAGTTGTACAAATGAGGAAATAGCACCAAAGACCTATTAGTAATAGTTATTTCCTAATTGCAGTGGGAAGCATCCTGCATGTTTAAATAAATATTGTTAACTCTGACCTCTTGGTTTGCCAGGACTGATAAGACAATTGTTTGACCTATATGAAGCACATACAGTATGCATGGACTGAAAGCAGCAGGAAAACAGGAAACAATAAATCAGAAATTAGAGCACTGATTGTTGTAGCTAATTACATCAGACTTCTGCTTAATTTCTCACTCTGTCATTGTAACCTGATTTTCTTGCCAACAGACTTTGCAAATTGCTGGTGTCACGTACATCCAGTATATAATAATCTTTAGTTACTGTGATTGACAAATGAATGAGAAGGAGAACATAGTTTATTATGGAAGAATGAACTGTGACACACTCCAGATACCTGCTCAGATGCTTTTTTAATTCATTTACCTAGATATGCTGCATGATACATTTTGCCAGGACCACAGGTTTGGCATCACAACATCGTAATTGAATTTGTGTCATGGTTTGATAATGCTTGACAAAGAAGGAAAAATAAGGCTATAAAGGGAGAAAAATGGCCTAGATTGATTTCCACGGCAACAGAGATAGAGTGGTAACAAGAAAATTTAAATCAATTCTGAAAATAACATGCTTAGAATTGGGCATATTAATCACCATGTTGTTTATTCTTGATGTTATTGTCCTCATACTGCACATCAGATAACTTGGTGTCCTTATTATTGTCTCTGTTTACATTACTCCACTTTCAAATCATAATATCTTTCTTTGTCCTGTTTCATCACTGCCATCAGCATCTTCAGCTTACATAAATTAGCACAGACATTTTACTGCAGCTAGAATATTTGGTAGAACATAAACAATTAACTTGTTCGTGTCTAAACAACTTGGCCCTTCTAATCCAACTAAAAGTCACTAGCACTCTTGTTAATGCACTGTCTTTCTGTGTGTATGCTTTTCTTTAAGTCAGCAGGTTGCTGACATTGTTTTGAAGGGTTGGGCCACAGCTTGTCACAGGTAGTCACCTATGGGGAGAGATGCAGTTTTCACTTTCCTCAATGTCTGTTATACTCCCATCAGCATGAACCTAAGGCTAGTAGAGCCAAAGAAACATACTGGAGAAGTACCAGAAGGATTAATTGTATATCATCATTGCCTTTAACAGTCTGCACCTTGTGTATTATGTATTCTGAAACTGCCTGTATGATTTAGCAAAGCAACATCTGGGAAAAAAAACCAAAGAACTCCAGACCAATGCAATGTTTTATTCATGTGGTATACCCATATATCATAACCCTTAATGTTATTTTAAGTATTACAAATTATTTTTTCCACAACTGTTGTCATGTCTGCTTCATCCTATTTCTTTGGGGTTTTTATCTGTAACTTTGTAAGGGTCAAGGCCTAGAAATCAACCAAAACGCCAATATGATGATGTTTTTAGCTATACATTTAAAGAGCTCTTCCATTCTTTTCCCAGAGGGTAACTGCATCACCTCAGCTTACTGCTGCTGTACTAGTAGTTAATATTGGTCTGCAGTGGTTGTCAGCTTGTAGGACTTTCTCAGTGTTCTCTTCTTCCCTGCCTGGCAATCATAAACTTACCCTTGCTCAAAAATTTCCTATATTACAGCAACAGCATCATGGTCCTTTAGTGCTCTCTTTTAAGAGTCAGTTTCTGGACAGCTATACATTCATTAATCATTATGTACAATATGTGTTTCTGTGCGCAATTATAGATTTAAATATTCAAGTTGAGGGTTGAGTTTTGTTATAATATTTTACAATCCACAAATCTTTATTCTTCCAAAGCATAACACATTTGTTTAGCAATTTCCGCCTATTTCCAACTTAACAGTGGAGATTAGTCTTTTTTTAGAACTCTGTCCCTTTGTCTCAGTTCTACTTTTTGTATTGATAGGTTGATAAGACTATTTAAAACTGGGAAAAAAAAGTAAATCTTATGTCTGCATTACTGACAGAGAAATATGTATTCAAATATCAAAGTATAATATTTAATAGGCATTAAAACTTACTGGAAAGATTTTGCTTTACCTGTAATGATAAGGCAACAGTCTTCCTACTACAACAAGACTGTTGCCGTATCACTAAAGAAAAAGCAATAACACTACACCGTAACACAGGTTGCTGTTAGTGATGGTGAGCCACATTAAAACATTTTATATTATTGGCAGAGCCAGCGGAAAACATTGGTGTACCCGCTGGTCTTTCAAAAATGTAAGCACCAAGCCAGGGAGCTGCTCCATGTGGCAATACAATAACCTTAAGAGACACTAACAGTGTAGAAGAAGGTCTGTAAAAATTCCAGCTGTTTTCTGATTTCCCTCGTGTTATCTTGTTGAATTCCTGGCCTTGATTCAGAGGCAGCCAGTTCATCCATCTCCATATAGAAGACAAGCACAGTCTTGTTTGTAGCATTGTTATCAAAGACTAATGCATGGATAAAGCAAACAAACAAACTCTAATCCAAAGCTATTTTAACTGCAGCATTAAAGCTAGGAAATCTGCTGATTAACTCTTGTTATGCGTGACAGCTAATGGGACTAATGATATATTTGAAGCATATTCTTAAAACTATAGCTGGGTACAACCAAACCTTTTATTTTTTTAAATAGGTAAGTCCATATCCCCTCTTCATTGGTTCTGTTGTGTCCTAGTTGAAGAAGCTTTATATTATTATCTTTCTTAGAATAAAATAATCCTGCAGAATACAATAGGAATCCGATTTACTATTTTTCTTCATAGCCAGTAAGTATAGTTTCCTCTTGAAAATTGATTTAGTAACATCTCAGTTGCTTTTCTAAAAGAAAAATTAATGAAAACTGAGCAATTCATATCTTAGCAGTATTTTTCTGTTTGCTGTGTGTTAACTCCCACCTGTTTGCCTCTTACTATGGATTTTGACCTTTAACACACAAAAATCTGCAATCTGGCCCTCTGCATCAAACTCTGTACAGAAGTCCTGTAACAAGACCACCCCTTCACAGGTAAGGAAAGCCATTAAACCCTGTGAATTTTCACAGTGGATAAACCTAGATTAATTTGACCCAGGTGTTTGTCTATTACTGTGCATGGGAACACTTGCAGTGTCCCCTAGCTGTTTCTCCTGTGGTGGTCCAGCCTTAGTACTCTCTGGACTCTAATCTAAACCATGTAAGAGTACCAGCTGGTGTAGGACTTTGTAGACAGATTCTTGTTATGCTGTTTGTGTCACTTTGATGTATTCTCTTGTTTTACATATGAATACTTGTAGAAGTAGGAGGAAAAAACGAAGAGCCATGTGCTGGAATTAAGTTACAATTGTCAATCTCTTACTCAATTTTACAAAAACAAGTCCTTGATTTTATGCTGCACATGCAAAATGAAGTGTCATTATGAGCAGTGAAAAAATTTAGAGGCAAATCTGCCCTCATTTACACATATGCAACCCTTCCTGAAGTTAGGCTGTTTGAGCAGAAGTAAGAGACATCTGAATCTGTCCTGTTATTTATTTGCGTGCAACACATTTATGTTAATTTATATTTTATTTTAAATGCAAACAATTAAATGACCATTAATGGCTAAGTAATTAGATGCTAAATCAATATGTGTATGGACTCAATAATCTGAGTTATTGTACCATAAGCTGCCCATAATATAAACTAGAATATTTTATAAAAAACCTCCATTATTTCAGCACAATTTACTAGACTGAAATAGTGAGAAGAGTAACTTTTACAGCTAATTAATGGGTAAACATGGGAATTGCCCAACATTCTCTAAACCTGTGCAACTGAAAAACATTTCTAAAATTAATCATGGCTGAAATATAATACATGACTAAAAGGTGCTCTCACATGCATAGCCTACTTAAAAATATTCAAAAAATAATATATTGTCAAGACTGAGAGATGTAACAATGTTGGTAGTAAAATTTTTCATAAGGGTAAGATGAATCTACGAGGTCTGATTATCCTCTCACAGCACTACAGATTGGCAGCTAATAGCATTAGGCTGGTCTTAAACATGTATAACTGAATTGGGCGCTGGATAATCAGAAAGCTGGCATATCACAGACCAATTTTGTTTGTTATGAATAACCCTGTAAAAATCCAGGGATACATCTGGAAACTCATGTTGTGAGATGAGAAATCAGGCCATGCCTGACAATTGATAGACATAAACTGAAAGAAAAAACAATGTTTTGAAGCATCTAAAGCTGATCTTGCTACATCTGTCAGATGCATATAAAAAAACCTGCTTTTATCCATTGCAAAGTAATGTATAATTCTGTAGTTGTACTTGTCTTAGGACTGTTTGTGAATGTAATGCATACCACCAAGACTCAAATTTTGAGCTAAGTTTGATACCATACTAACATGAATATAACTGGTACAGATCAGAATTACTCAAAATCACAAACAGAACTATCTCAAAAACTGAAGCTGAAACTGTCAGAATGGTAAAACTTAACCACTAATTTTAAACACAAAGCTACTAATCAAGCAGTGAGTAACATTTCACTTAGACCAATTAATGATGAAAGCTGCAATTGCCTCTAGACTGCTATATCTTTAGTCGTCAAATTCAGATGTATAAAATTATTTACAAGCAATGGAGTTGTTGAATAAAAATGAATTTCAGGTACTGCATAGATCAGTCTCTGACCTCACAGATTTGTTTAGACTCATCTTTGAGCACTTCTGATGAGCCATTTTTTCAGGAAATACTTAAGGAAATTAATGATTTTTTATATATATTCTTGATTTTCTTATAATTCAAACTATTGCAAAGGAAAGAGCAATCTTTTCTACCTGGTCTGAAATGCTAATTCCTGAAGAGATTTGTATTCCAAATTTATATCATCCCTTAAGTGAGATGCCTCATCCTGCCTTGAAGATAAGATTCCAGGCATTGCTCAGATACTTGGGCATAATTTATTGTAGCCACACAAAAGTCAGATCTAAATCCTTTTGGACCATGATGCCACAAACCAGCAGTTCAAAGTTCAAAGAGGGAGGCCGACAGAGGCAATTAAGTTATCACTGTTGGGATAACTGTAACCCTTCCTGTGCTTTTAGTGCTTCTGGGATCCTGAAGACTGTGAAATGCTTAAAAAAAAAATTAAAAAGAGCATTTTCTTCAACACTGCCTACACTTTCATTGCATAAATCACAGCAGTTGGAATAAAATACATCCAGTGAACGATTTCCTGCCACTAAGGAAAAAAATCCAAAATCTTGTTTCCTGATGACTACAAACTTCTCTTGACAAACCTCCAGTGCCAAATGTGGTTTCCATTTACTGTTTTGGGATTTATTTGTCTATGCCAAAGTTCAGGTGTGCCAGCTCTTTGTAATAAGCCATTTGGATGAAAGCTTGACTAGCTCAAAGGATTCTGATGTATTTTATTGCTGCCTTTTAAGATTATTGTTCAGAAATACCAACTCTAATTTTGAAATCAATTAGCCATGCAGTCTGATGAGGTGTTGGCCCAGCTCAGGTTCACACCCGCTGTCCGCAGATTATTGTTAAGTTGAGTCAGGTCCTTAGTGCTGCTCTGCATTGCAGGCATCTGGTGTACACATGTTTGATGTCCTCACAAAATGACGCTGATGGCTTAAATGGCAAGGCTCTAATGAAGAAAGCCTAGCAAGTTTGCTGCTGTTTGCCAGAAAAACATGACTTTTACAGAGCAGTATAAAAGTCTTTTTTTCTCTTGTTTAACTCTTCGATGTCAAAAGAATATAAATCTTCCTTAAAGAGTGGAGATTCAGCAAAGGTAACAAGAATGAGACCTAAGGAGCCACTATACACTTGCAGAAGGAAAATCCCTCTGCAGTCCTGGACCTTCCTGACACCTGCATAACCATGCGCATAAAAGTGCTACCTCCAGAGGGAAGACCATCTGCCTGCGCTGACCACTGAGCTCTCTGGAGGGCAATAATTTGGTAAAGCCAAAAAGAGAGGCACCTAAGCTTCTTCAAGGGAGAGAGAAGTAAATCATAGAATCTTAGAATGACTTGGTTGGAAGGGACCTCAAAGATTATCTACGTCCACTCCTCCTGCCATGGGCAGCGATGACTTCCATTAGTCCAGGTGGCTGAAATAATCCAAAATGGTTTAGACTGGTTTTGCCATTACAAAATGTCTCATGGTAACCCAGGCAAAGAATGACTATATAAGGTTATTTTCCATTACCTCTTTGCAGCCTAGAAAGTTTTTCTGCATTTTTTTCTAGTTTTGTGCATGAGGCCTAAGAATACAATCTCAGAGGCGTAAGTACAAACTAAAAACACCCAACAGAAATAAAACCCATCAAACTGTGTTCTTTGACACACATAAGGGAATTAAGTGTTTATTCCCTTAGACTAAAGCTCATTTGAAAATCAATTTTTCCTTCTTGTAATCAAAAAATATTCCATCAAATTCATGAAAAGGAGCAACTAAATATCAGCAATATGAGTCATACTGGACAAAGAGTAATAGCAGGGATGTGTGATGAGATATCTCTAACCATTATCATGCTAGTCTATCTCAAATGATAGAGGCTGAACTACCAGTCTAATCTCAAAAGAATTTACAAGTATTGCATTGTGGCTTAGAGTTGGAACTATTTATCAAAACCAGCCTTCTGTTCAACCCACCTGCAACAGTTTGGAGAATGTTAAGTACATGCAGCCTGAATTTGATCTAACTTTCTTTGTTTTTCAAAACCAAAAGCATCTTGGTTTTTGCTTACATTTACTGTCATGGTTATGTGATCACTTAGAAACATTGTCCTCTTTGAGGTACAAACACAAACGTACATACAAACAATTAATCTAGCTCAGAACAGTCAGGTATGAAAATCTCGTTCTTATCTGGTCAAGGAAATGAACATAGCAGCAATATAGTCATACTCAATAGTCATGCTGAGGTCATGTTGAAGGAAAAATTACTCTATAGAATCCATACGTGACCATACAGAATACCAATATTGGATACATTATTAGATTCTTTCCATCTGCCATGTCTTTCTTAATAAGAATGCTAAAAGAGTGTATGTGACAAGAAGGAAATGGGGAAAAGGAAGGAAGCATAGAAGAGTAAGAAGGAGAACTGGTCTGGAGGGCAGTTTAGGGAGATGGGGTAAAAACCAGTCATAACTGACAAGAATTTTTCCTTTCCTTAAGTCCTGGACAATTGAGCATGTCAAAAAGGTCACACAAACAAAAATCTGTATCTGTATAGCCCAGTATCCTGCCCCCAGCAGTGGTCATAGAGGGATATAAGAAACAAGTACAGAACAATATAATACAATCTCTTAGCTTCTAGCAATAGCTAAGCAGCTTCCTACAAAAGTCACCGATGGATCCATCTTTCAGGAATTGGTTTAGTACAGTTTGATTCCAAATGCTTTTTTATTTTACCTTCCATAGAACTCTGTGGTTAACAACTCTATACTATAGTACTCTGTGATAATAATTTAGTTATACAGGAAGAGAAAAAAGGCCTTCTCTTGACCCTGTTTTCATATTCTGAGTTCTTGTGTGAAGAAAAAGTAAATAAATATCTTATATTCATCTCTTCCACATAGTTCTTGATTTTGTAACACCTCCTCTATACAGACCACTGTCCTTCTGCTCACCATTCAGGCAGTAGTTATTCCACACTTTTAATCAGTATTTGTCAGCCTTTTTTATCTGGTTCTGTTTTATGATTGTGGCAATGCGATGCACAGACTCTGTACACCAGATTCCTTTTTAACATGGATTCTCAACATTCTGGAAATCAGAGCCTGCAGATCAAAAGTTTGAAAAATCTTGACTCCAGACTAGCCAGATCTGGCATCACTCTGTATACCGTAAACAAATAGCTTTTCTTTAGCATCCTGGAAGGTATATTAAGGGAAGTTCTGTTATCTAAAATCCCATAAAATTATAGATGACTGAAGGGAAAAGTGAAGTTCTGCCAAAATGCCTCTTCTTTTAAATATTTAAATAACTTTCATTTACACTGGGTCCAAAAAAGAAAAGTGTGTAAATGGAAGCTGTTTGGCTGCTCCTGAGACAACACCAGAATAGTTTAGTCAGTCTATGCAGTTTATGTTAGGTCTATCAAACACTGGTCTTTTTAATTAAGTTTATTAAGGTGCTTTGATATTTTATTAGAGATATATGCTATTTGATAGTTACTCCATTTAGTTTTCTTTTAGCCAGGGATATAGTTCAGATAAAGGTAACACCAACAAAACTGTCAGACTTATTGATTCCTTACGATAATACTAATGCCAGTAGTGCAGGCCAAATTGCTTTGGTCAAAGCTGTTTGACACAACAGATACCATCCTATTACATAAGGCTTGAGGCTAAATGTTGGTGAAATTAAGGAAACCCATTATGATATTTCCTTAGAAATAAAGTCTGACATCTGAAAACAATACTTAGTCTCATACCAGGGAGATCACCACCTGACTGCCTCTGTCATGAGTTATTGTTTGGCTCATTAATATTTAAACTTGGACTCTGCGAGCTTTAAAGTATATGATGTCCTGGATACATACTGGTGTATAACAATTTTTGTGTAAATATTTATGTGTTTTAATACATATCAGTGGGAAAAAATATAAAATTCTTGTCAGGAAAATTCTTTTTATTAATGAAAATAATTTCTTTATAGCAAGTGACTAAGTTCACTGGCTCCACATCACACAACAGCACTGGTCATGTCAATAGTAAAGACAGATTCTACGAGCCTTACCTATCTGTTAGCTGTTGATGTTTGAATGGTGATATGCTGGGGAGTTGGAAGACAATCTCTCAAATGGTTCATCCCATGCTTAGTGCTAAATCCAGTTTCTGGATTGCCTGCAAGGTAAAAATAACAAAGAAAATAAGGAGACCAGAGTTACTCTTTCACCAGACTCCTGCTAATTCTGCTAGTCTGTAAAAGGGAGTCATTTGGGCCAGGGCTCAGGGTAATCCTGCTCTTGGCCACATAAATCTTGATGTGTTATCCTCTTTTTTTTCCCCTGAGAATTCTGCTTCAATGGGCTATTGGTTCCCTTATTTCTACCTGACTTTTTTTTCTACATTCTTGTTCATTCCTTACTCTTTTCTGGGATGTCTCAGGCACTATAGAGTCAGATTTGATTTCTCAGCTTGTTGCTTTCCATTTAATTATGTTTTTCCTGAGAAACATGACATTTTCAATCTGAATATGATTTTAATGATTTGTCATTTATTTTTGTTTTGCTCTTGTTTTTTTTGAAACAGTAGATGAACTGAACTACACAGATACCATCAGCGTGCATCATGAAGTCTTCCTGAACTGTTTTTATTACTCTTTTTTATAATAGTTATTACAATTGATGTTACTGTGCTCCTAATGTGTAACACAGTAGAGGATAGTAAACGGTTTAGTCTGCAAATCATTGCCTTTCTTGAATTTTAGAACTACTTTGTAAATAACTAACTGGTCTTTAGCAAAACTCTACCTGACTTTGGCTAATTTGTGCAGCTCTTCAAGACTTGTGTGGCCCAAGAGACAGGTTACTCCTGAGTAGAATAATACAATAACTACCAGGCAGTAAGCATTAAAAGGAGAAAAGCATGTGAAAAATTATAATGAAAATCCTTCAATGACATCAACCTATTCAAAGCTGGGCCTCATAAAAGTAGAAAACATGAAGGTTATGTGGCAATATACTGACAAGTTTTAATACCACTTCTTTCATAGTAAATGGCCAACATTGGTGCAGAACTGCCTGCTAGTGGTGTATATGTATAGAAATGATAGAAAGAAAAGGCACAACTCTAGAAGTATAGAACACAGGTCACAACACACACATTGAAAACTCATGACCTTCAACATTAAGGAAACGATTCTGTCCTTAACTCTCTGTATGTTATGAACGACAGCAGCTAAAGTAAGGAACACTGGCACCATAAATTGAGAAGTCAGATTCTCTTGCTTTGCTCCAACCTTAATGTTACTCAAATGCTGTTTTGTTGTGCCTTTAATACAATAAAAGACTAATTCCTTAAAAGTCAAGAATACAAGTCACGTAAATGAAAACTTGTAAATTATGTCAGTAATCCATAACTCATACAACTGATTTGGAAACCAGAGCCTTATGGTTCAGAAAGAAGTAATTGCTTTATTAACTCCCATTTATCAGTATAAAACTGGCTAATTTAACTGACTGACTGATTTATATATTGATACTTTAAATTTAGGTCAACATCCTAATTTAATAAGGAGATCACATATGGATGTTTAAGAATATATTACTTTCTTGTTGGTTGATACTCTGAGCACGCCCTTATTAAGACAGATTATCTCCTTTCCCTTGTTCTTTTAAGAGAAGGACAAAACAAGTTATACATCTCATTTATTCTACCTGACAGAAAGGCCATGTTTTCATATAACCCCCTTTCTAGTAATATATTGAATGCATGACTAACCACATCATTCATTCTCTTTTTAACATCCATGATGTCATAATCTTTTGCAACAGTAAGGGTGTATTCCTGTCTGCAGACTTTTGGAAATCACCACACGGAGTCAGACTTCCGAAGCACAGTCAAGCCATAAATCTACCAGGTACACTTGAAACAAAAGTCGAAAAAAAAAGCTAATATGGATTTATACACCTCTGATTTTCCAATAAATGAGGTCTTGTGTACAGTTAGTTGGTTCTAAATTATATGTTAAGAACTCAAGAGTTCTCAGTAATTACCTTTAAATCATAAAATTGAGGCAGGGCTGTGCTACTTAGCTTAAGTAAAATTATTAATATTGCCAACTGTGATAATATGCTTCTCAGGGAGAGACATGAGTTTGGAGCCTAATGAGCACAGTTTTTAGGTATTGGTTTTAAATAACTAGCAGTTGTAACGTCATAAGTTATAATCTATGTAAGCAAGGTTATAGGCAGTATATGATGTACAACCATAACTCTATAATACACATGCTAAAAGTAGAAGTGTGAGCATTGAGTGCATTTAACTTTCAAAATTACCACACCTTTGAAATGTGGCACTATTAAGATGAGATTCAACAAAGCCAAGTGACTGACCACCGCTGCTGATGGGAAGTAGAGAATAAATCGTGTTATCTTTCACTTTGCTTTTGCACGCACAAGCTTTCGCTTTGCTTTTGTTTTAAATAAACCGCCTTATCACGACCCACAAATCAAATTCCATCTTACTCTCTCCCCTGTCCAGCTGGGAAGGTGAGTGATAGAGTGGTTGGGTGGGCACCTGACATCCAGCCAAGGTCAACCCACCACCCCATATTAAAAGCTGTGGCACGTTCTGATGCTGTGCTACAAGAAGCACTTAGGGTAGGATCTAAACATAGGCAAAGGTGGATCTACCTACATCAGTAAATAGCTTCTGGTACCAAAATAGTCACAGTCACGCCATCTGCATTGCCAGTGTCAAAGGTCATCTAGTTCTAGCTGCAGGGTAACAAAAACAATTGGGGGAAGGAAAGACGGACCTTCCCATTTCTTCCGAGAAGCAACTATAAGCCCTAATGCCAGCTCTCTTCTGTTCTGTCCCTGGTCTTGGTCCTGAACATTCACTGCTGCTCTGAGATGAGAGCATCACCATGTTTCCTTAGGCAGGACAGACCCTCTTCCAGGGTTGGTAAACTGAAAGTCCCACAAGCTTAGGGAGAAACTAAATGTAGAAGAGCACTCTAACCATTAGGCAATAAGAAAAATGTTCATCAGCATCATCACCATATATGCCAGCACTATATTTCCTCTGAAAAATTTAGCCATGGCTGAAAGCAGTATAACTGGTCTGAGTTAAATACAGTCAGAAGATGCCTACCTCGTCACAGTACCTAGAGAATTCAGCCGCTGGGAAATTTTTTCTGTGACTCATAAGTAGATACAGGCATGAAGTGAAAGACAAATTGCTTGCTTCAGACAACAGGAGGACAAGTCCTACCACAATCTTATACACCCAAGGAGCATCACTTCAGAAAACTTGAGATTCCAATACTCCACTGTTTTTGGAGAGTCTTAAAAGCTTATTTGCATCTTGTGTTTAGAGAATAGTCAGTCAGCTTTCTCTCCAGCTTATATTTTCCTCCCAGCCTTGGTGTACACTAGTTGTTCAAACATATATCTCCTTGTTACAATATTACAGGGAATTTCACTTGTTTTTTTTTCTTTATATATATATATATATACACACATATATATGTTAAAATATTGTATGATAATTTTATAGAAGTATTCATATATTGTGTTATGTGTGTTAACTCTGGATTCTTAAGATAGAATCTAGGGTGCATCATTCTTATTTAGGCATATGTTGATAGTGTACTGATATTTGCACTAATTGCAACAGCCTAGCTTAGATGAAATTTTCACAAATGCACATGAAGAGGTAATCAACATTTACCAGAAAATGATGACTCATTAAAGAAAAGAATCAGCCAAGGATACAGAGTGTCCAGACACTGCAGATTGCCCGTTATTTTCTTTCAATGCCCACATATTCAAAATCAGTTTATTTTCAATTTGGTCAATATTAACATAATTTATTAGCCTTGAAATTCACCAGTGAAGAACTAACTCACTCTCTGGAGAGTCACTGAACAAGGAATGCAGAAAAGTGAATATCTGAAATAAATAATTAAACTTAAAGTGGGGAAAGACCTCAAGCATAACCCTACTTTTCGTATGTTGTCTTTTTTTATGGCAACTCTGACATGTATGTTGGCATGTTTTTCTTTCCATTTAAGTATAGAGAGCTCACTACCTTTTACATGTGTGTCAGCTTTTCCCAGCATGCAACTGTCTTCGAACTATATGTAATGGCCAAATTTCTGTCTTTAATATTCAGCGGATGTAAGTCCCTTTCTCCATGAAGACCCAATAGCCCCAGTGGTGGGAGAGTCTCCTGTGCTGTTGATGCTCCCCCTGGTGACAGCATGCAATCAGGAAAATGCGTTCCAAGGGCTTGAGGGAACAGTGGAAAGAAGGAACTGCTTGGATGGAGTTAATACAAGAAATAGAAACAGTAAAGGAAATCACAGAGAGAAAGAGATGGACAGAATCAGAGACCACAGTGGCAAAATACCCAAAATCACCAACCCACGTGCCCTAAACAATCTGCAGTTGAAACCTAATCTTTTTAAGCAACAGAGTGGGAAGGCTGAAAAAGTTGTGATGGGTTTGAAAGTATTTACAGGAAGAACAAGAATTTCTTTGTAGCAGGCAAACTCATATGGGATATGGGAGATAAAGACTCCAGGCCAGGTATACATCAGGCAGATAAGGGACTGAAACTGAAGGCCCGATAAGTATTATAAGGACTAAGTTAGTGGCAATTTCCATGATGATTTCCAATATTTTCTTCCTTTTTGTTTTTTTTCTTTGAATTGAAATAAAAGCTCACAGATTTTGTTAACATTTGTGTTCTTGTACTTGCTGAAAGTCATGTCAAAATCACATTGTCTTCCTCTCTTCACTCCCCTCCTACCTCCCAACAAAGTTTCCCTGTGAGGCCAAGTGAGTTCTTGAATCTTAAAATTCTTTAAGTTTCTACCAAAACTTATGAAAAGTAAAGCTTCAAGAAGCCTTCTTTAGTAATTCACAAACAGGATGACACCTCCCCTCCATCTGCTATCATTAAGTTAAGAGATAAAGGACTATGGTATATTACTAAAGAAGTAAATATTAATAAGTATGCAAATATTATTTAGTATATTACTAAAGAAGTCCAGTAGTATTGATGAGTTTCTAAAGGTTTGGGCTTTCGTTTTGCATGATCTTTTAGAAGCTTAAGAAATTACACGATATTCCCACTTCTCCTACAACTTTCCACCCACATGAAAGACACACTGCATCTGACCTCCATGGCTGTATTTTTTACGGCATGGTCCTCAATTGCATGGACACTTCATACTCCTGCCTCAAAAACTGAATAATTCATTTGCCTCCCAACAGAGAACTGCATCTGTAGAGCAAATAAAGCTGGTGGTGTTGTATTAAAATTGTGAACAGAAAGTGCAACACCATGCTTACTCCAATTAAACAAAGCTACCCTGGAGAACTGAGTTTTACCCCTATTTTTGAAGTGAGGGACTATAGGTAAGTAAGCACCCCAAATTTTCATAGCTGATCATTATTCTTTTCTAATTTGACAGAAAATAGTCAAAGGCAGGATTTTTCAATTAATTAATATTTATTTTGGTGGTTAAATGACATCCTATTTCTCTCCACTGAGAGTAAAGTAAATGTAAACAGTCTTAATTCAGATGCAGACATTTATTTCTGTTGCACTTTTAACAGTAGGATCTGAATTTCAGAGGTGAACACTCCCAAACACAACTGAAGACACTCTCAAACACTACCAAAGCCAAGATTCCTCCCACACCAAAGGTGCCAGCACAGAAAGCTCTTGCTGCCTATGGATTCCCCAGGCTGATACACCAACTGCACCACAAAGCGAAAGCTTGCAAGCTTTCTTTCCTGGCCATAAGGGCTGTTGTTTCCTGGTTTTGGCCCCGCCTCCAAATGCCAGCCAGACTCTCAAAATTACATACGAACAAAGATTCCTCCCAAACCAAAGGTGATAGCACAGAAATCTCTTGCTGCCCGTGGACTACCCAGGCTGACAAACCCACTGCACCACAAAGCCAAAGCTTCTAGTCTTTCTTTCCTGATCATAAGGGCTGTTGTTTCCTGTTTTCAGCCCTGCCTCCCAACTGCCAACCTGACCCCCAAACTTGCATAAAAACAAATATACCTCACAGACTAAAGTTGCCTGCACAGAAAGATCTTGCTGCTCATGGAGTGCCCAGCATGGCCCACCAACTGCATCACAAAGCCAAAGCTTCCAGGCTTTCTTTCCTGACCCCAAGGGCTGTTGTCCAGGCACTAGGCAGCAACATTCTTGTATCAACTCTAGCAACATTCCAGTAGCCCAAGGTTTCAGAGAGCATTTGTTAGTGCTATAAAAGGACAAGCACAATAGAAAACTCAGACTAAACATATTTTATATTTGTAGACTCAAATTAGTTGGTAGTGTGGATAGTGGTAATTTTCTAATAAATTATATACGAATGAAAAGGATAAACAGAATTGTTACTACCTATAAAATTAACATAGTGTACTTTGCATGTGGTGCACTAGTGCATTCTTATCAATGGCATACCTGTGCTCTGCAAGTATAGTGAGATGCAGGACACCAAATGCCTGCGTGGCATATGAATCCCTTTCAACAAGGTTAGCTACCTTTATGTTGCTGTTTCATAACTTATAGCTCGGTTGTCTTTTTTTTTTCATATATAGCTCACTATATTAGCTATGACTGAAAACTTTACAACAGGAAATACATCAACAAAGTTGATGTACATCATGAAAAGAGGTCAGTTTTTGATGAAGCTTCTTTGAAAATTGTCAAAATGAAAGAGCTCCATCATCAAAACATAACCTGATCCAGCCACAAGAGTAGACAGTTCAGATCTAGGAGATCCTTTTTCAATGTCCTGCTCTGGAACAGGGCAGGACAGAACAGCAATTTGAACCTGAGCCTTTCACATTCCAGCTAAATGCCCAAAAATTTCCTGCTACCTCTAATCTATGTGGAAAGAGATGAAGAGAGAGCACATTAGCTATGTGTGGTTGCAATGAGCAGTTTTATATATGGTAGTAAAACCTAGCTTAGACATACTTAACACAAACAGTCTAGTTTTGCAAAATATGACTTTAAGAAAAGGGAGAAAATACGTGGCTGTGTTGTTTTTACAGACCATTCCACAAATGTAGCTTTAAAAACCTTTGGTGGGAAAGGTAAAATCTGTCTTTTGCTGTCACAATACTCTGCTACCATCAATGAATTTTGTTTAGAATAATATGGCCTTAATGCCCCCATCTCCTGTAGAATTGCTCAGACTGGTAGTTGATTAGAGTGGAGAGAGGTGCCAGTATTATCTGTGTTAGTGCTCCAGAGGTCATCCTACACTAACAAGACCGCCCCAGTCAGGGATGACAGAATCCAGCTGTTGCGCCTTCAGCTGAATTAGAAGAATCCACTTAGTGCCAGGGATGTATCTCAAAAGATTAACTATTCTAACTAGTTACTTTCCACCTCTGCAGAAGTGGCTGGCTCATCATTATGGTCCTCTTTTTAGCAGAGACCTATGGTATACATGAAATCATTT
Organism: Corapipo altera; assembly: GCF_003945725.1. Lineage (NCBI taxonomy): Eukaryota > Metazoa > Chordata > Aves > Passeriformes > Pipridae > Corapipo > Corapipo altera. The sequence continues at coordinate 11,870,851 of NW_020884876.1, forward strand.
ACCTTTTTAACCTCATGAACTGTAAGGCACCAAATACACATTATTTTAAATGGATAAAACAGTTTTAACATCACTGATTTCTGCTCAAAAGTGAACTCATGTAACAGAGGGTATAGCTCCATTTCAAAGAAGTATGAATATGCATTTTTTAGATGTTAAAGCAGTGTACCAGATGTGCCATGCTCCCTCTATTTAGCAGCAGTGAGCCCCGGATCTGAAAGATAAGAGGAACAGCACAAGCACACTTTCAGTCATTATATAACACAGCTACAATGTAATCTGCAAATCTAACATCCTTAGGTAGAGGCTTATATAAAAAGCTATAATGTTAAATATATTAGCTAGTGAAGATCTTTTTTTATGGAACTCTCCTGGTAGACTGAAATTTTTCCCTGACTCGTACTTTCTCATATGTTGTTTTGTGGTTTGTATTTTTGGGGGTTTTTTGCTGGTTTTTTTTCTCTTTAACAGGATGCAAGTGAACGTGGCTCTTGTTTCGAAGCTGCTTGGTTGCTTGCATGTCAGCATCCGTGGAAATGTCAGCACGGCTCCGGATCTACAGATTTATTGCTTGGCCAGCAGAGGGTACCAGAGTTTTCTAATGACTTCACAGACCCGAAGGGGAAAAAAAAATCGTGAGGTCAAAGCATACCTATTGTTTCCTTCCATTTCCCACTGGCACTGATTGCTCTGGGCTGTTTTTTGGTAGAGTGGTGGGGTTTTTTTAGTTCTTGAGTCTTACATTTGATAGGACTGATCTCCAATTTTCTTCAATTCAAATGATCTTGCCTAACAGAAAAGCCATTTCAGACTCATTTTATATTCGAATGTGGTTTAAACACACACAGGTTTCAATGACATTAGAGTTCTTTAGAAGTTTTAATGCCACTTGGACTCTTTTAAATACTTGGCTTTTAGAGTGCTGAAAAGGAGAAAAGATTTGCAAAGTTTGAAAGAAAATTTTTTAATCCCGTTAGAAGTGAACCTGAGGGTATGAGAAAGGCCCCTCAATAGGCATTATCATTTGCAAATTAATGAAAGTCCTATTTCAGAAATAGAATCTCTTTCTTTTCATCAGTATTTTGATTTTGCTGATAAAGCTGATGCTTAGAATATGAACCCGGCATAAATTCCCAGATTTATTATCTAGTGAAAATAACATTAGAGTGTTATAACACAGATATGCATTCCCTTCAGATCAATCCTAAAGTGAAATAAGTATATAAAGCATGATAGAATGTCACAGGGAGGTTTTCCCAAGATCTTGAGGGTTTTCCCTGTTTGTTAAATTAAAAATAAAAATCTTACCTACAAACATTTCCCCAGAACCTACTTCAGTGCCTAGGGATTGAGTGAAATTATGATGCTGCAAGAACCAAGGAAATGAAATTTAAGCAAATTAGACGGGATTTCGTCTTCAGCTTTCAGAGATTTTAGTGACATAAGGGATCGTACCATCATGTAGTCTGACTTCTTACATAACAGAAGCCATGGAATTTCACCCTGTAATTCCTGTACTGTGTCCAATAAAAATATGGTTGAATTACAGCATAGTATTTAGAAAGGCATCTGGTCTTGATTTTAGGAATCTGGATAAAATGTTTGCTCCTAATGCTCAGGTCATTCTAAAATGGGATGGGCACCTAATTCACTTAGTCTCTTAATATTTTAATTCCCTCTTTTAAAAATGGCTGCCATTATTGCTGGGGAGCCATACCAATATACAACTAACTTCTTGCTTAATGTTGCTTACAATGATTTTTATAGAGAGGGAAAACAACATGAACCCAGTAAAGAGCTTACTGTTTCTTTAGGTATTGTAAGTCTTCATCTCTCATTTATCCATTCTAAATGCCATTTTTTCTTAGAAGAGATAAATAATAACTTCTTGCAGGTGTAAGTTGTTGACTGATACAATGTGAAAAATAAAAGAAAAATCCAAGTCAGAAAAACACTGAAATATATCCTTAACATTTATACATGAAAAATAATGATAAAAATAGATTAATAGAAGACTCTAAACTCTGCCTCCATAGTGCTGGTACTTTGGAAAACCTGAGAACCAATGCTTTCAGGTTGCGTACCAAGCCAGACAATTTTGAGAATATCCACATCCTTAACTAGAAATTCATATACTGGGATTTCTCCTTCTCTTCACAGTTTATAATGATGATTCTACAGCCTTTGGTTTAAATTCTTAAGACATTTTTCTGTTCTGTAGTTGGCCATGTATATGTGATCAGCAAACCAAATCTATGAAAACCGTATATCTTAAGATTGAGGCTGGGAGAGGACAAGGTGATATGTGAAGAGATCTAATACCTTTTCTTATCTGCAGCATCTGGCCGGATGATTTCATGGTGAGAAGCATACGCTTACCTCATGTGTTACCCAGTAATCTTTAAGTACTACTCAGATAGAGAAAAACTTCTGCTTACCATCCGTTAGGGAAGTCCTCAAGGTACTGTCATTATCAAGTGCCTCTTGTCTGTAGGTACAAAGAATGAGATGGCTTATGAGGTGCGTTGGCATCGACTTTACCATTTAACTTACACTTGGCCAAAGATGCAATGAAAGAACACAAATAAGAAGAGATCTGCAGTAATATATAGTTGAAAAAAACAAAAGGTGAAAGGACTTTTTCCCATTCCTGTTGCAGCTGATGTTGAGTAGAAGTCACTGCTAGAGGGCTAACAAAAGCATAGCGAGAGGAATGGCATCTGTTTGGAGGGATGTCAGATGGGGTGTGCTGCCACACACGCCTGCACCTAAGCTTAGCCTTCCAGATATTATCTGAAGTTGCCACTGAAGACTGTGAACTAAAAGAGGTCAAATATAAGTTTTCCAGAGGAGCACAGGTGTCTCATGGAAGGATAGCATCACACACCTATGGAGAGTGAGGGAAGTGGCAATGCCCAAAACAATGTCAGATTGTTTGCTGAATATGAGTCAGAGCCCTCAATCACTTTGTGCTTGAATTCTCCATCTACAATTGCACATAATAAGGACATTCAGTGATGAGAATAACCACGCCAAAGAGTGAGAGATCCTCACAGCAAGCAGGAATCTGACATTTAAAGTTATTATTTAGTTAGAAAGTAGCATGAGAGGAATTAAAAATGGTTATAGAGGGGATATGTAGAGGAAGTACAAATGAGATTTAGTAATATTACAGGAATACTTGGCCTCAGTATGAGAAAAGAGAATTAAATGGGACACATCCAAAATAATAGGGGAAATCTGGGGTGAGATATGATATATGAAAAAGATAGGAAGAAGGGATAATGGTTTCTTTGTGTAAAAATCGGTACAGACAAGGGAAATGCAACTCTGTACAAAAATGGTAGAATAAAATAGAAATTTTCCATGTATAAAATAAATTACTAAAGTACCACTACTCACAAACAAATACATGGTATATATCCTAACTATCCTTCAAAATGAGGTAAGAACTAGACTTGTTCTGTTATTCATTGATGGTATTGAGGATTTAACCAGTTATTATGGAGAATTGCTATGTCACAATTTAATCAGAAGAAATAATCGATTGCAGAACAAGGAACATTTTTTGTTTATTTTCTTAAGACTGGTAAGAATGCAACATGATAAATTGGAAAATAAGACAGTTTAAAATGTTAGCTCAATAGAAAACATCATATATTGTTTATGGATTGCAGTGAGGTTTTGCTATTATTTTTTTAATTGTTCCTGCATTACTTGTGGGCATGTGACTATAATTTATGCTGTTATGTTGTCAGGCTTCTGATCATGGGAAGGACTATTTGTTTAGACTGTGTAGCTCTTCACTTTAATTCACTCTGGCTCCAGTGTGACATGTTAAAACTACTATCAATGGAAAATCCAAATTTCCCAGAAAGACTTAAAAGAACAACCTCAATGAACTGAAATTATCTCCTCTTAAAGCTAATTACCTTAGCACACTTAAGAAAGTAGCACTATAGGAAATCTGTTTCTTTAGACTTTCTTCTATTTCATTAAATACCTCAGGTCAATATGAATAATTATTGTTTGCTTTTATTACGCTTCTTTCATTATTCATTTATATGCCTGTGAAAGGACATAACACTTAAAACAAATTAAGAGTAATTCTTTGAGACATTTTCATAATTAAAAAGCAAATAGAAAATATTTTCACCTTTCTGTTTATTTTATTAAAAAGAAAGTACTGTGAGGTTTCCATTTAATGGGAAGCTTTAAAGCATTAATGAGTCTCTCAGGGCAGTTATTGTAAGTAAATATGGAATGTGTCCAAAATTAAATACATTCTACAATTATCTGTTACCTAAGGGCTGGATTTAGGAAAAATATGCATCAAAGTTTGTTTGCTGATGAAAGCAATACATGATTCTATGTCATCTTCTTTCAAGACAATCCACCTCATACCAGTGTGGAAATTTTCCCCAGTTCCCAAGAATGGATTTAGGGTAGTTTCTTTATTTTGACTGGCCCAACCACAAATTTGGCAATCATTTTAAAGTCCCACATCCCAAGGATTTTATGATCTCACAGGAGCTTTCTTTTATAAGGGCCAACCTGGGAGACAAATCAAGGAACTCTCATACTCCAGAGTCTGTAGTCTTTAATGTAACAAATGGGTTGGCTTACATGCTCCAAGATGAGAATGGTATGTGAGGAGAGATCTCTTAACACAACTCACTATTACCTTCTAATAGTCATATATTTCACTTCCATTTATTTTTATATACATTAGGCACTGTTTTCCCAGACCTATTAGGAAAGTTCTTTCCCTATTAGTGCTGATTGATCAAGCTCACCCTCTTGTGTAACTCAGTCATGAGCACACAGACTCACCCACATCCATTCAGACTGAAGTTCTGTTCAACCTTCTCTAGATATGTATTATTGAGGCACCGTTAAATGCATTTTGTCACACCCAGCTTGTACTCATTTCATTTTAGCAGTTGCATACAAACAGTTGAGACGTGAAAATAAAGATGGAATTATACAGAAAAGTTCATTTATTTTAAATGAATGAACAATAAATCAGTATTCCCACACTTTTCTAATCCTGGATTATCCCCATGGAAAATAACCATTACTCTCTTTCACTCCCTATTTAGTACAAGCCAAGAAAAAACAATGCAAAAGTTTTAAACAAGTTTTTAGATACTATCATCTTTTATTATTGTCATGGAAATAAAGAAAAACACTGCCATAGCAAATAACACTTAAATCAAAGTACAGATATTTCTTCTGCAAACAACCATAATCACTCACATATCATCTCTATCTGCTTGTCTGTCCATTGCTCCAGTATCATTTGTCAAGTTCTTTGGACAAAGATCAACCTTTGGCCAAAAACTAGCAAAATGAAACCTCTGAATATCATCTGATAATTTTAGTAATTCTTCCAGTAACACTATTGATTATCCTAGATTTTATCTGTGTAGTCTTCCCTTTTTCTACACAAAGTTATTGATCATACTGTAAGCAGCTTGCCATGCCAGATCTTTCTCCCCTAGATTTGCTGGTTTAGTAATACTTTCCTTGTAAACGTCAGTACTGATGTTCTGAAAAAAGAGGAAATAAAAAAATTTTATGTAGAAAGCCTGCTAAAGAATAAGACATCTAGAAGAAAAGGGATTTTTAAATCTATGTTATTATTCAGAAGAAAGTTTTAGATCAACAGCCAGAGCGTTCCAACTTACCCTAAAGTCTTGTTATTTTAGCCCTGACTACACAGGATGTTCTATATAGCCAAAAATCTCTTAAGGCAAAAAAAAATAACTTCCTGAACTCCTGGCTACAATGTCATCTTGCATCTGTTAATTGCATAGGAAAATGGTTCCCCTTATCAGTATACCTTTTGGTTCTATTCTTGTCTTTTTGCTTTAGGGATGAGAATGACACTTCCTAATAACTGCATTTAGTATGCTTCTCAGTATCATGATAATGGAGAAATTGATTGATTTTCTGTGCCTAGTATAATGAGGGTTGGTTTTGTAATGCCTGTTAGTTTTCTAATGCCTGTTAGTTAGTAATGCCTAGGGTTTATCTTTATGTAACAATGATAATGATAGTCATTTACCTTAAACTCTTGTGACTGTCTCTATATTTCATCCAATAGCATTTAATGATGAGCTTAACTAATTTTGAAATATTTTCTTTTTGGATGGATAACAGTCATTCTTCTGAACAGGATGGATGAATAAAAGAAACTTACATGAACAAGAATCAAAAAAACTTGCACCATAAGAAAAGTTTAGAAAACAAGAAAATTTAGACATCTTCTTGAAAGATATTGTCCAGAAATGTACAAGCTAAAGTGCTCCCTGTTGCTTAGGTAGACAAGCCTAAAATCTAGTATGTAACCAGTGCACATTAATGTTTCCAGAAGCCATATTTATTTTTTTTATTACATCTTTTAGTTAAATCCTGCTCCCTTTTAGCAAACTTGCAAAAAAATCCTGCAGAAAAATAAGATTTAGAAAAAACAGCTAAAAAATCCGCTAGACTAGGGGACCAGAGTAGTCTGGGGACTAAGGTAGGTTATGTATTTGAATACACTTTGGGTTTAGCAGTTTAATTTTTATCCTTTTTTTAATTTTTGCATACATACACAGGCATTCTACACGTGCAATTTAAACAACATAGTATCTGTTCTAATTTGGAATTAATGGAAATTAATGGTTGACTTAATGGTAAGCTTATCTTACAATATTGTAAAAATGAAGTAGAATATAAGAATATGGTTATTGGAAATGAGAATACAATTGAGTTCTTTATACTAGAATTGAGGTTACAGACATCAGGAATCAGATATATACAGATATGCAAATTCTCAACAAGAATCTGAAAGTTTATTCCTTTTTCTTTCTTTTTGAAGAAAAGCTGAAGTAGCCTGTGTAAGTTTTCTATCTTTTGAAAATGTTTTCCCAAGTATTTAGAAATCATGCTATGAAGGTTTTTTCAAACCAAAAAGAGCAAAGGAAGAGCAAGTGGAACTTCAAATCTGAAGTAAAGAGCCAGCAAGGGATGCTGGTGACATCTGAAAGTGACAGGACTGCTGATTATCATCAAGCAAGTTGCCTAAATTTTAAAGAGAACAGAAAACATGTTTATTTGTTGATTTGAGGGGAGAGTTTGTGACTAATTAAAATGTGGGAGTTTGCATATTATGATATCCTGATTTGCCTCTTGAACATACCTGTACTAAAGACCTTGGTAACTTTGGGAAAGACCTCTACACACAATTCTACCAAGGCTAATTCCTGAAAGTGTTGGTGTCTAACTTTGAGGTAATGAATTCATGCCTGACTATGTGATTCTAAAGGTCTTTAGATGGGAGTGAAAAAATAACAGAGACATTCTGGTGTAATCTCTGGTTAGTCTGGGACTGATCTCTTGGAGGAAGACTGGATTTCTACTGTGTGGATATTTGCGGTTGGAGCTGAAGGAGAGGCAGGCTTCCAGAAATAGGAAAGTCTGAGAACAGCTGGAATATGGTTCCACAGATGCTGCAACAGTATCCAGAAATATCTGTGGTATGACTGAAATGGTGGAAGGGTCATGAGACTGTGTTATGCACTGTTATTAAAGCCCTTTTTTTTCTGTACCTCACCTTAGCTTCATGCTAAAACAGAGCCTGGGGTTCTGTTGCTTTATAGTATTTCAAAAAGTAAAATGCAGGATTAGACTTCAACATTACCATAAATAAATCTCTGAAAACAGAACTTGCAGCACAGGAAACATTTTAAAACATAAACTTTGTAAGTCCTATTTAAAATAACTTTAATTAAAACGTTCCAGAGGTTAGATTTACTACTATCCATTCTTGAAAATATTGTACTGATGTCCGATCACTTGAATTTAAATGCATAGTTGAGCACAATATGTTCAACTATGCATATGCTTAATATGCATATGCTCATATACTTAATTGACATTGTCCTGTCTAATCAATTCAGATTTCGCATTCTCCAGTTTCATAAGTGACCATAGCAAGCATCATCTGATTTTTTCCAAACTTGGAAAAAAACCAGCAGCTTCTCAGTTCTTTACAAATACTTTTGATCCCTTTTGACAAAGTATTGAGATCACCAAAGCTAGCAGTATTGCAGCCTGTGTGCCAATAGCTGCCTGATCTTCAGTATTGGTGGTATTGCTGTTACGAGATATTTCTTTAAGCACTTTCCAGCTGAAGCTCCTGGTACAATGATAGGTGTGAAAGGTGAGCTGAGAACTCTGTCCACTTACATTTGTAACCATGCTGTCCTTACTCTAATTAACTCACGTGTCCGTAATGATGAGGTATTTCCTGCTGGCCAAATGCCTATAACTGAAGTCTCCAATAACCTTTTGCAGTATGTTCAGTAATCGTTCTGTCCCTCTTCAGTGTGCTTTTCAGCCAGTTTAAACTATCTTGTCTTGTACTACCACAGTGTAGACACTCAGAGTTTCCAGTCCGTATCTGAAGTTCTCATCTGCTACTTTTCCTTTCTCTGGGTTGAACAAAGTCAGGATAAAGCCCATGAATTACAGGATCAATCTCAGTTCATTAGTCTTACTTTCTCCCTGACTTTCACCAATATCCTTTTCATTATCTCATTTAATCTGATGATTTAACAATTGCTAGCTTTCCTCAGAATCTGTGTCGACAGTCATTGAAATCTTCATTGTTCATGAAAGAATGGACCAATATTTCAGTCTATTCAGATTATTTAGTCAGATTTTGAGCTTTCTGCTGAAAAGGAGAAGTCTTACTTTTGGCTGGGTCCTTCCTCTAGGCTTGTGTCAAATTTATACTCAGTCTTTGACACTGGGATATTAATTTGAAGTTATTCAGTTATTTCTAATATCTATAAAAACCTAATGATTTACAGAACTTTTGTTCTATCACTGAATTAAAAAAAATTACTCAGTCAAAGAAAAAAGAAAACAAAATAATGTAAACAGAACATTTATAAGGAGGAAAAAAAGTTTAAGGGAATATAGCTAAATGGAATAAAACATATGTTGCTGAAGTGTATAAACACCATAACTTGATGGAAATTCAGTTTGATAGGTGTTATACAAACCTCCTAATAAGTCAATTGTGTTGCTATAAGACGTTGTCTAAGTTCTCATTAAAAGATTTGGCCTTGGTCTTCAAGGTCAGATCCCAAGAGGCTGTTTGATTCCAGATGAAGATGTAGTCTAACCTGCTTCTACTGAATACTTATACACCTTTCCAGGAAAAGAAATCTGATTACAGAATTTTCAGCATCTTAAAAGCATGTAGCAGTGAATACAGTAAAGATGAGAATGAGTGTGATTCACAGCATTAGGAGCAGCACCTTCATTAAGGAGACAGCTGTACGCCTTGACAACCCTCATCTCTACTGACACTGTTGTCCAAAACTTGAGTCACACCTTATCATACATCTGACCAACCTAATCTTTTGGAAAAGTATATAGCACAGAAGTAAGCTGAGAGGTAGCAAGGTGCAATGACACAAGGTTTCACTGGAAATGGTTTGGACGAGGCAGCTCATATTTTATGTACTGTGCAGTGTAGGCAATGGACAAGGACAAATTCATGCTCAAGTAAAAGAGTTTAAAGACAGCATAGAAACAACCAGCTTGGAAACAAGGGAATGATTTTGATTGCGTCCTTCTAGCAGGACCTGGAGTTCTTCCTGCTGCACACTCTGCAAACTTACAATTCTGGCTCATTTTTTCCTTATCACTAGGCTATACAACTTTGCTTGTGGAACTGTCACAAAATTTTAACTCCCTGTTAATCCTGTGCTATGGCACAATCACCCCTTGTTGTTCGGAAATGAAGGAACATTTCCATGAGCTGCAGATGCCAAAATAAGAGGCAGGAAAGGATTACTTTAAAAATGGATGAGCACAATGAGCTTTGATTAGGCCCACTAGAAGTAGGCAGAGGATTTCCCTAACCCTCACAGACAGCTTTTATCCCTGGTCACTTATCCTCTGAAGCTACCTTGATAAAAGTTCAGACCTGCCCTTCTAAAAGCAGTACTGATCCTCTAAGACTAAACTCTGTAATGCACAAGTCTAGCAAAAGCATAAAGTTCTTGGGCAGGCTGAGAAAGAGGAAGACTATGACTGAGGCTGGGTATCCAGAGGAATGCACTCCTTGGAAAAAAATGAATAAAGCCCGCCTTAGTCAGAGGGCTCCCACAGCTCTCAAGCAAGCAGTGCAGCACTGCTGCTTTGTCTCATGAATGTAAACGGCCTTCTATTCCACACTCAGATGCTGGTGGTCAGCTGGGCCATGTCCTGCATCCAGAATTTGGTCAAGTATAAATATTTCCTGGAATTTTTGTTATAATTTTTAAACAAAAGTCAGCATAAAAAAAACGGGCTATGTATCTGTCCATTTTCCTTCAGAATTAAGGCTCCTTTGTTAGTTTTCAAGAACCTGACCATATGAGATTTACTTTCCCTATCTTCAAAGCATGGCCATTTGGCACATAGCAGTGGCTCTGTGAGTTCTCCAGCTGACTAATCTCAAAGAAAGTATTAATTTACTCAGTGCTTGTCTCTGACCAAACCACAACAAACTGTGCCCCATACCTTATGAAAGAGATGGTGCAATAAAGGACACTGAATGATACTTTGTCATCTGTGTTAACAGAAGCCTCTGCCTTGATAATGGAGCTTACAGGCTTCATATCATCAGCTGGAACTAACTCCCACTGAAAATGTTGATATCAAATTGCAACAATTTGATACACGAAAGCAAACACTATAAATCGGGAAGAGGCAATTATGGGAATGATCTTCCTTACCTGCCAGCTGTATAAGAGCACATGTTGTACCTGCATCATCTGTGTATACAGTTCCACTGTAATTTAAAGTGTAAAAGCCATCATACTTTTCTGTCAGGATTCAGGACTCCCCAGTGTACACTAATATGTAAAACACTTTGTTACTATAAGGTCCAATTGCATGTGCACATATGTCAGCCTTTACTGAGGCTCACTAAGGCATTGTCAGGCAGATGTTGTTTTGCCAGGTGTACTTTTGTAGAACTTATATCTGGAGAAATTTCCCAGAGAGGATTTTTAAATTGGAGATGGGCAAAGTCAAAAGGTTTAGAAGTTCAATTAAATAAGCAGCTAAAAATCTGGATGCTTATCTGAATCAACTCAAGATCCCAAAAATAAAGGTATAAGCCTTATAGAAGAGACAAAAATTATATTATTTTCCTGCCAGTATAGTCTACTAAATGTGCAGATTATTTTAAATCAGATTTTTGCAAGATACAAAGTTTTGTTTCTGTCTTGTACAAAGGTTCAGGTCAGCTTTATTTTAGCCAAATCATTTTCCTAGGCCCTAGTTTAAAACCTTATGTACTTAAAAACTAGGTGAAAAATCTCCCATTATTTTGAATAAAAAAGGAAGCTTTGAGCTATGCATGTTATGAAATGTGTCTAATGCAAAAAACAGAAACTCTATATAGAAATAAGGCTTTAACTTGTCCATGTATTTCAACAGGAGAAACAGGACGTAACTACCAATACCAGTGGTTCAAAAGTCCCTTTCTCATTCCTTTGTGAGAGGACATTATATTTGTAATTTGGGGGAGTTCAATAAAATGCTTTACTTTTCTGCTGTAGAAAACTGATATAAACAGACAGCAACAAACTTTTTGATAGACTTGGGCAATTTGGAAATTTGGATGCTGTTTGCTGTAGAAATGTTTCTTTTTTTTTTTTTTTTTCCCACAATGAAATAAAAATAATCCTTCCCCTTCACATGTTAAACATATTAAAGCTCTTGACAGATTGTAAGTGATTTTTCCCAGGCGGTAATAAAGGTTTGACCTGATGACTGGAAGTGAGGTAATAATTTGTAATGGATAATTCATTAAATAGGTATTGCTTATTTATTTAAAAATATCCCCCCCAAGGAAACAAAAAGACATGATGGAATTTTCTATCACAATAATAGATAATTCTTTTCAAGTCAGTGGAATGGGTCAAAATAATTCTCTCGATTAACAGTTATTTATGATTCTGTGGTGGTAGCATCTAACAATATTGATTCTTCATTAGCCATTTGATAACTTCTAAAGTAAGTCCTGCGTTTTTCCTGTGACTTTTTTTTCCTGTAAGTGAAGTAAACTTTGTCTACCAGAAGAGATATTTCTTAAAAGTATTTGAGAATTTCACACAAAAATATTCTAATTAACAGAATTACTTATGGTGATATGCTAGCAAATATTTACAGAATATTTTTGTAGAATGGAAGCAGTTCACCTGGAACCATTATCAGTCAATCAATTGCCTTGATCGAAATACGTAAAAATATGACTGACATGAAGAGTCATTAGAAGAAAAAAATCTGAAAATATAAATGTACCAATAGGAATTGCAGAGTTCTATGTGCTTTTGGCTACATTCATACCTTTTCAGTAGGGTACAAACAGACATCGTAGGACAACCTCTATTTTGCTACATAGGTTCTCAAAGACCTCAGTGCTAGCACCTTTCAATCTGTATATATATGATCACAAACTCTGTAGACTCTTTTCATCTGACAGATATACTATATTATATGTTTCTTTATTCAGTACATTAATGCTGAAAAAAAATGAAATATCACAGAATCAAAGAATCACTAAGGATGGAAAAGACTTCCAAGATGATTGATTCCAGTCTTGGGCTGGGATCACCACTTTGACAGCTAGACCATAGCACTAAGTGCCATATGCAGTCATTTCTTGAACACCTCCAGGAATGGTGACTCCACCATCTCCCTGGGCAGCCCATTCAAATGCTTAGCCACACTGTCAGCCAAGAAATTTTTCTTGCTATCAAACCTGAACCTTCCCTGATACACCTTGAGACTGTATCCTTGCAACTAGTCCTGCCATTAGTTGCCTGGGAGAAGAGATCAACCCCATCTTGTTACAACTTTGTTTCAGGTAGTTGTAGAGACAAGGTCACTCCTGAGCCTCCTTTTCTCCAGGCTAAACAACCCCAGATCCCTCAGGACCCCAGCTCCTCATATGACTTACTCTCTAGACCCTTCACCAACTTCATTGCCCTTCTCTGGACTCACTCCAGCACTTCAATGCCTTTCCTATAGCGAGGGGCCCAAGAACCAGACACAGGACTCGAGTTGCAGCCTCACCTGTGCCAAGCACAGAGGGAAAATCGCTTCCCTATTCATGCTGGCCACATTATTTTTGATACAGGCCAGGATGCCTTTGGCCTTCTTGGCCATCGGGGCAAACTGCTGACTCATATTCAGAGGCTGTCAATCAACACCCCCATGCCCTTTTCTGCTGGGCCACTTTCCATCCACTCTTCCCCCAACATATGGCATTGCATGGGGTTGTTGTAACCAAATATTTGAGGCTAAACCAGAAAAGACTGAAGGGCTGTAAAATTAGACATTTAATTCCCAAGAACTATTTTGCTTTCAGATGAGGATATTTGTCAAAAAGCAGCTAATGTACCATGTTGTTTTGAGGGCAAGATACATCAGAGATGCAGTCACATTGATCAGTCTTCAGCTAGCAAGATACTTTTGTGGGTTCTGTTTGCATGTTAATTAGCTTACACTAATTCATGTATTGTTTATCCTCCAGTTAGACTTCTGCTAAGCAGTCTAGGTAGATCTCCACAAGAATTTTAAAGATTACTATTAATGCCTCATGCAGGAGGTTAACAGAAATATCTTTTCCTCTCCTGAATGTCACACTTCTGATCACTCTACCAGGACTCTTTAATTCCTTTCTTGTAACAGCTACGTGAAAGGAAAGGCATAAGGGGGTGAAGAGGAGGTTTCAGCAACTAGTAAACAGAAACATCTAAGAACAGCTCCACAGGCAATCAATATTCTGAATAAATCCAGAAAATTATTTTATAAGATTTGCTTACTTAACTAAATTACTTTAAAATAGTTTAATTACAATAAACCTATGATTAACAGTTTGTAAACATGTATTTAACTTTTCAATTGGCCAGGTCTGTATTTCAAGTTTGTAATAAGTTACAAACCATGAAAGGATCAAAAGGCATTATGGGCTTTTTTGCCAACAGTATGTGCAGCTGTGGTAATTCCTGATTAATGAGGATGTTAAGTTTGGGAGTATATTCAATAAATTGCATTTGATTCTGATATTTTGCTATCTGTAATGTTAGCATTATCTCAATTTTTTTCTGCTATTCCCAGAAGCATCAGTATTAAACCGTGATGCTTAAGTTGGTGGCATAGTGTCAACTCTTTAAGGTCAGCGTGTAATGACATTAAAACCTAAAAAAGGATTATACTTTTCTGTAGAATAAATGTACTATGATCAATTGTGAGAAATAGATACTCTTATTCATAAAGAGGTCTAGATCATTTTCTCAGTCATGATTTTATTAGTTCTGATTTATTAAAACTTCCTCTTGCCCAGGATAATTTTTGAATCCAATGATGAAATGGCTTGTCTACAGCAAAGTCTGTCCTGGAACTTCAGGTTTAGTTCTTTTTTCATTAACTACATTTTGAAACAAAAGTAAGGTCATTCATGAGGAAAAAATAACTAAATTTTTTAAATATATATACATGTATATATAAACACACAGTTGTTATTACAGGTGAAGACAATTCTGGAAAACAATATGCCTGTGTTCTTCTACTGAAAAAAAAAATGCACCAATTGTATTTGCTTCCTTTGCAAAACAAAATATCATTTGTTCTTTGCAGAGCTGGCCTTATTTTTACATAAAAAGTGAACTTTGAGATAAAGCTATATTTTCAAACATAAAAGGATTTTCTTTATCTCACTTCCTGACACTCTGCTTTAGCTGCTTTTTCAGTAAAATAATCATTTGACCTTTTAAATTACTAGAACTGGAGATAAAACATCACAGAGCCCTTGGAGCTGACACACAACTGATCAAATAATTTTCACTTGTTCTATCTGTATCTTAACGCAGTGGAATGCACAATAAAGCCACATTTAAACAGCACCAATCTGGCTTTCTTTCATTTTTGTACAAATTTTCTTATGGTCACAGACATCCTTGGTAAAACTGACCTGTAAAAGAACATATTTTTCCAGAATGTTATGAAAAAAGCCCCAAACAAAATATGGGAACTTAGCTCATTGGGTTAGAAATTAGCCCAACAAATCGATGTGCACCTGCTAAAATAATTGTCTCTTTCTTGTATTTTCAATATAATACTCTTTTACTGTGCAATGCAGTGTAGGTAAATCAGTTATCTGTTAAGCAGACCTGGTGGCAATTAAACTTGATAAATAGCTGCTGTTATTCCAAGACATTAGTCTTTGTTTCTTTCAACCTTGCTATTAGTATGAATTTTCTAGCCAAACACAATTTTGTAAAATGTTGTGGACTCTGAAGACAACCTGAAGATGTTTAAGAAGACAAAATGAGAGTAAAGGTCATAGATATCCTTTTAAAAAGTTGAATAAAAATGAATTGAGGGCCACGAAGATCAGGCAGAAGAGCTTCATCTTCTCTTTTACCAGACTTGGGGTTTAGTCTTTGTCAAGCAGTGATAAATTTGACTAGATATGCTGGCAGTGTGCTCAAGATGATTCAGGTCTTCCTCTAGTGAGAGATTCCTGCAATTTATGTTACATGCAAAATTTTTGCAGCCCTACAATTTAATCATGCCAGATATGTGCAATGTATGTTAAAATGCACTGCAAAAAGGGCACGGACCACTAGGGGTCTGAACACGCACTCAGATGTGTGTTGTTGTCTATCCACGCAACCTCCAAAGAAGTTTAAAGGAAACACCTTGAGACTTGTGTGGATTTTTATTAACACTGTGCTGTGAATTGATGGGGTGCTGGGGAAAAACAAACATAGGCAGAGAAAACTTGAGGTCTGCTCTGAACAAGAGCTCTTTATTGACAGTTTATGACATAGAGTTGGAGTGGCCCGATATTGCTCCTATGACCTTTGCCTCCCAAAACTTACAGGCATTTTGAGACTTTGTTCACCCCGTGAGGGCCTGCTGGCCTTGTCATTGCAACTTTCTTCTCAGTGTTGTTCTGAGAATTAATCGCGAGCAGTGGAGACAATTACAAAAGCTTTTTGCCATCCCTTGACCTAAATTTCTGGCAGCTTCCCTTTCCTAATCTACACACAGACCTACTTTAGGACTGTGACAAATTACACATGACAGATTAGTAATGGGGTCTACAGTTACCTAAAACTTTGAGCTTGCACCCAAATTCCACACCTATATTGGCCCAAATTTAAAGTCAGTTACAAGAGAGGAAAGGACATATTTAGCTATTTTTTTTCTTTCCTAGGGATAAGGAAAAGTATTGCAAGAAATAAAGCTACTAATTCTAATTTCTACAGCTCCAGAACTCCTTTGGTTTTTTGTTCTATGTTATCTTGTTATTAAAAACTAAATTAATACTAGCTAATCAGTTAAAAGCCTATACATACAGGTCTTTCAGTAGAGAAAAAACTAATACAGTTGGTTTTGCCACCTATATGAGTATTAGCAAAGGTATCTCCCTTGATTGTGGTATACCTTTCTCTATTATGTTCTGTTAAATTTTTGCAGTAGCTTTCTTCTGAATTTTCTCTGTATCCTAAACAAAACTGTTAATAAAGTGGACAGAAAAAAAAGATTTTGGCTATATATTCTAAAGCCAAGAGCAGGCAAAATGTAAAAGATCAAAACAAAAATTAAATTTGCTTCAAAGTAAATCCAACACTGCTACCAGACTTCACATTATCTAAAAGTACTCATTAAAACAGAATTGAACAGAGCAGTAAAAGAGATAATAAGTACACACTAAGTTCTAGGGCCAATTTTTCTGAGTGATCAAGTTCTTCTGCAAGAGAGCTTGAAGAGATTAAAGGGCTGCAATCTATTTTCCTGACCAGAGTCCCACTATTGCCTTTTACCAAATCTGTCTTGAGAACTAGAAGAGGAAATACCCTCCAAGCAGTTGTAGATTCCTCAACTTGGTCTTTTATTCACAAACATTTCTGGGGCATGGTCACACTTCTGCATCTATTCAAAAAGTTCTCAAATACATGACTTTAACAATGGATGTTATATGCCATTCAGAAGAGCCAATAACATAGAGAATTTCAACCAAGCTGTCGAAATATGACAGCCAAGAAAGGACAGCAGTACTGAAGTATCAATTCTCACATAATAATAAATCCATACAAACTGTAGCACTCTTGTTCCCCTTTTCTTTCCTTGCCTTCAGCTTCCACGTTACAATATTTGCAATACAATAAAATTTTTTAAATTGGTGAGTAGATATATTTGGTTGTTAGAACAACCAAAAATCACCTGTCAGACAATTCTACAAAGTGATGAATTACAAGACAATAGTACTATGTACACTACTTATAGTCCATAAAGTACAGTACCTCGTCTCCAAGAGTGGCACACCTAAAAAAGCTTACGAAAACGAAGGTAACTGCAGAATCTGCTTATTTTTTAAATTAAAGGATTAGAAAAGACATAGTTTTTGTATGTATAGTCACACCAATTAGTTGCTTCACAAATATATTAAACTTCTCCACAAAACACACACTTTGGTACATGCTTGGCAAAGAGTTCCTCAGCTGGTCTATCCATCTGGACAAAGAACCTCTTCTCTGTTTGGTTTGATCTGTGCAGAGCTCTTTATTCATGTTGTCATCTGAAATATGGGAAAATTGCACCATAATGCCAAGATATTCCAAAGAACTCTGGTAGTAATGTTGAAAATAAAACACTAACTCCAGGTTTTCATTTTGGGTTTTGATGCTGGATTTTTTAAAACCTTTATGTGCCTGGTTCTTTCCTTTGAAGATTCAAGGCACCCAACTTAAACAACAAACTTGGAAATATCAGTGAGTGACTATGACCGTTCTGGTTTGGAGTCTGAGAAACTACATATTTGAATGGAGCTCGGTACGAGTCTGGGAAAAAACCCCACTACTTACAAGAGAATAAATACGACATTCAAAAAAGTTCCACAGGTTTCCCATAGCACTTAAGTCTTCTTTATTTTCTCTCTCTCTGATCATGTCACTAGCTTCTGAGCGGCATGGTAAAGCAAAATCCAACACCAGCCCCAGCTGCTCGTTTCATAAGATGAAAATTTGGGAGTGCTTCTGCTGTTAAGTACCAAAGTGTTCCAGGAACCCATAGACACAAATGCTTTGCTTTTCATTCAATTCACACACAAGAAAACCTTGCTTAGGGAATATCTAGGCTCTCCAGACTGTTTAATTCTACTATTGCTACTTTCTACTGCCTGCATACTGCAAAGGCAGCAAATTAATCTTATGTGTGAGCAGATAATGGCTGAGAGTCTACAGGAAAAAAAAAAAAAAGAGCTTGCCAGAGCAGCCTGTGGGAAGAAACAAAAACTGCAATGCAGGAAGAAGAAACAGCAGGCAACAAAGCAGCAGCAGATGTGGGCTGAAGAGGAAGTAATGAAAAAGTGGACTTGGAAACTCAAGCAGAAAGCAAGGACCCAGAGAATGGAGTAGGAAAACTCAATGGAAAACAGGAAGAATTTTGTAAGTAAGGGGACCCAGAGTCAAGACATCAGGACAACTAGCAACTTGACCACCAGAAAGAAAGAGGAGGGAGTGATTCTAAGTGACAGAATGCCCTACTTCTGCAAAAGGTGTAAACTAGAGTGTCATTGGAGTATGGGATTCTTGGCATATATAAAGGAGTTACTGAAAGAAAGAGCTGGTGTAGGAAAAACACTAGGCTTAGAGATGTGAACTCTGATGAAAGGCCAGGGGCCTGGGCAAGTTTGGCTTTTCAGGCTGCAGAATCAATTTTCAGTTCCTGTACCATCTCTGTCTGCTGAAGTACTGAAAGGTTCTCCTAGTCTCTACAGGAACAAATATGTGCAGGAGGTAAATTGTTTTGGGAGGGAGTAAAGGTGATACACAACCCAATGATCTCCATGCTAAGATCTCCTTCACTGCTCTATGTCATAGCTCTATCTTCTTCACAACACTAGGAACAATTAAAAACTATACAATTAATAAGGTGATTTTATAGTAAATGCTTCAACTTATTAAATAAAGTTGTGGGTGAGTGGAAAAGAAAGTCCTGTACAACATACAAATTCATGTTCCTTTTCAGCAACTGCAGGAAGATAACTTAGGAAGATAGTACCCCTGCCAGTCTGTGTATACAGTGTAAATGCCTAATTTTGCAGCAGTGTCCCACTTCTTAGTACTTACTGTAGTTGAGCACAGAAGATGCTGACAAGGACAGCACCACATTCCACATTCCACATGCAGCACAGCTAATAGGTTCACATGCTAATGAACAATCGTGTGATTGAGAAAATGAGTCTGATTGTCTCATCACAGAAATTGCGCTTGATGGTACCTTTTCCCCAGCATTACTTATCTTTGGCCAAGCTGGCCTTCATCCAATTATCTGCACATGTAGACACCAGTTATCTCATGAAGCTTCTGAAATGTAAAGTGCCAGACAGTAGCCTTCTGCTGCATACTAAAAAAATTGCCCCATATTTTGTGGCTGGAAGTTATTGAAAAGTATAGGAAGTCATTAGCAGCATGAAAACATGACTTTCACATTATATATATTGATTTTCACTTCTAAAATCTTCAAGACGTTCCTTCTTGAAGTCAAGTAGCCTGCTGAACTTCAAGGTAAAAGATATTCTTCATGACTCAGAAGTATTGTGGAAATGCAACTGAAAAATTTAGACATTGCAGTTTCACATAACTGGACATCTTGGACAGCTGGACAGCACTACTGCACTGCCAAATGTCTTTATTGACTCATAATATATAATTTTGAGAATGATTATCACTGTTAAACAAAACAAAGTTGGTTATGGACAACTCAGTTTTCCAAGTGTTGCCTTTAGTGACCTAAAATGAAGGTTTATAGCCTATCATCAGATGCATACGTTATATTGGCTTATAAAAGTTCTGGAAGGGCCTACTACAGCTAAGCAGAATTTAATCATTAGGAAAATATTTCAAGCCATTAAAAAGATCATATGTGTCTTGGAAAAACTTGATATGTGGAAATCTAGTGAAAGAAGGGGGAGAAACAACAATATTTTACTCATTAAATAACTTCTCTGATGTCGTCTTCTGAACTGTGCATGGATACAGAACAGTTCACGGAAAACACATTTGCATCAGATTCCAGGAACTGGATTCTTTTTAATATTCTTTGAAAAATGAAGGCTTGGCTGCTTACCAGATTATTTACTCTATGATAAATGTAAAAGTTTTACAAGCTCTGATGGATTGTGGACAATCATTCCTGAGAAATTTGATCATCACTGAGGCTATTCCAAAAACTGAAGAGATGCTACCAGGTCAGTAAATCCTATAATTGAGATACTGATGTAGAAGTTGCATGAGAAGACTAAATTAAGCATATTTATAAATAGTGAATAAGAAATTCAATTACATACCTTCACAGCAAACAAAGTCTCTTGGAAACAGCGTGGCAGTGGCACATTTTCAGGAGATCCATTATCTTTAAACTGAGCCTATCAGTTGCTTTACTTGAAGTACACTAAACTGATAGAATCTCTACAGTCAACACTACTTCCAAAGTTTTAGTTGCAACTCTCTTTCTGTCTCTGATATCCTAATCTTTTGCAATAAGCATAAATACGTTCTCTTGGCATTAAAATAGTGAGGGATGTTATTTGAGCTTCACTAGTTTCAGGTTTACTAAATGATATCAATGTTTCCAGATCTCTGCAATGATACATAAATTTGAGCAGTTCGTTCCAGTATCAGAAATGTTTCATTCTGCTTTCATGCTGATTTCTGTCAACATGCTCTCCTAAACAGTTACAAACCAGCATACTTACTTTGGGATGGATCTATGCACAGTGCTTGCAGTGCAGTGAGTATACGTGTTGTAGTTTGAGTCTTAATAACAGTACTTCCACAAGTGGATATTCTGATGGTTCATGCTGAAAATGGTTTTTATCAGTGGAACTGATAAAAGACTTTGCTTTCCTTACCCAACCACACACTTTGACAAAACCGGAAGGTATTTTACATCTGAGATTTTTCTCCCTCTGCAACATTTTGACTGAAATTGAAATCATTGAGAAAGTATGGGGAATTACAGCTTTTTGTGACAGAGATACAGACAGAAAACATAATAAGACATTTCCTTAGGAAAATTCCAGCCTCTTTATCACTCACTGACTGAGTCACTTTTGTACAAGAATGTTTGTGTTTTCTCTGTAAGCATTTAGGGTCTGTTATCCTCATATCTCTTCTGTAAAGATTTATTGTCAGAGTGGAAATTCACAGAGGAAATAGGCACCCTAGAAGAGACGGTTTTGCAGTGGAGACTTCAGAGGAATTAGTGTGTCTTCAGAGGAATGGTTTGCAAGAGGCTGGTTGAGTCTAGAAACAGTGACAAAGTGACCAATTCTCTGCTGATTCATGATAATAAAGCATGCTAGAGTCCTGCAGAGAGAAGGCAGTAAGGTAGGCATTCCACCTTGATTGTTGAGGGGTTATTTTAAGTAAAACAAATAGATAGATCCTAGGTCTAACCAGAGTTCAAGTGGGCTTGAAATGTTTCACTCTGGGTCTTACAGAGGAAAAAAAAAGAACAACCTAGACCAGTTGTATTGAGGGAGCAATTATATATTGACAGTTATTTTATAATTAATGGAATTCACATGTTCCTTTTCTCATCACACCTGATTTGAATTCCAGCTACCCCAGTGTTTCTGACAGTTTCAATCTAGCCAAAGAAGGTAATAGTATGTCTGGCATCCATGCAGCTTGGATTATCATCTTATGGCAGCATAGCTGACATAACTAAATTAATTTGACTTAAGAAATCAGAGAAGTCTTGAACTGTTGTCTTGTAGATGACAAACCAGTGCCTTATCAACTAAGCTACTCAAGTCCCATCTGCAGGACTCTTAAGTGTGATTTCATCTAAGTAATGTGTTGCTGAGTCTAATGTCAAATGGATCTATCACATTACAACCTTTTCTAGTTAAAGGAAAAGAACATTAAATGTATATGAACAATGACTTAAAAGGCTGTACTAAATTAGTAGTCAGCATTTTTCTAACAATTTCAAAGTGATTTTATCATTATTCCTTTGAGCAGAAACAAATATCTTGTGTTAAGTTTTTACAAGGTATATGAAGATAGGGCAGACTCTACTATTTTTTCAAGCAAAAATAAACTGCAGTTCAGTGTGTAAGCCTCTGCATTCATTTCACTGGTTCTATTAGAGGACTAATGTCCAAACTGCACCAACTCAATCCCACATGACATCGTAGTATTTCCCATTGATTGGCCACAGGCCAAATGATACAGAATTTAGACTGACAAAGATTTTGAATGTCGGTAAGTAATCCATACCATGAATATTTCAGTATTTCCTTTAAATAGCCTCTATTCTTCTTCAGGTATATTTATACAGGAAAACATAGGACTCATCTGAACAATTTTACTTGAAGCCATATTCTTTGGTATTTCCCATTCTTGGATTTGTAATGGCCTGTGTTACTTGATGGTGCCAACAACTGTGCTCTTAAGAAAAAGTGCCATACAAATGCAGTACATCTCCTGAACTTCTGACTTCTGATCATCTAGACAAACTCAGTGCTCAGACACTATGGGTGAGACCATCCTTTGGCATCAGAATCAAATATTGTCTTGACCTAAAAGTGCTTGTTAAAACTGTACGAAACCTACTCTTGGGTGAGTGTTACCTCTTTCCAGTGTCAAATCCTTAATTCCTCTCTTTGACAGTATATTACCTAAATCCTTTTCCCAAGCAGATCTAGGCACTAGGAATCATACTTCCCACTGGAAGTTACTGCGATTTATACTTCTCTGTTGCCCTTGACAATGTAAAGTGGGCTCCCAAATCACTTGACAATCATATATGAGAAGGTAATACTTGTAGCACTCTAGATGTCTTAATTGTGGATCTTAGTCCCATATCAGTCTAAGAGGGTCTTAGTCCCATAACACTTCAAAGTATAATAGATACATCAAATATTAAGGCATCTGTGCAAGGAAAATAACCTACCATATTCTAGTTTAAAAAGGAAAATTGAACAATAGCAAAAGTCCCTTGTTCAAAACCAATATTGGAGCACAGATTAATATCAGACTTTAGAAACAGAACTGACAAAATAAATTATTTCGTCATCCCATTCACAGAGATAAAGAAAATTATGTTTAGATATTTTTTACTTCAGCAGGCTAGTCAGCATGTTTTCCAAATTACTAGGTACAGTGGTAATCATTGTGGATTTTAGAAGCATAAACAGAAACAAACTCATTCCATCTCAGATGGACACTACAAATGTATTTCACCGTACCTGTTGAAAGCTACTTTTTCCTAAGGTAAGAAGAATTCATCAAGTCTTTTAATTGCTTTTTTTTATAAAAGGAAATTTAGACCTAAATGGTCCTGATTGTTTATTTACATCTACAACCCAGAAATTTATTCACATGCTATACAGATATTTAATTAGTTGGTTTCTGCAGATGTGTGATCAATTGCATTTTTCTAGCTTATTTTCTTTTTTCTTTTTTTTAATTCTTTGCCATATTCACATTTCCTCATATAGAAATGGTATCTTTATCTTTTGCTGCAGTGATTACATCTCTCACTGGAGTTCAGCACATCTTTAATTACTACCAGATCTTAAAATGTTTTCAGAAGATTCCCATTAGAAAGATTATCAACCATTTTTATCCTCGTTCTCCAAAGGAAACTTTGAGCAGACACTCTCACCCAATAGTAACATTGACACATTAACTTTCCTCAGCCACCTCACTTAGACTACTTAGTCTGGCTCCACCATGGCTGGGAGCCTTAATCAGATATCATACTAACGAAAGCTATGTCAGTAATGATGTCAGATGAATGGTGGTCACATGGCAACAGCCTCATTTTGAAGCAAACAGTGCCACACTTGTTTTTAGGCTACTTTATGACTTGGCTGAAAAATGACTTTGTTCACAACAAAACACCATTAATGTATGAGCTGTTGCCATAGGATTTTAACACGTCTACTATTTTCTCAACATTCTTTTAATATACCTTGCTGGACAAACAGTGTAAAATATCATTAAACTACACATATTATCAAAATCATCCATCAGCATGTAAGTTAAGCAGATGAAACATTGGCAATCCTTTCTGGCATTTCAGATCCTCAAAGAAATGGTATTATGAAAAATATATAAAGGAGAAAGTATTTTAATTTTGCACTCTGATTTGGCTTATACCAGATTCACACATACAGGAGAATAGGGAGACTCAGTCAGCTCTCCTGATAGGTCCCAGAAGTCTGTTTCTCCTTTCCCTGGCTGGGATGTCAGTGAGCTTGTGGGTTATACAGAGGGCAGAATAATGAGGCTGAGCATGAGGGAAGCATTTGCCCTCTGGCTCCACTCACACTGCGACAGAACAGAAGCCCCAAAGTGTCCTGTCACTTAAAGTCCCTTTCCTTCCCTGGCTTCTGAGGTAAAAATGCCCCTTCTTATTTCTCATATGCAAAATTAGTGCTCTTACTCCCAGCATGGGATTACAGGCAAGCATTACTGCTTTGGTGTGAAGCACTGGAAAGACCACCAATTCTTCAGGGATCCTGAAGATGCTTGGAAGCAGGCAACACCAACACAGCAGTACAGCTTTGCTGAAAATCAAAGTCTAAATGACTACTTGTTGACCTGTACCAAGAGAAGATAAACATCAAATCCAGCTACTAGAAATTACTGTAATGGAGAAAAATTGTAAGTAGCCACGTCCTGAGGAAGGTAGCTGCATTTTCCTATTACTGTTACTCAGCCCACAGTCTCATGGTCAGATTAAGATAACAGGTTGCTGCTGTTGTTGAGAAGCAAAATCCCCACGTCACTCTCCACTGCTCCTCCTTGGGCCCCATAGAGCACTTAATGGGTAGGGGCTTCAGGACAAGCCGAAGTGGGGTGGTACGACTTTGTAAGTGCCTGTGCCACTGAACCAGGCCTGGGTCCCAGGACTGTGAAGTCTCTGGAGAAGCATGGAGAGCAGGGGTGCCTCTCACTGACACTCTAGGTTTGTACGGTTTAAATTTGTCATGAAACTGTGGTACTGGCTTGTAGTGAGAGCCTGAAATCCAGACAGGGTTGCAGATCTCTCTGTTTGGTCTGTAGTGCTTATTTCATTTAAACTTACTGATCAGGAAGGTGGTTAAAAATTACTGTGTTTATCCAACTGGGGAGCAGGAATTATGGCAATGATAACAAAGAGAAGCTAATGAACAAAACCCTGAATTTAGGGCACTGAGTGGTCAGAAAAACGTGAAAAAAATATTTCAGGGAAACCATATTATGGATTAATGTGTGGAAATCAAGACTCCTCAAACAGGAAACAAGAAAAAATATTCAGATATTTTCAGAGAATTACTGAGTTATTCCTAACTTCTACTAAGAGAACAGAGACTACAAAGGCATGCTATTTTATATTTTACATGTAAGGGAAAATTAGAATTTCAACTAGTTCATGAGCCTGGAGCCTTGTTGGAGTATACTTTGAACTAACAGAAAAGTCTGAAAAAACTGTCTTTTAAACCCTGAAGTTCTAAGTAACTATAATAGACTCTGGACACAATCCGCACATCATTCATACAACTAAGCCTTTAGAACTGCTATTATTTTCTGTTGCCTTCTGGCATCACTTAGTAACTTGAAATGAATGAATTCTCTATCCATTGATATATAGTGGGGGGAAAAATAATGCAGACTCTCTGCACTGAAAAACAACATGTATGCTTCTCTTACCTTCCTCTCTCAGCTCCTCTGCAACATAAATAGCCATCAGAAAGATGCACTGATTTCACATTGCTAACAAAAACAATAAATTTCTATATTTCTACAGAGCATTTGTTTTTCAATCACTTTTTTACCTTTTTTGATAGACCATATGAAAATTTTTGAAGCCAGAGAGGATCAGTCTTTCCCACTAAGCTAGTGCAGAGGCTACTTTAACTAGATACATATTGGGTCTCCTGAGCAGCATAGTCTCAGGATGCAATCTGAGCATGCATTGGCTGAGGAAAGTACCATGGAAATCAGAAAAAAAACCCTATGTGAACTAGAAGACTGATAGCAATTTATATCTCACTGAGAAATGTTTAAAGAAGGTATAAGATGGTTTGGAGCAAATGTCATCCAAAAACTGCCTATAAGAGGTAGGGCCGGACCAAGGCAGTCAAAACATTACTGTGAATCCATATGAGCTTTGAAAGGTTGTGATCCAACTCTGAGAGAAAGATGATCAACAACTTCATTAAAGTTTGTTTGGTGGGTATTCTTTCAGATGACTACAAGTAAGAGAGCCCAAGTGGCTTTTTTTTGTTTGTTTTGAAGCTAAACCGTCAGCATCTTCTCTTAAATAAAATACTTTTTGTCGCGGTCCAAAGGGGGGGTAGGACATGAGGAAGGGTGCAAGCAAAGTGGAACACGATTCAGGATGGGAACAGTTCCCGGCATTCCCCTTTTGCCTGTGCCCTATTCGTGTTCCCTCACAACTTTTGTCATTACTTGGTTCTATCCTGCAAAGTTAGTGGAAGTAGCTGCTTTGGAACAAAACCAAACCAAACAAAAATACAAACAAAAAAACCAACCAAACAAAAAACCCCAAACCCCCAACCAAAATCAAAATCAACAAAAACAAGCAAACAAACAAACAGGCAGGAATATCCGTATGAGGAGCAAGGATAACCACACCAGGGCATACCAGAGGTTTATACTAGCAAAGGATACTGTCTTTGACAGCATACAGTTGCAGATGTCTAGTAAAGAAGATAAGAACAGGGGTGCATATGATGATGTCTCCCCAAGAATATTTTTCCACCTTCCATTAAAAAGATTTGTACATATGGTAGATACAGGATGGCAAAACTTCAGGGCACTAATGTAGATGGCAGTGGGAAAGCTACCATAAGTACATCTTGTATTCATTGCTCTAGCCATACTTTGATATATTCTACTTGAACTTGCATAAAATGCATAGTTAATGAAGGCCAGTGGAGTTTTATGCTGTCTATACAGAGGCTTTTCTTTCTTTTTTAATCTGAGAAGCATATAACAGGCTTTAATTAGGTTTACGCTTATACACTGAACAAATATAGAATATTACTGATTAACACAACCATTGTTAGATGTACGTTTTATATGATCACTGGCTGTTCCCCTTGACCAGTACACCATATAAAAATTTTCTTTTAATGGAAGAATACTGTACAGAGACCAAAATAGAAACTGCTAAAACAAACAAGATAATTATCTAAATTTTATAATATCACTCATAAAACGTCTGCCTTTTCCCTTTATGAGCTTGATAGATTAAATTTAGGGCAGATGTTTCATATAATTTACTCAGAAAACAGGAAAATTATTTAAAAAACCTCATAAAACCTACAAAAACACAAATGAAACTAATCTAAAACATATGCAGTCTACAGATTTAAAGGAAAAGTTAGTTATTCCTGAAGCTATGGGTGGGGATGCTTAAGAGAGAAAACCATCTCTCCCACACACTTTATGGTATCAGATATTCTGAACTTCTTTGGAAAAACAGAGGACCCTCTAAATTTAGGGTGCATTAAGTAGCTCTGGCTACTTCCCTAAAGACAAAGAGGAACTTGCAGGAACACAAACGCTGTTCCTCAGTGCACAGAACTGTTAATTGTTAATTAAATTAGAGGGGTACCTGCTGTATCATGAATTTCGTGGAAGAATACCAGGTAAAAGTATTACATTTTATCTATTTATGCATTATAAAAGGAGGAAAAGAAGCAGGTGTAATGTCTTTAATCTTTCAAAGGAAAACAACCTCTTCACTGTTGAGAGATATTGAAATCAAATATTGTTTTAAATGCAAAGTATTTATAGTCAGACAAAGAGATGCGGAAACAATTTTTCATGAACATTTTGAAAGATTTTGTTCTGAAGTCTCAAAAATCTTCACGATACAAAACTCAATTTTAAGGAAAGTTCTGCTACACAGATTCCAGGAAAAAAAATATTGTGCACTGTCTTGTTATAAGCTCTCTTAGCCCAAAGTTTTCTGTCAGAAGAGTTTATTAACCTCCATGTTTTGAGATCCAGTTAAGAGAGCATAACGTCTGGCAGTGCTGCTGGCAGAAGGTCTGTGAGTTCTGGCAAGCACCATTTTAGGTCCCTCCATGTACTGGCAGTTAGTTGCTGTGCAAGGTAAAGGGCTCTCATTTTTGGAATGTGAGACTCTTTCTATGCAGGAGGCAACAGAGATGTATTTGTGAAATAAAATTTTCCCAGTGTAATTCTGTACTTGTAATTCTGGTTCCTGCACTTGATTAGGGCAGGAAAAGCAGCTGAAACATCAAATTCCACTGAAGGCTTCTGAGTTATGTCCTTGCTTAGCAGTGGTAAACAAATTATTAAACAGAAAAAAAAATCATAATATTAGAAAAAATCCCAATGTGTCTAATTTACAAGATTATTAGAATGTATGAAAATAAGGAATCCATCTATCTATTATTCTCCACTTATATAAGGATAAAAAGCACCAAACAGAAGAATCTCTGTCACACACAAACTGTGCAAGCAAGGTCTTAACATAAAAGAAATACAGCTACTGTGTTGACAGTAGTCACAGGTTTCAGGCTCACAAGAGAAGGAATAAATTTTCTAAGCTAAACCACACGCTTTAAAAATATGCAAAATAATAGGTAAAATATCAGTTTCTCAGTCCCTGAAGTTCAGAGAGATGGGGTACTGTGGGGGTTCTGCCTAAATCCTACCCTGCTTCGAAAGCAGATCAGCTAGAGAGCAAATCCTGCTGTGGTTGGATATGAACAGTTTCTGTGCAGAAGCAAAGCTTTTCTTTCCAAGGCTTTATCCTGTCGCACATTGTTCCTGCTGGCAACACACCACACAGCCTGTTTTTGTGAGTGTGATAAAGAGGATTTGGCATTGGAAATACATACTGTGTGTGAGATACCTAATGAAAGTAGCAAAGGAATGGATGAAAGCTACCAAATGTTGTTCAGCTACCCTGTGTATCATCTGAGAAAGACCTGTCAGCTACAAACAGAACAGCAAACAAGTCTACCTCAGACTCTTGGGGTAGTAAAAATTAAGCCAATGAACTAAAATGTGCCACGATTCCCCCTTATGGAGTAGAGTTCCTTTAACAGCAAATATTCTCCCTCTAACTATTGAAGCAAATGTTCTCAAATGTGTCTCCTTAATAAAAGCTGTGGGACAATTTCTCTTTCAGATCACATCAGGGTTAGAACAATGCAGGGAGAAATGTGTGAACTGTTTATCATGGGTAGCAATAAAGCAGGGTAGGACAAATGAGCTCAGATACCTGATCTGAGGTAGGAAAACCAGCAGGATTGTATTGATGTGGCACAAATACATGACCTTGAATAGATATGGCCAATGCTCAAAAAAAAGCTTCAAAAATAGGTAGCCTAGTTCACATCAGTTCTTCCACAGACCATAAATAAGCTTCAAAGAGTTATAAAACCAAGCAATAGACACCAAATGCATGTGATCTTGGAGTAGTCCTGGTAAAAGGACATCACCACCTTTCTGCTGCACAGAAAACTTTGATAAATACTTCATTCATACACAAGTGCGCACACGCATACACACATTCACTTCAGAACATTTCTATAGTTTATTAGGTACTGGCACTAAATAAAGTTTTGTAAACATTTTCATTTCATGATTGTTAGTGGTAAAGAGAATATTTGTGGTGCATGGTCACTAAGCAAACAGAATGAAAATACTTTTACAGGGAATATAAACAGTTTTATGGAGTATCAGAGAGCAAGAGGAAGCTGCAAATATAGAGCACCAGCAGCTGTCCTGGGGCAAGGCAGCTGCTCTGGATCCATCTAGTAGCAAACTGTATTTGGGCAAATAAGTGGGTGTGGGACTGTGTAATGGAACACAGCAACTTCTAAAGTGGCATAACTCATAAATGGATGGGAGGAGTCCTTTTGCTCTTTTTTTTATTATTTTTAATAAAAATTGGGAAAGTTGCCAAAAAATGTTCCTGGATAAACACTTGAATAAAACACTGGTTTTATTTCAGTGTTATTGACACCCTTTCTTAATCTGTTTTCCATGAATATTCAGTTTAATGGTAGGAAAGCTTGGAAAAACAGAAACTAAAGCTTGTGCAAGAATATAGGGCATTTCCACATTATGTATTTTTATAAAATCCAAATCCTTAGAGATATATTTGTTCTGCCACAAAAAAGCAATGAAAACACTAGAAAACTATGCATTCAGGCAAATTTATTATGAGCACTGAAGATATGTTTGCAGAAAGCTTTCAACAAACACCAAGGAGAAGAAATATACTGGAGATCAGCCACGATGGCTTATGGGAAATTTATCAATTAAAAAAAATAGATTATATTTGCAAAATTTCTTACTCAGCTCCAGTCTAACAAATATACCAGTCTTTTATGCTGCAGCCAAGCCTGGTCACTCAACATGCAGTTGTTTCTTCCATTGAGGTTGCTAGAGTAACATTTTGTTGCCAACAGTATATTTTTGTGGTAACTAATGACTGTGGGTCTTTTTCATCCTCAGAAATGTATTTGGGTGCAAGTAATTTGTCACCAATCACACCATGTATGTTGTGATGAGTTGGTATTTCACCCTGTGTGCAGGACACTGTCTGTGTGCCTCTGATCAGAAGACAGGACTTCAGCTGCTGTAAGATGCAGCCTTTGTGGCCTCTCCTCACCAATAGGTTTCTGTAAATGCCTCTGTTTTACCTAGCAGTAGATTTCTCTCTGTAACAGAAGTAAATAGGTTATATGTTCTCCAGACAGCTGCTGTCATTTATCGTAGAATACAAACCCAGCAGTATCAAAGCTGCCCTACAAGTAACTATAACTTATGTTATATATATATATATATATATATATATATAACTATAACAAAGCTGTCCTACATGTAACTATAACTATACTAACTGGAAGGAAAATTGCTACCTAAAGGGATAGGACACAGCAATTATGTTGTCTTATTCCTGCTACACATCTGCACAGTTCAGCTGGCTGTTTTGGCTCAATGAAAGAGCTGCAGCTCTCTCAGACTGGTGTGTCCTCAGTACAGCTGATTGAGAAGGATCCCTTGGAAGGACTATGAGAGAAAAATATGCCTTTGATCTATCCTCATTGTCAGATCTTTGTGAACGGAGGCTTTTATCCAACTGGGAGTCTATCTTATTTTTTGAGAAGACAGAGAGAGGCTGGTGTTTCTGATTCATGGCTGCAGTCACTTTTGCAGCAAAACCACCATCACCTCTTTCTATTATATCACAGAATCACAGAATGAGTTGGATTCTCAAGGATCATCAAGTCCAAATCCTGGCCCTGCACAGGACCATCTCTAAGAATCATACTGTGTGCCTGAGAGTATTGTCCAAATGCTTCTTGAACTCTTCAGGTTGTTGCTGTGACCACTTCCTTGGGGAGCCTGTTCCAGTGCCCAACCAACCTCTGGGGGAAGAACCTTTTTCTAATACCCAATCTAAACCTCCCCTAACACATCTTCAGGTCATTCACTCAGTTCTGTCACTGGTTACCACAGAGAAGTGATTGGTGTCTATCCTTTTTCTTCCCCTCACGATGTAGACTGCAATGAGGTCCCTCCTCAGTCTCCTCCAGGCTGAACAGACCAAATGCCCTCAGCTGCTCCTCATACAGCTTCTCCTCAAGGCCCTTCACCACACTTGTTGCTCTCCTTTAGATGCTCTCTGATAACTTAATGTCTTTCCTATATTGTGGTGCCCAAACCTGCACACAATATTCAAGGTGAGGCCACACCAGTGCAAAGCAGAGCAGGAAAATCACTTCCCTTGACCAGCTGGTGATGCTTTGCCTGATGCCCGCCAGGACATGGTTGGTCCTCCTGGCTGCCGGGGCACTGCTGACTCATATTCAACCTGCCATTATCTGGCTTCCCTTGGAATAACAAGGTGGGTTACCTTGTCATAAAAGGAAACCAGGTCTGATAAGCAGGACTTTCCTCTTATGAAGCTGTGCTGGCTGTGACTGATGACTGTGTTGTCTTCCAGGTGTTTTTCAATACCTCCCAGAATAATCTTATACATAATTTTACCAGGCACTGCAGTGAGACTGAGAGGCCTGTAGTTTCTGGGGTCTTTCTGGACCCTTCTTGAAAATCAGGACAATGCCCACCATTTTCCAGTCAGCTGGGACCTCTCTGGATTCCCAAGACTGCTCAAAAATTGAGAGAGATTTTGCAATGACATCAGCCAGCTCTTTGAGGATTCAGTGGTGAATCCAATCAGGCCCCATAGATTTGTAGGGATCCAGCTGAAGCAGCAGATCCCACACAATTTCAGGGTCGACTGGGAGTTGATCATTCTTGGACCAGTCATGGTCCTCCAGCTCAGGGCACTGAGACCCCCTTAGTTTTTCATGCATGTTGAATACAGAGGCAAAGAAAGCACTGTTGGTATGGTTTTAACACACTTCATTTGTAATAGTGATAAATTATCTCTATTCATGAGATGGGTCTTTGGGGATTCCTTGGAGATAGTTTTGCAAAGAACCCAAGATTCATAACTGTCATCAACAAGAAACAAAAATAGTCCCTTCCATCTTTTGTTTCCCTGAATCTTGTGTAACAAATGGCCAGCACACTCCACAGCTGATATTCCTGGTTATCAGCCAGTTTTCTGCCAAATCTTGTATTGTTATCCTTGGCCTACTAGCCTAGTGATATTAAGCTCAAGCATTTCAGTACATTTCCTACTGTATTCAAGTTTGGAGAACAGTTATTTGTTCTACCATGTCTATCAGAAGAATAGATTGGCTGTGGGCATAATTTGCAAAACCAAAGAAACTGCAGCCAAGACTTCTTTGACTAAAGTGTTAATTACTTCTTTTTAATCACCTGTTTCTCCATAATCAACAGATTTCTTGAAAATTGGTATGGAGTAGTACCAAGCACAACCTTTTGGAGAACACTAATCCTGTACTGACTCTGCACCATACAAAAATCCCTGTGCTGTACTTTTATAACTGCCTTTTACTTTTGTTTAAAAGAGTATAACTATCAATAATGCTTTGTTCAGTATTTGTGTATATAATAATGTATATGAGGCCATCATTATGGTGTTCGTTGTGGAAATATGAAGTCATATAAAAGACACATTGCTCAAAATAAAACCTAAGATAAATAAAGGAAGCTATAAAATGCTCTGTTGGGCCCGCTTCTGGACCTATTTAAAGTCAATGGCAAAGTTCCCACTGACCTCAAGCAGGAACTAGCTCCTTTTTCTCTTTCTAGATTTGTTTAGAAAGAAATATAATGACAGATGTGAAAGGTAAGATGAAATATTTGGGGAGAGGGAGAGAAAGAAGAATAAAGGAAAAGAAATTAGAGGGGGTACAAGAGTAAAGAAAAACTTATATTTTTAACATTTTACATAGGACGTAACAAGAATGGCTTAGGGTGGTTTTTTTCAGATTTTCTGTGTTCTGGTTTTGTCAGAACACTTTAGTATTTTACTGCTCACATTTCTCTCCCAGCTCTTTCCATCCTCTTGTCTGTGGGCACTTCTACTGTCCCCAAAAAGCATGTGGTGCTTCTCAAAACTAAAAATGTGTTTGCCATTAAATAAAATGTGTAAAATCTTACAATGCTTTCAGAAAAATAATGTTCACAACCAAAATGAGGGGAAAATGGTACCTAATCATACATATAATTCACAACATTTATTTCACTGGTAATGAAAGTTGTCAGGTTTTTCCTTCGTTAAACAGTCATACCTGAGGGGCATGGCATTAAAGGGCACATTCACTGTTGACATAAATGGTAACTACAGCCACTTCAGTGAAGTTATCTCCAATTAAGCCAGCCATTACATTCACTTCAAGGTATGCAATACATTTTAAATGATAGAAACAAGTCCAGGAAACGCTGAGTACTTCTACGAACTCTCTTTCGTGTGTGACTCCCCCTGGACTCAGACTCTTTCCCCAAATCTACTGGGTTTGTGCTAAGCGCTGCCTGAGCAAAACACAGTGATGGTCAGCAACTGTGTGTCCTGTTTACCATCGCAATTAACAAAGCGGCATTCAGCAAGAGACACCAAAGAGCCTGCTGCACTTAAAGGGCTAAGGAGAGGTGATAACAGCCTTTGCTTCGTTAAGGCTCGCTGCCCAGCTTTACTGAAAATGTAGTGACAGATAAAACATAAATCAACATCCTTATCATCCTGGCTTCCTTGCCTGCCAAATGGGGGTTTAGTTTATCAGCGACCTGCAGGCCCGCTGGCGGCCTTTACACTTACAGCTGGTCAGCAGGGTGGGATGGGGTGGAAGTTAAATGGCTGCTCTAAAACGCCTTGGTGTAAACAACTCGGGAAAAGACTTCCTTGAACTGCCAGTTACCTGAGTGTGATCCATCTCACTAAAGCGTCTACCCCAAGAGGGGTAGTATTGCCAGGAAAGAAAACAAATAAAAGACACCCAGCATGTTGCAGCACAGGGGCAGGCTGAGGAATGATGTCCCCTTGAGGGGGTGAGGGACTCTCGACAAGGTAAGCTCCTTACAGCATGGCTCAGAAAGCAGGGAAGCACTTTGGGAAGAAAGGGACTTCATCAGCACCACCTGCTTCCTCCGTACTGTGATCAAAGTGTACAGCCTTTACATATTATATATATAATGTACAGCGTGTGCTTTGACTCCTTGTGAGCCCCACCATGGGGGCATGTCTTTCAAAGGCACCAGTGTCACCCAAGGCTCAGGAGAAGACCGTATCGAGGGTATATTCATCCCCCCTTGCAAGCCAGCAGACTCCTTTCCCTGTGGTACACACACACACAGATTGCTACATTTGTAGGGATTTTAAAAGTATGCATCCAAATTCATGACATCACAGTTATATTTACATTAAGCTCAGCTCATAAAACAAAACCCATTTAAATTGGGCCTTGATCATGGGGAGGGTAGAAGTTTAGATAGGGGAGGCTCCCCATTTTTGCTAGTTCTGGCACTACACTGGCATAATCAGCCTCATGCAAACATTTGGTAAGGATGAAATTAGCATTTGGATCGGTGACTTATTTCTGCCTTGAGATCTACTGCAGCAAATAATTTCTTAGGATTTTAAAGTGAGGCAAATGTAACAGTGGTTTTATGTCACTATCAAAAGGAGTGTCAAATGCAGGAAGTGACAGACATTAGCTCAAGACTTCTGGATTTTTTTGTAACTGAACTTGGATTTATTTTAAAAGTGTCCATTTTTCTCTATCCTGGGGACCCTTGGCTATAGGAAAATTGAAGTCAAGCTACAATGTTTCATTTAGACAATAAACTACTCTGTATTTCCTTGGGTTTAGAAAGCCCCATCTTCTGGCAATAACTTCATGGAAAACGAAGTGCTAAACACAGGAAAATCACAAATGGACAGTGAAGACACAATGTTGCAGCCATACTGTTGTGCGAAAAAAATGCAAATATATGCACTAGGCTGTGTTATATACTCGGGAGTCAAACTTTCTGGCAAAAGAAGATACATTTTTTAATGAAATCTTTGTCTAATAATTTTTTTTTCACACAGAAACATTTTCTACATGTATTTCAAATACCTGGGATATAAAGAAAGATATTGTCTTTTTTGTGTACTTGTTTGTTTAGCAGGTTATCCAAGCAATAGCAACATACTTGCACCTATATTTAACCAAAAGTCTCCACAAAACTCATACTGTACTTGCTCAGAATGTACATGTAAGAATTAGTTACTCCCCTAGAAGTCTTTCAGAAGACCATATTTCAATCTTGAGCTACAAGAAGCTGAACAAGGAGTTTTTGGAGGGAACAGATAGCAAGAGAGTGTTCTCTGGAAAGGACAGATGTGAGAGCAAAGCTCTTCCACTCTCAATGCACTCCAGGTAAAGAGATAGTGAAGTAAAAGAAATGGCCTGTGAATCAGGAGAAGTAGAAGGAATA
Organism: Corapipo altera; assembly: GCF_003945725.1. Taxonomy (NCBI): domain Eukaryota; kingdom Metazoa; phylum Chordata; class Aves; order Passeriformes; family Pipridae; genus Corapipo; species Corapipo altera. The sequence continues at coordinate 11,906,856 of NW_020884876.1, forward strand.
TTTGGATATGAAGCTTGTTTATAGGATTTGGAAAGGTGGGAGAGAGCAGGAAAGAGGGTGGGAAAGAAGCCAAAGGCAGAAACCAACACTGAATTCAAAGAAAAAGAGAAGGGCCAAAGCCAAAATGTATGAAGGGATGAACGCAAGACACCAGTGGATGTCGAGGGAAAGAGAGTACCACTGTAGGGATGCTGAGGAACAGAAAATTGTAAATGTTGGTATGTGTTCTAGTTTAGTTAAAAGTTTCCAAACTACCTCTGCTGTAAGCTGTGAATTGCACTTACAAAAATGACTGGTTTTCCTCTAGCTGCTGAAAAGAGCCTGAGGCCTGTAGGCACTAGTACACTACTACCAATTGCTATGTGGCCAACTGTTCATTTGTTCAAATGCAGCGCAAACTAGTTTTTGAAAAAAAAATCTGCCTATCGTGTCTGTTGGTATCTTAGGCCATTCCACATGACAGAACTTACTCTAAGATGGGGCTTTTTGGTTGTTTTTAATTAAAAAAAAAGAAATAGAATTACGTTTCAGAGGTGACTGCCCAATGTCACAAATCTCTAGTGTCCAGGTTGTCCAGGTGACTTTAATTCCTCTCACTTATTCACCTGTTTCATGAGAACATGTCCCTCTTATTTTTCCCTCTGCAGTTTATTTATACATGCAACGGTTCAACATAGGACCTTGTTGTGTTCTGGGGGCTATGGGTCACACAGTTTGGAAGGGGCTGTTGTGCTGGCCAGAAGATGATGTTCTTAATGGAGTCCCAGCAGACCACAGGATCTGCTGCAGACCACAGACCAGGCAAGCGCTACTAAAGACAGCCAACAAGGGTGGAATGCAGACCAGAGTTTAGAAACCACTGGGTTATGAAATATACACAAATAATATTTTAATCTATACTGTCAAACGTAAAGGAAAGCTTTTCTTGGAGGACAGTCAGGTCTGAGCAAGAGATAGGCTCTCATCTATAGTATTGCCACAGAAGCTCAGTGGAAATACAGTAAACTGCGTGAGGGAGAGATATGCTCTTCCAGAAATCAGCTCAAACATACATAACTCAAAGAAAATGGTAATTTTTCATCTACAAAGCCTGTGAAGTTAATTCAGATGTTACTATCAGAACTCCTGAATTTTGAATCATCAAAACCTTCATTAAAAGCTGAAATGTATATCAATGCATGATAACCATCAATGTAGACTGTGGTTCCACTTCACACATGAAAAGATGTCTCTATATGTGTCACGGCCATGACCAGTACAAAGTTAATATTTATCACACAGTTAAGTATGACAAATTAATGCCAAATAATTCGATATCATGAGTTTGGGCATTCACATGTGAACTTTTTAACATAAAAGGTAAAGAAAGAAAAGGTTATTTTAGTAAATTGAGACATTTCCTGACAAAGTCAGAATTACACAATTTTGAAAGATAATATTTACCCTTTGGAAAGGCCAAAATTCTTTGGACTGATGCAGAAGTTATAGAGACAGATCTTGCCAAATGTAGAGTAACTTTTGAAGAATTACTCTTTTTCACAATGCTAATGCAAAAATCCTTGGACATAAAACTGAGAACTCTGGAACAGGAAGGAGAAATGATAGATGCTTTAAAAAACGAGTCTATTTAGAATCCATTTGTCTGAATTTTGTAACATCCACCAACAATAACATATTTTCATGCTTAGCTATATTTTACTGTCTCATTTCTTCATACACAGAAAGCAGTATGTTTAGCCTTTCAAAATATATGTTTTAAAAGTGGATAGCGATTGCTTACTTCTATATTTTATTATAAAAAGGGAAAAGAAAAAGGGTACTGAGAAATCATGCACACATATACACATAAGGTCACATGTATAAACTTATTCATATATCTATATTGAGGATGATTAACACCATTTTAACAAAGTGGAATTGACAATGGAGATTTGCTTTTTCTGCAATCTTCTACTTTTACTATGAACTCTGTAAATATTTACTTCTGCAGGTGGTAAATATGCCTCCTCTGAAACAGAGCCTCCTATGTAGAGTTTCTGTTTATACAAACAATATTGGGTGTAAGCAATCCTCTTATTTAGCTAAATAATTTCTTTTTGGTTTGTTGCTGCTAAATGGTTAAACCACAACAAAAGCTAAAGCATTACACAGATGTATTGTGAAATCAAATCCTGTATTGTATACTCCAAAAACCTGAGACTTTCTAGGGTGCCTGGATTCAGGATATGTTGAGGAAAATTCCACACAAATTAAGAATGTCATAATAACAAAGAAAAAAAGAGAGAAACAGAGAGGAAGGAAACAGCAAATACTGAGATCATAACATCTGTAAAATGCACCAACAATTCCAAGCTTGCAATGGGCTGTCACTGCACACGCAATGAGGAAATTTCATTTAAAAGTTACAAAAATGACCTTGCTTTGAACCAAGTGAATGTGATTATTTCTCCACTGAACAGAAAGTAAAGAAGTTTGGATTAAATATTTTACCAGTGCCAATGTTCCAGAATTTCTTTGGCTCTATATTCTACTTTCCTATGTTTGTCAGCTGAATTTAATGTTCTCTTCTTTTTGTCTTCTGGTCTCTTTGACCTTAATGTGACATTTTAGTTCGGTGATTAATTACTATTAAATGGCACTGCATTTATTAAATGGAGTCCTTGTCTAAGAGCACAGCCACAATGCAACGATTCAGTTTGATAAGCTTAAATATACACAGTTAGATCTGGTAATATCTAATTTGTCAAGGATCTTGTGGCTAGCTTTTCTGCCACACAGCTAGAGAGGAGATGTGCTTGTACAAAAAGCTTAATATTCTGAGCTTAAATGTTCTCACTAAACTGATCTTCTCCATCATGTAATCTTATTTCAGTGTGTGCGGGAGACAGTAAAAGTTCCACACAAGCCTAAGTTGCCTTAATACTAGGCCTGAGGGTTCCTGACCATAAAAATAAAAGCTATGTGACAAGATTTGTATGTCTCTTTACGACAGACAACAGCTGACTTGCCTTGCCAAAAGCTTTCTTTCTCAGTTAATTGAATAAAAAGAAGAACTAATGTCAGTAAAAGGATGAAAGGTTCATTGAGAGAGAAAAGATACATCTATAGTTTGAACACCTAAAAGAGACTCAAATTCTCTCTGAAAAAGAGACCATGAATATTTAGCTTAGTAAGTGAAACACCAGCACCTAACATTGTAATCAACCAGGTTGATTCTGTCAGTTTTGTTCTCCCAACACTGCTTTATTCTTTGCTAATTTGGAACTTTTTTTTCAGACTGTAACGAATCATCAAAACAAAATGTCTTGCAAGCAAAAGGTTCATTTTGATTTAACATCTGCTGGGAAAAAAAATCAGGCTGAACAAAATAAAAATGTGAGGAACACTTTCACAAAAAACTCAGGGGTTTTGGGTTCTCATGGGAAAGGCAGGCAGCAGTGGGGGCTAGTTCCTCCCTGTTTCTTATTTCAATTCTTTTCCCCTTTGGTTAAACACTAACTAGGGCAACCAGAAGAATAAGAGAAGCTGTTCTCAGTCCTTATGTCTATAATTTCCAAAACCTGCATTTTTGTTTCTACATCTGCAGAGTAAGCGCCTGTCTTTATAACTCTTTCCCACTCCACACAAAACATCTAGAAATTAAAATAAAAAGATGACACAGATCAGGTTAATATAAGAAATAAGAGGCCTTATCTCAAACCTGCAAGTAGTTTTTTTGACTGTACAAACTGTAAATGCTGTAAGAGAGGAGGCACTCATCTCATCTGAATTTAGGTGTATACAGACATCTCCTTGTAGAACCATTGTGGAGTAATGGGTAATGTTTGGGCATGCATCTTCAGATCTACTTTAGATCTGAAATTAATACCTTTATATCAACCACAGTGGGAATCCAAATGAAAACTTCTACCAGAGAGACATCTACACACGGTAAGGGAAGAGCTTCCACCTTTCTACTGGAAAAGAGAAGCATGAGTACTATAATATATGTCCATACTCTTTGCATGATGAAGAATTAAGCTGGACTCCACGCACAAGGAGATACTTGAACTTGTATGTTCTGCAGGTTTGCAGGCAGTGTACCATCTGGAGACATTGAAATAACCCTGCCATGAGGCCAAACATGAGAAGTAAAGTGAATCTAAATGAACCAAAAAGGCCATAATCTTGACTACCTCTGACAGGATTTTAGTGGTGTCTTGACTACTGATGACAGTCTAATGATAAGATTGCACAAGAAAAACATTCCTACAACTCTCTTTAAGTCAGCACACTCCCAGTTGCTTCTGCATAGATTTGTTCACCTCCATCTCCCATTATAAACAAGAGGAAAAGAGGTACATTTGTATTGCCCTGAATCCTATGGGCTCAGGACGACAAGTAGGAGGATGCATCAGGTGTGTGTTTTAGCGGACTCAAAATATTGATCTTTTCAAAGTTCTGGATGCTGTAGATATGTCAGGCATTTCTTCCTGAAAATTTTATAGAAATTAGATTCAACTACAAACACTGCTATTTTAGTTTGGGAATAGAATCTACCGAAAAAGTACTCATTTCCTACTTTCCTTCCAGAAATATGTTTGTATTGGTCTAATTTGCTAGTTTTATGATACAAAACAGAGGCACAGTTAGCAGTTTGTCCCATGATCTTCAGAACAAATTTCTAGAAAACACTGAACAACTTTGAAAATACAATTACTTGTCTTAGTCTCAAAAATATTGTAGTTATTTTCAAGGGACAGATTGCTCTATTCCTAAAGCCTAAAGTAAATATAAATTTACTTTATATGTTTAATAAAAACTGATCAACTGCAACACAAGGCATTTCATGTTTATCTAAATTAAATATTTTAATTGATTGATCCAAATGAAAAATTACTTCAAGAAAGTACGGGAAATATTCTTAAAGATTTTACAGGTCACAAAATTAATTTTTAAACAATACCTAAACTTTCATTTTGACAGATGATATGATATTACCTTCACTAGAGCAATTATGAAATTTCAAACTATAGATAAGACATAGGCAGAGAATTTACCATCTGTGAAATATGTGGTAAGATAAGGTTTTTGATCACTCAAAATATAAGAAAATGTTTCTGCTATTCAAATCACAAGACAGATTACTTTGTAGAAATTAAACTAAATGTACAATCTAATATACAGCTTTTTTCTCTTTGCAATGAATAAAACCCCACAGATTCGTAATATAAACTGCTGATCAGCATACTAATTTTCAAGTCTTAGTTTAATAATCTTCTCTACTAGGCAAGCAATCAGGGAAATAATTGTAAAAAGTCTGTAAAATGGAGGAGTATAATACTATACGACAACACACCAGTAGTGGTTTCAAATTACAAGCAAATCTGACCAGGGGAAAAAGTCTTTTCCCCTTTCTCCCAAACATATGCACAATTTCCCTTAGAAGAAAAACAAGAGAAATTAATGCATTGCTTGCTCTTTCTCAAAGGTATATCAAATGCTGATTAATTCTAAATCTTTTGAATTGTAATGCGACCATCAGAACAAAATTTTGCCTTACAATGCTTTCCTGTAACTCAAAGGGCTGTACAAAAGTGACTGTGTTGAAAGAATTATAGCCAAGGACATAACTGTAATAAAGTATTATCACAGACATATTATCAAAATATCAAACTCTACACATGTCAACAGTCACCCAATGTGATTAGAGGCAGATCTGGTTTTCAGTTTAGGTGAAAGTAGGAAACTGTTTACATTGGCAGATCATGGGGGGGGAGGGAGGAAATGAAATGCCCCCGTACAAGGTGCCATGGCCTCACCGCCTGTTTTGAGGACCCCGAGAGAAAGACAGGCAGGGAGAGGAGCTGTGAGCCCTACCGCCATCAGATCAGCTTGGAGAAGGAGCAGAAGATTAATGCTCCCCTGCCCACCAGTTCCCAGTAAATCTTCTCCCTCCCAATAAATCCCCACTTTATTTCTCCAATCTTTCACCTTTACCTTCAGGAATGGGGTGGGAAACAAAACAACCCCTCTGCCTACCACCACCTTCCTGGAGGCCGTAGACAGTCCCTTTCAATCCCCTTCCCTGACAGCTGCCACCAACCCAGGCAAGGTTTGCGGCAGGTTGCCAAGCCTGGAGACTGGCTCCCAGGTTTCTGTCTTCTCTCAGAAGCTGTCACAGTGCTACCAGGCTTTACCCAAAAATTATTTCCTCATCCTTTGCCCCAGTGGCTTCACATTACAAGGCTGGGTGCCGCTTCACCCAGCAGGCAGGCATGAATTAAATTGAAACACACCAACCATTAGGCATGGGTAAAGGTGAGCATGTCGAGGAAAGGCAGTGTCTGCTGTCAGATTACAACTCTTTTGAACTGCAGCCTCACACAACTGTCCTCTATGCCTATTATTTATGAGGTGAACTGAGGATATGACAGCCTCATCTGCTGATGTGACAGAAAAAGCTCATTGTTTGCTTTGAACCTTGCAGAAATGTGGAAAGCTTCTTGCACTCCTTTCAGCGTAACCCCAGTCCAAGAACCATATTGACTTGTAATAGCTTCTGTTTATGCAGTGCAACGAGCTGAGGTCAGTGGGAAAGTGTCAGCTGCAGTGTATGACTTCGCTTTCACTGCATCATGGAACTTGGCACAGCCTCGCAGTGACAGATAACGAACTGCATTCTATAGCTTTCAAAACCCTCAAAGGATATGTGGCTGGGAAAGGCTTGCAAATGCCTTCTCTTGATTAATAGTCACAAAACTGCAGTGATCATAATTTAGTCCTAGCAAAGAGATGTACTTCTTTGCAGCACCTATAAAGAAAGACACAAAAGCCCACAAACCTACACAATATAAAGAAATCATCTTTAAAGAAATTCACAGTCATCATTCCAGACACTAAATGAATTATTTCTCTCATTTCTTGTCTCACCACAGTTTCCTCCCACTTGGACACACATGTTAGGCATTCAGTTAACTTCAAGCATAGCTCTCGTGGCCCTATCACTGTATCTGCACTCCCCATCACGAGGGTATGCTAGCCTACATTTTTGCAATGTAAAAAGAGTGACATCATTTTTTTTCTTAAAGTAGCTTGTCTCTAAGAACACTTCAGTTATACCCAGCTCGGCTCAGTCCCAGAATCTGCTTGTTCCCGTGCACTTTCCCATCTTGTGCTCAACAGTGTTCAGATCTGCTCTGACTCACAGCTCTGTGCTATGCACCCCATTCTGAACCTCTCAGCTGCATTTGCTTACCCATCTGTAATTTTCACCGACCTCCTGCTCTTGCACTGCACTTCCTGGGAAGTGTTTTGTTCATGGACCCAGTGCAGGAATATGTTATGACAATGGAGTTTTAAGGAAAGCTTTTTGCTCTGTTGTGTCATGCATTTTATCCATCCCATTTTGTCATCTGGTGGTTTTCCTTTCTTGTTCTAGCACACATTTCATGGGTAAAGCTATTTCACAGGCAACCTTGGAAGTCAATCCTTTTTCAGATAACAATGTTTTTGAGCTGATCCATCTTCCTATCTACTTCCAAATCCATCCGAGAGCACTTATTTGGCAACAGTCCTGCATTGTATACTGGAATATTTACAGACAAAATTACAGTGCCATGATATTTACCAGTCTGAGGTGAATAACAGAATATTTTTTTTTCCTTCTTTCCAATCAGGAAATTTGGTTTGAGATACTAACACAGAACTTCACTGACTGTGTAGAAATCAGAAAAAAACCCACAAGATACATATAGGATCTTCATTTGGGGATTTCACTGAAAGAATTTCACCTGTATTTCACAGCTTTCCTTGTTTATTGTCTGTTTGGTCTACTTCTCTTAACTGAACTGCCTTGAATATCGGGTTAACGAGCCTCAGTGAAATTCCTCTTCATTCCTGTATCCTGATAATATATACAAGTAACATGTGGCATAAGGTTTAGAAAAAGTTTTTAATTAAAACCAAGTGTTAGAATTATTCTGTCTTTGAGTTTCCTCATGTTTCCTGACTTTTTCGTGTCCAGTTCACAACAGAAAAAGATATTGAGAGCACAAACTTTAGTATTAATGATTTCTTGTAAATGCCTTGATATATAAATAATTTGTCTTGTTGCTTATTGTGAAAGTACTGTTATGGGTGTGCAGTTTTAGGATATTGACTGTAGGAATGCTAAATGTTTATACTTTTAAAGATACCTCTGATTATGAAATTACTGTTTCAGTACAGTAAAATAAATACTACCTACATTATATTTTTTCTTCTTTTGCTGAATCACATCATTTGCAATGTGGTTTTTGTTTTATCAGAAAGCACAAGATGCTTTTCTTAAACAAGAAAACACAGCAAAACCCTGAAAGTAGGTTGCATAATCTAATGTGCCATATTTGCCTTCTGATAACCTTCACCAACAACATCTAAAAGTAGTCATTTGACTTCTAATGACAGCCACTGTTCATGTTATATCTACAAATTTCTTTCTCGAAAGAGCTGGTCCTCTTACTGCTGAGATATCACTACTTCTGCATTTTTAAGAACAGAGGGGGTGTAATTGGCCTGGATTCAGTTCTTACATAGCGTCTGCAAGGATTTAAACACATCAAAGTGTCAGCTAGATTGAATGAGCCAGAATCTATTTTAGAGTAATTGAAAGTTTGATTTCCATTTACCCAAGATGTCTGTTTATTTATTTTAACTTCACTAAAATTCACTCAGCATTATAAAATTAATTACAGTCTTGTTATCTTTCCCTCTTTGCACCCTCTCAATGACAGCAGACTGAAATGTTTCTTACAAAAAATCTCAGACATAACACCCTAAATAAAGCAGTGGGACCATGTTATATGGAAGTACCTGATGTTCCATTATGTTCCATGATGTTCAAATGGAGACATACCTATTTATTCCTCAGCATTCAGTAGTAACAGGAAAACCGGGAGAAATACCTCTCACAGAAGCCTATGAACTAACTAAAAATCAAATCAGGTTTACTTTGAAGTAATTTAAGAAAAGCTAAATTGTACTTTTTTGATCTTACTGTATGTTTTCAGGCCTGTAACATCATCTGAAGAGCTTTCTTTCATTAAAAAAATCTCATCAAACTTGTTGAGATGAGATTTACATCCACCCAGATTTAGAGAACACAAGGCTGATCTAGGCTCTATGTCCATGCTTTTCTACCAGTAAAGATCAAAGAACTACTTAAGCAGCACCTTGGCATTTACATAATACTGCTCAGATACCGGTCTTTTCTTATTTACCCGTTGTTTCCTATAATATATTGTCACTTCCTTTAAGAACACATGATGTTTCTGTAAAACCATTTGAAAGTCAGTGCTCCATTCTTTTGATTTCTCTGAAAAGGAGAGAAAATAACTGGATTTTTATTCAATTATTTTTATTTTAGTGAGTGCATAGAAACTCTCATAACTATGATACTGGTCGGAGCTTGGCCCTTGTGTAAATGCTGAAATAGTCTTTCTTAATCTCACATATAACAGACTAGTAACATTTTTAATAATCCACTTAACTAGTATCATGTTCAGGAGAAGATACATTTATATTTATTTTGAAAATAGTTATCTATATCTCAATATCAAGTTCATGCTTTGATTGACTTTAAGGTCCTTCAGACTCACAAGAGCATACAACCTTCCTGTGTTCTTCAATCCTGTCAGTTAGAGACATTTACAAATATTATACCAGTGGTTCAAATTCTGAATTTTGGTGTACAAATTCATACACAAGAGTAGAAGATATAAGGCCCTGTCCCCAAAATCCACTGACTAACTAATAAGCTCTTCCCCCCACTCAAAAAAGGAAAAAACCTCAAGAATAAGAAAAGCAATGTAAAGTCATAACATCTACAATTGCACCTTATTATAAGTTCTCTTACAACAAGACTTATTATAAGTCTTCTCTTATTCCAGAAGGTTGAGAACTATACTTTTTGCACTGGCTTGAGGATATTTACATGCCAGACTCAATCCTGTCCCATTAAAGTCATAAGGACTCTAACAAGGCCATTAATGTGTCATCAGGCCATAAGCAAATATGTCCAAAAGTAAACATTCCCTCAAAAAAAAAAAAAAATCTCCTCTTCTTCACCATACTCTTCAAGGCCGAGAATGTATCCATAATAAGAATTTTATATTAATGGAAGCCCAAATTTTAATTTTTCTACTGGAAAATTACGAGAAAAACCTGAATTATTTAAGTCCTCTAACATGGATCTTTTATTTGCTCTTTCAAATGCTCTTCAGGAAAAACAAACTCTTTCTACTCATACGGTAGACAATGTCCCTCTGTAAGTCTGCTTCTAATAACATGAATAATATTAATCTCTCCTACAAGATGTGCTAAGAATCTCTTTTGGGATGTAATGACATCTTTGCATTATTAATAGCTGATTCAATCTGACTTACTGTAGTAACAGCTTTTGCCAGTGTGAGATTAGGTTCAACTAACAGCCTTATGAATTTCGGTATGTCTTTATCTAGTGGGGTATTATAACACAGTGTTCTTCTCTGCCCAAGAAATGCAGTCAAACAGAAACCATGCCTGCTTCATATCATCAGTCATGAGCAGTCAATTCTCAACTACACTTATCCACTTTTTTAAAAAATTTTTTTTGAATCTCAAAGGGAGAGACTGAAATAAGAGGGTAAACACTTTCATGATTCTTCCTCATTTTATTCTTTGCTATTTCTTCAAAGATCTTGAAGAATCTTTCCCTGCTTCTGGCTAGAGAGTATCTATTTCTCACTGACTTCCTTGCAGTGTATTTGTCAATCTTTCTCCAATTTTGTTTCATTTCTTTCTTTGAGAGTACATCTTTGCTATCCACCCACATCTTTGCTTCCACCCATTCTTAATTTTCCATGCATGCTATAAGAATGGCTCCAATACTTATTGAATAGATGTTAGGACTTCTTTCATAGATTTCTAACACCACAAGGGGCAGGACTGGAAGACTGACATTTTGACCTCTCGTTTACTGCCAGATGAGCTATTGAGTGTTCTGGATACATTGGTTCTCCTTTTCCTGTCAGAGCAAACCATTCTTTTGCAGGTATTATCTCATCAGTCTTTCAGACAAGTGTGCACACTAAGCTGGTCTGGTTCATGAGTGATCATTTGTTTTCCACGTTTATTCGTCTTCTTCATTAAGTGAGTTTAGATGATACAAAAACTAAGAGTCTGAAGGAAGGGGAATTGGTGCACTTGAATCTACAAAATGTTACTGATGTTAAACGCGGTAAGGAGAACTTCTGAGAAGATTTAGGACACAATTTGAAAGAAACTGAGAAATAAAAGTAACACATGAATAGAAACTAGATAGAACAGTAGTTTTTGAAACTGTCTTCTTCTATTCTAAGCCTTATTGGTTTTGTTACCGACACTTCATTTAGTCTTAGATACACATAAATTTTTAATTTTATTTTCTTTCCTTTAAGATGAATTTTATCTGTTTTTAAAAAATTATTAAGGATGCCTGCCTTTAAAGCAAGAAAATAATTTCCTGAGAAACTAAAGAGAAGGAAATATGCCTAAAACAGGATGATAGTATAGGAAGAGTACTAAATTGATTAAAAAAAAATAAAAGTCACAAAACCAGTCTGTTCCTCAGAGAATTTGAGAAGGATACAATTATGGTTGGCAAGACAAACAAGGAGCATCTGCTGAGCAGCCAGGCCAAAATCAGCAAAGCTAAATTCAAATCAACAACATAAATTTGAAAATATTTCCATCACTCTCCAAATCTCAACTACCCATTTACATTATACATGTCAATCTCATATTTGTAATACTAAGACGATTTTTGTTTTTAAAAAAGCAAGAACCTAGAGGAAAGGTCTCAAGACATAGTGACTTTTCCCCCATTTTCAGATTATCTTAACAATCAAGATTAATATGAAGAACTTCTTTGGTTTTACTCAGTAGTATTGATCAAGAGTTAGTCATGTGTACCTCAGAGGAAAATACATGGAAACATTGAAAGGATGTTTAAAAGATCAGGAGAGATTATATTATAGAATAATATTTAGATTTTTCACATACCCAAATATAGTCAGAAAATTATTATGACCATGTTTCAGGTTTCATAGTAAGCCCTTTTCTGGGAGAAATGAATTATTGCAGGTCTAAGAGCTGTGTGGCTGCTGAAAGACTACCAACCTATGATGGTCCCTCCCTTCAGATGAGTGCTATCAAAAACATGGTAAGACCTTAATATTGAGCTGTAAAACTCAAGGGAAAATATATTCACATGAAGTGATTATCTCGTATGTTTCTGGACATTCTAAAGATACATTACATTCTCCTAATAATGCTTGCCTTCTTTTGGATATGATATTTTGGAAGAACAGCTTGCACTTATAATCAGTACAATTTATCACCTATCCCCAAAGTACCCTGCCGTTGAAATGCCTGACATATATATTAGGTGTCGTGGATTTAGCAAAAATTGAATTATAAATTGCCTTGCCAGCTTTTGCCTCTGGAAATAATGAAAAAGTGAGCTAAAGAAATGGTCTCCTGAAGGATTTATTTTTAGTGGCTATAGAGAAAGAAACAACAAACTTGGATTGACTTTATCATTTTAAGGACTGAATAGCTTGGTCTCAATAAAAGTTTTCATTCTTTTCTTTTTCTTTTAAGAAATAAAAGACTGCACTGAGAGTACTTGAATGTCCTTCATTGAGAAAGAAAAAAAAAACAACTAACAAAACATTAATTTGTACTTGATAAGCCCACATAAAAATTTCAAGGTTTCATGCTTAAATAAAGTCAAGTTAAATGTCATGCAAAATACTTTCTTTTCTCTTCTCTGTTAAGTGTTGTCTCTTGATGAATGAAATTATTTGCAATGGCCTTTCCAGGTTTAACATTATCCAACTCCTCAAAATACTAGGACCTTTAATAAGTTATCTAAATTGGCAGAGTGATATAGAATCCTTATCTAGCAATACTTCATCATGAAATGAGCATTGCTAACTAAAATGTTGAATATATTCAAAATTACAGTAAGCTTTGATACTTCAATTTTAAACTGACATCTCTTAACAAGTTCCTGCCTAGAGAAAAAAGCAACTTGTATTCATTTAGTTACATAATTTAAAGAAAAAACAATCTGTATGAGTACACACACAAATATATAGCCTGTACTTAGTATTTGAGAGAATCTGAGAAAAAGCTTTCTGCTTACCAAGCTAAGTTGAAACTTTAGCTCTATTTGTCATTTTTAAAGAACTTATGTTTTTACCATCTTACTAGATGTTTTTGCTTTAGTTAACTGATGTTTGAGCATGAAAGAAAATTCTCTGTTTCTTCATCTTCGTAAGTTTAAATAACACAGCATTTTGGGTGCACATATTTTTGATATAAGTGATACAAGAATACAAAATCTTAGAGTGTGGGGTGTGTGTGCAAAGATTTTAAAAGAAGGCACTTAGTCAAGTGTTAACCTCCTTCTTATATTAAATATCCTATTACTAAATTAGCTGATCATAAACTTCCAATGTCTCTTTGGTGGTACCAGGAAAAAACTGTATGAATTGTCTTTTAATATTTAATGCATTCTACAGTATCACTGCCAAATTACAATCACATGAAATTCACTCTGCAGTTTGACTGCACAAGTTAATAAAATTTAACTATCTATGCTGCTGTGCTAAGAGGAGTGCAAGCAAATGGAATCAGATGAATTTGTACCTTGATCTTGTTGAGAATATAAATAATATTAAACATTTGCTCAGGTCATCTTACAAAGTGACTGCTATTCTTCAGGAAATGATGTAACGAAAGTACTAAAACAAAAGGAAGGAAAGCTTCTCAGAAGCTGTAACTTCTGAGAAGGTACTATCAAGTAAGAAGGCAAGAATGTCCAATATCTTGAAGAAACAAGTGAATAAGTTTGGTAAAGTAAAAAACAGACACATTAAAGAAAAGACCAAAAGAATATATTTATCATGAAAGCAAGCTCTCCATGGAAGGCAGGGAATGAGTTTAAAGGAGACCCAGAGAAATACACGCATACGTGGATTGTACAAGCTTCATCCTTTTCAAAATTACAAGTAGTACCAGGATTGGAGGGGCAACCCAGGGGGGCAAAGCACACAGCAACAACCACCAACCAACCAAAAAAAAATAGTTGAAAGAAAGAACACACAACCGGAGAAAGGATGAGTTTTTCTAGTAGTTGTATTTACATTTCCTTATATCCTTGTTAGAGGGATGCATTTTAATGCCGTACCTTTTTACCTTTTTCTTTCATATGACTATGTACTTGATTCATTGGTCACTGTGGGAGACTGAGCTTAAGGAAAGAATTAAAAAATATGTGCAAGAAGTCATAATTTACTTGCATTATATAAAATAAATATAAAGGTTTACAAGTCGGAAAACATGCTGAAGAAATGTGTTGTCATCATATAGCCACAAAACATCCTGCAGATTAATCCTATGGTGGCCCTATATGACACCTGTAGTATATGTGGGCATTAGGTCAAAATATTAGCTGGAGCTAATGATGGGCCCATTATAGCCCTCCTTAGGGCTCATTACTTAGGGGACCTTTTGAAGGTGCTCTGTATCATTCTCTGGCTGACAGGCTAGTCAGTGAAGGTTAGCAACTCCCTCTGAAGTCCTGTTTCTCTGTTGCAGCTAACAATCTAGTTGGGGTCATGGAAAGCACACATGGATCCTTCACCTAAATGACAGAAATCGTATAGGAAATAATTAACATCTGCATGTGGTACAAAGATTTTGAAGGAAAGTAAATTTACTGTTTTTCAAGATTAATTTTTTTCTGCATTGAGCATAATCACCACAATAATGAATCAACATTGTTAGCTTTACACTCAAATCAGTGGAGACATGAGTGTGCATGATGTGTTCAGAAGCCCAGTGGATGAATTCTACACAGATGTTCATGGTGAAGCCAAGGGGTTAAAATAATACTCCTATAATCCTTGTTTATAATGCTGATGAACAGTAGAGTTCTTCACCAATAACCCTGACACTTCAGAGCATATTTACATTAGAATGGTCTTTCACCTTCTTTTAAGCCTCCATTGCAACATCACTACAATTCACTTTTATTCATCTCTTCAACCTTAACAATCTACATTTGACCCACTATAAACTTGGTTTACTATAACCATGGAGTAATCCTGTCCAATTTAAAGATTGCATAACCTGGAGGAAGAATTGTGCTTTTCCAGCTTACTTGCTATTTCTTGTATATCTTGTTACATAAAAAATAATAATTTTTTACTATGAAATCTCTTGAAATCTTCTTTTTTATCTTCCTACCTCTGCAGTGATTCTAATGCTGAAAATCCCAAATATATGCAGGGTTGTGGGCCTCCTAGCTCAGTCTTTTTTCATTCCCCAGTTTTGAATCCAACCTTGCCTTGCCTAGCCTCAGCTTATATACCAATTCTTATCAGATGCCAAAACTAATTTTGAAGTTGTTGCACTTGCTTTCCTTTAGTCTTTGTTTCACACTGTCATTTCACTCAGATTTCTGAGTGACTATTTTGTGCATTTGCATACATATTTATTCCAGTATCTTCTTTTAGTCCTTTGCAAAATACAGAGATAAAATTGTATTTACTTGTGATAGATGCTCTCCCTTCATAAGTAAAACACACTTTGGTGAAATTTATGTTTGGGTTTTTTTTCCCATGAAAAAAACTATTAGCATATGCATCTTTTTTCCTGGCTAACACCTACAAGCAGACAACAAGAGACATAAGCATGCTGAATAAGACACACTGTAGCTGGGAACAAGAAAGCATGAATAATAGTGCTGTGAAAATATTGTACCTCAAAACCTGAAGATTACCCAGCAGAAAATACATCACAAACTATGGAACTGAAGACAAACATATGGGACTGCTGCATACTTAACTATTTCCCAAAATGCAGATTTGCAGATTTACATATTTCTCAAAAATGTGCATTGAAATTTCCAAACCAGTAATATTTTTATGTGTCCTTGAGCACAATGTGTGAGTTTTGAAAATATAAAAGCACTGCTTCAAAATAAAAAGAGAAAAAAAAAGGAAAGAAGTTAAAAAAACCCCAAAACCTAAAGAACTTTGAAAGTTTGAAGCTATTATCTGCCCAGTTTTAGTACAGAGTAACACCTGGCAACAAGGAATACACTACTTTGATTTGTGAAGTATTCAGATAACTCAAACTGAAAAAAGTCAACAAAATTTAACAAAATTTGAAACATTGTAGTCTAGGTACATTTATTGTTCAAGGAAAACTAAGAAACAAAAGCAAAAATAAAGAAGGAAAGAAACATCCTCTAATAGATCAAGAGTAAAATTAAAGTCATTCCTTCATAAAACAATTCACCACTAAAAGCTCTGAGTAGTGTTCTGGAGAAAAAAAATAATACTTGAATACAGATCTGTAGCAAAGAAAAACATAAGGAAGCAACTTTTCTGAAAAGCAAGAGGAATTTCCCAAAAAATAACAATGCTCTAATTTGAGAATTCTCAATGTCATTTACAGCACTGAGCTTGAGGTCTTGAAGCAGCTCTCACATCCTCAGCATCTAACCAGACCATAGGGTATGGTAGGTAGCCATGGGAAACCATTTCTGATGGGGCAATGAGGCACAAGTTTGTCTGTATGACCAGTCTGAGGCTATAGGTCTCTATGGACATCTAGAATCAAATCCAGGTCACCTCAGTGCGAGTGTAGTTAGGTGAAATAAAGTGAAGTAAAGAGGTCAATATAAAGGAGTACATTGCAGTATCAAAACACTGAAGCTCTAATGGCCAAAGCCTCAACAATATATTGCAAAATCTAGAGAAATTTGTTAATGTATATTGCTACCACCACAGAATTCCCTGCAGGTCTACAACAAACCAACTTTGATGTTGATTTTTTTTACTCCATTATCCCTTCTCACCACAAAGTCCCAGAACCCTGTTCATTTACCTTATTTTAAATACAGTAGAGTATGGGAAAACATTTCAGTCAGGTCTCCTTACATTCAAAATAATTTGAAAACTGATTTATTCCCCAATCAAGTCGAGTAGTCTCCAGTAGAGGAAATAACCTGTTCCTAGCCTGAGATGACATTTGGCAAGTTTCATAGCAAATATTCATGACAAAGTCATAAGCCTTTGCAAATAGAGTTTTCCACTGGAAATGTTGACAGGTCCTTAAGCACAGTGGTGTGAACAGCACCTCTGTAATAAGCAGTAATTTAAAGGCTGCGCACTAGTTAACTATTAGTGCTAGTAAACAAGTGACCCTGATGGGATTTCAAATTAGAGCTTCAAGTAACCCATTTGATATTTAAGCCTATTGCTTTCCCACCTCATGGCAATGGAGACATTATATATCATAACACTATTTAGCTTGCTCACACACTAGATAGGAATAGAAATCTGATAAAAGTCAATAAAATATTTGTGACAATAAGAAATACCATATTTCAACAAATGCAGCCATCTAACATTTTTCTAATGGTAATTATATCTATAGCTTTGCACAGGTCTCTGTTGGCCATCACACCCAGAAATAAGAAAATAGTGTACTATCCTATTCTGTCAAGCAGTAATAATGCATCAAGACCAACTTTAAAATAATCATCTCTCCTTTTGCATGTGGAATAGTCACACACCAGTCTTGCAGCCTCTCTGCTCTGTACCCTCTGGATAGAGCAGAAGTAGTGACACTGCACCCCAAAAAAATTACTGCTTCTTCCTAACCTGAAACCAAGAAGCCCCAACCTACTCTCCAAGGAATGCCAGTAATGTGTTTAGAATATGTAAGAGCATTTGATTTACAGTCTTTAAACCAAGAACTCTTCCAGCGCCTAGGCAAATTAAAACATTTGAACATGCATTTATACTACCCCAGAACATCAGAGAGATCTTGTGTCATAACCTCATTCACACATGCTGTGGTGTTGTACTACATGAGCTGTAAACAGTGTTAAAAAACCTAAGGGAGAATTTCATCACTGTCACTTACATTGACCTCCTGCAGGTATAGAAAGAAACCACAGCCCCTCCTCCTTCTGTTTCTCATAGTCAACTGCAATAACTTTTCACAGAGAGGTAACTCCTATTTGCTTTTGACTGAGAAGCCAGCAAGTGACAGAGTATCAATCTGATCATAATCCTGTCCAGTTGTCTTAGGGTCACCTTTAACCTCTGATAAATGGTAAGACAGAAGGATTTCCACAGCAACTCTGTCTTTTCCCTTCTAGCTGTTCCTTCAATGCCATGTCCATCATTGTTGTCTTTGAACTACAAGACTGTACAGAGGCCTTGATTTTTCTTAAATTTCAGTACAAGTTGTAGACAACTGTTTTCCTCACATGGTACAAATGCAGTTCACATAGCTCTAAATACAAAAATGTGTTATCAAAGAGAAAAATCAATGCCTATAGAATTTAGGACACAAAATACACGTCATTAACTGAAGAACAACTATGAGAAAAAATAGTAAAGAGATAATTAAACTCTTTAAAACAAAATATTTCTACTCCATGCTCCTAATATTAGTCAGATCTTCAAGTCCCTTAGTACTTTAAAGAAAACTTTTTCAATATATTTTGGTCTCTACATATAGCTTCACAACAGCGTTATAAAAAAGCTAATTATCCTTCCAGTAAAATACTATGAAAACATACATAATTAGCTTTTATGCGAGTCATTTTCAACTTACAAGCAGATTTACTATGACAACAGAAGGAAAAATCAATTAAGCAATTAATCTCTAAAGAAGCAGTAACTTTATCTTCCGGCATCATTGTAATTAGATACAATTCTGCTGACTTCATCCCTATAGCACCTGCAAGTCTGAAGTTGCTTCATAAAGTTACTTAGTTTTACACTGAACTACCAAATGAATTGGTCAGACACACATAGCAAGAGGTCTCTCTCTATTTGCAGAAAAGCTGCTCTACAGCACAAGCAAGACAGAACAGTTGTACATTTGTAATGGTCAACAGGGTTTGATTTGTGCCACGGACAACATATTCCAATAAGCAGCACAGAGCTCTCCAATATGAGCGACAGCATCACCCCTTTGATGAGACACATTGATCAGCCATTTGGGAGCTGCAGCTGTCCAACAGTAAGACACAGATATCTGTGCATACCCCCCTCTACAATTCATCTTATCAGACACGGTGGAAAACCACTCCAATTCCTGTAATTTGAATAAGTGTCTGTGATCACTTTCTTCAGCATGCATTTCAAATTTAAGAGGGCAGAATTGTTTGCCTGTCTTTTGCCTTTTCCCGATCCTACCAGACCTAGTTCTGTTCATCTTCCTGCTTGATCCAGATATCTGCTGTGTGAACCTATGCCCTCTGTTCTGGCATGCTTTTGCTGTCTTGTGTCTCCAGAAACCCCTAGTCTCACTACGAAATGAATACACTTAGAAAAATTAGTCATGCAGCCCAGCTAAATGCTTTTTTTATTTTCAAAGTGCATTTGAGTCAGTTTACAGCTGGAGTCAGGTGCATGAGATAGGACACAGCAAAGGATTTGGCACTGTAGCATACGCCTTTTACTGAATCGTCTGACTAATCTGACAGTAAAGTATTTGTCATTTAAAATGCTTTAGAGTAATAAACCAAGATGAACTTCCATAATCTATAAATACTGGGATTGCTTCTCATTCTTCAGCTTCTTTTGTGGTCTGTTTTGGGGTGGGGTTTTTTTTGGATTAGGGTAAAGGTCTAATCCCATGAGATACCGAGTAGACCTGAATGTCATTAATACAACAGTCCTTAAAGATATTCAGGCTCTCATTTTCTCATTGGTTATGTTCTTTTTTGGACAAAACCAAAACTAAAAACCAAACAGCATCAAACCAACCCTGGTTATTTTACATCACTGTTGACTATATTTCATTTCTTCAGATAAAATAGGGGGGTTTTTCTTTTTTTACCTTGCAATGTTTATTATAAAACCTCCATTTTCCTCTCTAACATTCCCTTAGACTTTTCCCAATCTTTTTCAGACTTCATTCTAAAATGCAAAGGACTGTATCATTCATCAAAGCACACTTTGCAGAATGAAATACTCATTTATGGGATAAAGTTAGTCACTAGTCTCTTGTTTATAAAGCTAAAAAAATAAGCATTTACTCATTTGGAAGTCTCATATGAAACCTGACCTTTCATGATATGACACACCATGTTCCTTTCTTATTCTGTTTGTGGGCTTTTTACCCTTCTGTTAGAAGAGTTTGTCTTCAACATGTGCTTTCTATATAACCTTCTGGTGTAAAAAATAATTATAATGTTTATTAAATTAAGATAATGAGGTTTATATGAACTTTCAATATTGCAGACAGGCAGACTATAACTGTAAACCACATGCTATATACTTTGGACTTTTACGGCTTTTAATTTATCAAAGGAAATAATTAGCACACTTTGTGGCAGCCAGTGATGGAATTTATTCATTTGGAAGCCATGGGTTTCCTGTCATTAAAACTACATCATGTCCTTCCTTTTCTATTAAACTTCAACTGAGGGCAGTAAGAAGTCACTAAAAGGAAATGAAGAGTTTTTTTGGCAACATTCACATGCAATGATTTAATACTGCTAAAAGATAGCAAACCATAATCTATGCCAATAAGGGATGAGGGTTCCA
The DNA here is from genome assembly GCF_003945725.1 of Corapipo altera. NCBI lineage: Eukaryota > Metazoa > Chordata > Aves > Passeriformes > Pipridae > Corapipo > Corapipo altera. Next base: position 11,927,483 of record NW_020884876.1, read on the forward strand.
GTTACCACATTATTTCCTTTATTTGCTGCTTTGTTTGTGTCTCAATTAACTGTGATTTGCAAAGTCACTTAAATAAATAAAACAAATTTATTTTCTCTTTATTGACTTACTGCATTTTTTGTTTCTAATTGCAAGTGCTTTTTTGGTGGCAAATAAAATTATCTAGAGCTTTAACCAATACATTTGGATTTATATGTCATAGGATATTTCTTTTTTCCTTTCATAGTGATCAATCACATCTCATTAACTAAAGGTTCATTTTGCTAATATTAATGCTTTTATTTTTCTTGGACATTTTTTCAAATATATGTAACAAAATATTTGGCGCTTCTTCAAGTGGAAAAGAAAAAAAAGTACTAAAAAATGTTTCCCTTCTCACCTACACACACAAAATACCCTCTGCCTTTTGTATGCAGCTCTAAATGGCTCCTGAAGACCAAAACTTGCATCACAGGAGTAGCTCAGCCCAGACTGAATCTGACAGAAGGACACATGTAATTTTTCTTCAAAGGAGGTCTAAAATCAAGTTAGTATAGAGACAGACTTACCCTCTCTTTTACTGGAGTGGGTGGTCCTTCCAGGTCATGACCAAGGTACACCAGCAGCAGCATGCTGGAGCTACAAGAACTTTATTAAGTGATGCCAGGAAATGTTAAGGAATAGGTGATACACACTACTGTAAGATTTTGGGGGTTTAATACATAATGATACAGTAAAAAATTATTCAAAATATGTAAAACAGTTTGAGCTAGTCCTCGGCAAACTAGTATGATAAAAAAAAATCTTCAACGGCTTCACAGAATTTTAAATTTCTAGTGTCTATGTTTGCTGTGCTCAATTCGAAAAAAATTCTGCACAGTTTATTACTTGAATCTTCCAGCTGCATATTTGACTTCTATATCTAGGATCTAACAGACATCTTACCTGAGACAGACATTAGGTATCCAGAATATTTATTATCAGAATCTATAAAACATTGAGGGGGGCAGAGGGGAGGAAGTCTTTAAGCAATGTGCAGACAATTGTAAAAAGGGTCTTTACTGAAGGTCAGTGGGAAATTGTTTAAATTCAAAAATATTTCCTCATATCCCCTGAAGTTGGGCACTGTTATTTCTACTGAGTTTGCAAATTAAGGTGTAAAATCAGAGCTAGCTAAGATTGTCTTATTGTCTCCTCTAATTTGGAAAAGTAAAACTAGGTTAGAGAGAAACCCATAAAAGAGACTTTATGACTCTCTTCAAGGCTGACATAGAAGCCAATGTTCCAATCCCTTCTCCCAACCTCTTGCAATTACGTTTCCGCAGGAAGAAAGAAAAGGAATTAGAAACAGGATCATGTAGCTTTAAATCATTTCTCATAGTTTTTGCCTTCTACTGAGCTTTTTTAACATGTTTCTCATACTGTTTAGTGTGACACAACAAAAAGCGCAACTTGTTTGACCCTTCATCAATAAAAAATCATTTTGTTCTGACATCCTATAAGAATTTTTTGTGCATAAGCCTACTGAGCTATAATGTCTCCTCCAACTGACAAGGAGCAAACACTGTAAACACATACAGTAAAGATCCCTTGCAGACACATTTCAGGCACTTCTGACAAAGCAATATTTAACATTAATACACCACAGCAACAGACAAGTATGTGCCTCTGTGAAAAACAGTGACATTTACAAAGCTGAGAATTCTTCATCATCAAACTTTAAAGTTCCTGAGACACCAGGGATATCTTGGCTGGGTGATGATGCTTGTGTACATGAGCAGGTTTGACATTGTCCAAAAACTCATAAGAACACATAATGTGATTGTTACTGCAATCCAAACCTGAGAGTGCATCAGCATGGGTAGATTAGTGTCCTAGGGAAGAGCAGTGTGTTAATACATCTGACCTGACAGCACTAAAAAAGGCTGAAGACGTGAGATGATAAAAATACTTCTTCCTGTCCACCACTACCTTGGAAACAGTGAAATCCAGGCACAAGCTTGCTAAAGGTCATGGTAATTGTTAGCAAATACTGTAGTAATCTATATGTGAAGGACAATTGTATTCTGGCACAAGAAGCATGTACAAAATTTTGTATGCTTAGTGTAAAGAGAACTGCTGAATAAAGGTGCTGTAGTACTTGTATTCAATTTGCAATGTTCCTACTGTTCTACAAAAACCTATGTCTTTAGTATGAAATTAGAATTTTAGTATTTGAATACCTACATAAATTCCAACTAAAATTCTGTTTAATTTCAAAACTGTGATTGTGTGGCAATCTTATTTAAACACATTTCTACTTTGACTACAGTTTTTCAAAGAATTATAACTCTAGTATCACATGCTTTAACATTAATTTAATTTTGCAGCTCTTCATAATCGTGATGTTCTCTTATTATGTCTATTGTTAAGACCAGTAACATGGGGAAACTAAGGAAAAATACCTTAATTAATTTTGGTCATCCAGTGTGAGATATCCAGGGCCATTTTCAGACTGCATAGCATTAAATCTATTTAGGGAAATTAAACAGTGGAAAATTTCAACTTCAAAAGTAAACAAAATCTGAAATATTTTGGCTCACAATTAAAATGCTTCAGTAATGAAATGCTACCATAATACCTCGGGCAGCTGTAGTCCATAATCTTACTGTTCCCATCTTCCTCTGCAGCACAGGCGTTCTGAGCAAAACAGCAGCAGTAAGAAGAGGTTGCTTTATTATACAGTCCCCAACTGCAGTGTTGAAGAACAAGTAGATTGGTTGGAGAATTCACCTCAAGAAATTGGAAAAAAAAGGAGGAGATAATTCAAAGAGGGGCAAGGGAGAGGGTGGGAATCAAAAATACAGTTCCTTAAAGATGTTGTGGATGGCTACCTAAACTAAAATATTTTGGTTCTCAGGTATTTGAATTTAGGAAATACATATAGACAGCTGCTGCACATAAGACCAGCCTAGCTGACATTTTCGCCTTTTAGTTTTTGAAAAAGAAAAAAGATGATGCAATTGATTCCATTGAGTATCTTCAGGCCAAAATATTCTGCTTGATTTATATACTAATATCCAGTTTTTGTCTAGTAACTGGCAAATGTTAAATGTTTTATCAGTTGAGAACTGATATGACGCTCTGTGTAGCTGTATGAAAGTTTTAAGTGATCGTGACTAGGTGGAAATATTAACCCTCTTCATGCCAGATTAATTGCAACACTGATCAGAAGAATCAGCACACATCATATGTATCAATGCTTTAGCAAAATTCACACCAAAACTAATTTCTGAATTCCTGATGCATTCCTTAGTTCAACCATTTTCAAGTAATAGGAGACTTTTTGCCCTGCTGCAGTAATACTTCACAAGATGGTAGTACAGTTCTAGATACTGTTCACATAGAGGGGAAGACAATCTATATGGAAGAGAGGAATATAGTGCTGCTACTTATTCATGTAGACCTTTAACAGTTCTCTATATTGCAAGCAGGTAAGTAATGTTAGGGATGAATAAACCCTTAGGAATAAAATTAGACCTAGACTAATTTCTCTTCAAAATACTTTAAAAACTCATGATGTACACAAGGCAAACTTTTTTTTTCCCTTTCCAGTGGCTAAGGTCCTTTGTACCTTCAAACTCTGTGAAAAGAAATGTCAAAACAACTTTTGAAAACTTAATTTTGAAATAGGTCCAAACTCTTCAAATACATTTTCTAATCTAACTAAACTTTGTCTAATGAAAACTTTTCTCAACCATAAACAGTGGAGTTTAGAAAGCATCCTATGTATGGATGGTGGCTTTTATCTTTTTGTGTTTATAGCAAAATTAAATATAGGTGATGATATCAAAAGTGCCCTAAACCCACTTTTTATAACAGTATGGAAAAATTGCATGGAATACTGGATAATTTTTGTGTTAAAAAACTTGGATTTCCCCTCTCTTATAAATTTTGAATCTTTTGAACTGAGCTGCTTGGTGAGCCAAAATAAAATCTAGCCCTACCATTTTCTTACTCTTTTCAGGGTCTGGTTTGGCTGCAGCTGGAGGCAGAATATGGCATTACATGGCTCTTTTTTGATGTAGTATGGCTGCTTTTAACAGTCTTAGGTATTATATAACACGGTAATTCTAATACAGTGTGATCTTTTCCAGTTCTAATGTAGATGGATATTTCTTAGAGTCTAAAAAAATAGAAATAATAAGATTTATTTTTTTAGTTTTTTTTAACAGGTGTACTCAATAGAAATCCAACAGGAGCATGCATGGAAAGGGTATTCATTCCTACAAATTATGTTCCTGCAATCTAGTCATATTAAAATATTTTTTGCTGTCAAAATAATGACAGAAAAAATAGAAATGTAGATCTGAAATGTTAGAACAATGCTAGTAAGAAAATAAAACAAATAAACAAGTTTTTAAAAAAGCCAATAAATTAAAAGGAAGCTTGTATTCCTTGAATTACATAAATTACTATAATGACATGATGACAGTAAGACATGAAAGCATCTTTACTGAACAGCAGAAGAAACAATGGAAGTAGCTGATACCAGACCAAACACAAAGAAGGAAGAAAAAACTTACAGGAAAACTCAATTGCATTTGGATTAGCAAACCACAAATCAGAAAAATCTAAATACTAATAAAATTCAACCTACCCAAACTTCAGTTAGTAGAGTGGGAAGAGAATTGTCCTGATTTTCAAGCTGTATTCTACGTTTCTGCACAAAAAAGGTAATGCCATGTGCACGGGAAATGGTATTATGACATGACTGGGTAGCAACTCTTCAGGAAGATGTAAATGTTTAAGCAGGGCATTACACTGTGAGCTGGGGAGTTATTTTAAGTTCTTCTGATAAAGAACAACATCAGAACTGAGCAGCTGCTTACCAGCCAGGTTGTTCTCAGATGCAAAAGTCCCAAATCATATCACTGGACTATAGTGATGTCACTTAAAAAATATTACAGTTATTCCACAAGTACATACTAGTGTGGCTTTGCATTTGAAGTAATATCATATTAGCTGGAATGTTACAGAATGGTGATGCAACATATATTAGATTATGCATTAGTTTCAAGACTTCATTAAAATCATATTGCCATGAGTACCATGCTGATTACATGTACATAAAAAGTTTATTTGAACTTTGTGTCTTGGTTAATCCTTATAGAAAATCTCTTCAGCTAGTTTTGGATGAGAGTGTAAGATTTCACTGCAAGCTATAACAGAGGCTAAGCTATTTCAGAGAAACCTAAATCCTTGTGATATTTAAAATTATTCTCAGAGTCTGACTAACCACTTCCCATGGAAGAAAAACTCTTGGCAAGCTCCTTTTTACCTCTCTCATGACATGATTCCATTCAGCATACGGTTTAAGGATGAATGCAAGCATGAACGGGTAGGCTCTGGACTCAGTGTTCGCCTACAAGACGTGAAGGCACTCTGCACAGTACAAGATAAATGAACAGGTAAGTCCCTTTTTTTTTTCCCGTACAGATTAAAATAAACACTCCCAATAGAAGCTAAATTCAGGTCTTTTGTTGAATTTAAAAACCCAAAGTGTGCAGTCTTCCTGTGGAATCAAATTCAGTGCCTGACATATATTCAACCTTAGTTCAGATCTGGTTATTTTTGTTGGCAGAAGAATTGGTACTAAAATCATAGCACATTTCAGTTTTCTCATTCTATTCCAGTTTAGTGACTATCTAAAAGGATGTCCACATACAGTTCAATGAAAATTAATGGGTCAAGCTACAATGTCTCTGAAACTCCACTAGTCAGATCTCAAAACTATGTTTCAAACTAACTTCAGTGAATGCCTGAGGTACTGAGACACTAGTTTATTTGTTTAGGCAATAATTGTCCTTTGCCTCCAGAGAAGCCCTAAAATTGCTTCTATGTTTAGAATCAAGATTGGTCTGTTAAGGCTGCTTGTCACAAAGTTTCACCTCTTTTTAGAACTGTTTATTCCCACTACTCTATTTTCCAATTTAGTCCATTATGGAGTTTGATTGATGTATCTGCCTGACACAATATAGCAAGAACACTAGAATCCTTTATCAGATGCCTTAGGCAGTACAATTACTACTTAAGGGTTACAGTGACATTGTTTGTTAAAGGTTTATTGCCTGCCTTTCAGAACAAACATTATTATTTGTAGCTATTGGGTTTTTTACTGTCTCAGTCTGGGGGGGGAAAGACTGTGTGAAAATACACTGATGTTAAAAATACTTAAGAGATGCACTCTCATCCCTTGGTAGACAACATGACATTCTGCTGTAAGTTACTGCTCTTAGTGGTATTCGTGTACAGAGGTGAAATAGAAAAGTAGTTTCTAGTCTTTTTCAATTGACTAGAAGAAAGAATGATCAGCCTCTTCAGTGATGGAAAATTGGGTATTATTGCTTTACAACTAGGACTTCAACAGATACTGTCTATCCAAGGGGAGAGCCAGAGCAATTACAGATACTGAAAAATAGACTACAAAGGGGACTTGAGCAGTCATCTGGTCTATTTCTTCCCCAGGATATGATCAGCTCTAGCTGTGTTATCCTTGAAAATGTTTGTTTGGCTTGTACCTAAAGACCTTCCAGACCTGACATAACCCAAACTTCCCCATACAATCTCTTTTTGTGATTAACTACCCCAAACTCACTACCTAGTGGTTGAGAACGAATCTTCTTGTCTGCATTTCAGGTCTGCTCTTTTTTGCCACAGCCAGCATGGATATGTTTTGCGGCTCTTCACTGAGAAGCAGTGACAGTGTAACTTCTTTGGGAGACATGGTTCCACTCTTTCTCCTCTGTGCAACTGCCTGCGAGGACTACTGCAAAGTTTAGGAAACACAGATTAGGTGGAATGGAAAAGAGGCGGGAGAAGAGATAAAATCTTCTTTATGACTGAACAAGGTCCTTTAGTTCTCTTCATCCTGCTCATTCTACCCCTTTCAAGTTACAGTGACTTGTTCCTGTAGATAACTTCATATCTAAACATCTGGCTATGAGAGATGCAATAACATTTAACTCTTATTTAAACTAAAATTGTAGCCTTTGCAAATAATAAACTCAACAGCCAAAATAATAAAAAATTCACAGGTGTATGCATATATGGCATGAAGCTGCCTTTACCAGAATTTTTTTTTCTAGACAGTCATTAAATATCTGCAACTCTCCATTAATATTCTTTATTTTAATAGATTCTGGGAGTACCAACACTTTTATTACCAATTTAAAAATGTGCTAACAATCATATTCCATCAGTGTATTTATAATATAGCAGTTATAACTTGACAGACTTCATATCAGGCTTCCCAGCATTTACCAGCAGCCACTTGATTTGGCACCTAGGAAATACATAAGTCTGTACTTCAATGCAAACTATTTAAACCTGTAAGTGCTAAACTTTGACCCTGACCCCTCTCAGGCACTATCAATGCCGTTGTAGTAAAAGAAGATACTGTGTTCTTTGCTGTAGAATAATCCTAGAAAGTCTTTCTTAAAAAACGTAATAGGTTAGGCAAGAAAAGTTGTTTTTCAAGGCAGCCAAAATCTATGGCAACTCCTATACCACTGTCTGGTGCTTTCATATTGGTTTAGTCTGGGTTTTGGTGATTGTGACAAAATATAACACTTTTCTCATTGTGGTGATTCATTTTAAAGTAACATGGTTTTGTTCCTACTACCAGAGGTTTTTTCAAGTCCTTTGTGGATTTCCTGTCTTAACATATCTTTGTTTCAAATTTCTTCTACTATGACACCCTTCTTCCTCACTCATTTCAGAAACTGGTTTTCAGTCCCTGTTTCTTCTCCCTGTGCCTCACACTTAAAGCACCCTACCTCACATGCTCTTCTCAGTCTCTGCCTCCATAATAAGGTTGGCCTTTTGGCCTTAAACCAGATTGCCATATTCTGCATTTTCATCATATCCATCAGAAGTGTTCCAGTTGTACATGAGGGGCACATAATTACTGAAATGTGTGTCCTACAATCTCATAATTAGGCTTCTTTCCTGAAATGACTGAAAAGATATTAAATGATAAAAAATATTTAGACTTGTATATTAAATTTCAGTCCTTATTTCTTGAGACTTTCAATTTGCACCAACATCTCATATGGGACTTCTTCATTTGCTTGAATTTCCACACTTTGTACCTGTTGTAGCAAAGCACTCCAAAAGAGGTCTGCTTCACTTGGTATCTCATCTGGTCTGACCAGCACAATTAGGTATAAGATTCTACTAAGAAAAAGAAATTTACTTCAGCTCCTGTCAAAACCTTTCAAAAGTTCCTCACTTTCCCCACCAAAACTAAACCCTTGGTGAACATAAAGAAAAACATGAACCTTTTCCATATGCACAATTTGCAGAAATAAAAGCGATGGACTCTTCTGTCAACCGATTTAAATCGGAATGGTTTGCTCAGAGGCATTAGAGCCTCCCTAAGGTGATAGAGCAGATAATGAGTTGGTCTCCACATTTGCAATATAGTTTTCAAATCAAATTCACTAGATAGAAAAATCTGCAGTGCCTTTTCTGTTCTTAACTTAATTTTTTTCCTGCTATCTGATCATTCCACCACAGTCAATGTGGTAACCTCCCAGCTGCAAACACTGAGATCAAAGGATGTGCTGTTGCCAAAAGATGTTTGTTAACAAAACATTAGGATTTTTTGTTCAACAATTCCAGCTTTAGGTGTCTGAATCTTTTAAGGCCTTCCAAGAAGCCTGAGTTTCTATTTAAATTAATAGAAACAATTGACATATATCTGAGCTCTCACAGGTAGCCTAGTGTCTCTATTCATAGCTAAAACAAAGGCACATTTTCAGCAAGAGGATTGTTTAATAACACTGGGACTTGTAGAAAACATCACTGTTGCTGAGAAAGGCTAGTCAGAATTTATTTTTCTTTCTAGATTTTTCTAAGAAAGCTACCAGAAACAACAGTAGCATGGAACCTACACTAAAGATGCATATAACTGTTATCTATACTAAATTTTATGCAAATTGATTTATCTTTATGAGTTTATTCCCGAAACACTATGCCAAATATTTTGAGTCAAATTTTTGCTAGGAAACTCCTTCAGATTAAACATATCCACTTCATAAGAATTCTCAGCTGACTTCGTAGGGGGTAACAAAACCTAGTTATTTTGTTAGGGATGTCTAAAAATACCCGTGATTCATAGAATCATAGCATATCCTGGGTTAGAAGGAACCCATTAGTACCATCAAAGTCCAGTTCCTGGCCCTGCACAGTACAGCCCCAAGAATCATACCTTATGTCTAAAAGCGATGTTCAAATGCTTCTTGACAGGGTTGGTGCTGTGACCACTTTGATTGGAATAGAATATTTCTGTGCAGATTCCAAAATTACAGTTTAATCAATGGCATTACAATTACATTTTATGTAAACCTGTCCTTTTATATGTTTCAACTTCTAATGTTGTAAGATTTTCTACTTAAAAGTCACATGGGAATTCTGTGCCTTGAAAATATTCTATTTTAACCTTGAAGTAAAGCTAATAAAGCTAATGTACAGTCTTGCACATTCTACAAGTGTTTGTATTCTAGTTCAGATTCATTTGTTGTAAGTGTTGAACATAGGCAAATATATTATTTGCCCAAATTTCAGTAATTTTAAAAGGGCACAAAAATTTAAACTGATGCAAAACCATGTCAATTATGATCTACGCAAATATCCTCCAGAAATCAAAACAAATTTGTCTTCTACTGGCAAGGAAAGCATAATAACACCACATTTAAGACAGGTACTGTAAATATGACATAGGCAGCTTTGATGTTTCTTTGTATTTCCAGTAAAAAATGGTAGATTTTTGCCTGCAATTATATGAACTTCTGAAAGAATTCACATTAGATAAATGTAGGATTTATATTTCTGATGTACCATTTAGAGCCTTTATGGATTCAGTTTGTGATCTCTAAGCTCATCTTCAACTGTTCATCCCCTCATAAACACTGATCTTCAAAGGACTGTGTTTTGAAATAAGGATTATTCAAATACGGGTTCTGCTTCTATTCAAGTCATGGATCGTCCTATGACCATACCCACATTTTAGCAAAACATATTCTGGTCTTTCTAAAGAGATAATAATCACATCCTGATAAGAACAGCTTAATTTTTTAGCTTGAAGTAAAGAGCGCTGTAATACTGTTTCACTTGGTACCATCTTTTTTTTTTCATTTCAACTGTAATTCAACAATGTTCTCAAAGCACCACAATTCAGTTTATTTGTGTTATTAGGACTCCTTCCACGTAGATTAGGATAATAAATTTTAGATGATCTGTTTTCAAAAGCAGAGATATTGCTACCTAAATCTAACAGGGAGGAGAAACCTTGTAAAAAAGGAGAAACTCTTTTTTAAAAGGTCCTTTGTTTTAAGTGCTGACATAGTTATTAAAAAGGTTAAATTTATGTTCTTTGAATTTCCTTAGATATATTAGAACTTTATAAATTAAGTTCAGCATTTCCAGGCATTCACCTATTTGTTTGTTGAGACTATTGTATACCATTTAGCAAAAGAAAGCACCATTTCTTACTCAGTTGTCAATATGCTTCTGCTTTCTGAATTCACAGAAGATTTGAAAGTGGTTTGCTTTTACTGCTTCTATTATTTTGGGAAGATTAATATTTGTGTGTATGTGCTAGGGTGGTAGTTATTGTATTAATTCTATAGTTGTTGAAACTGTTATTATGTAATACAGTAGGATATTAGAGTAAATACACATATAGCCATATATACACATGAGAATTATTTTTGCATTTTAATCAGTTTAGTCTTTAATTAAGTCAAGCTTTTGCCCTTGAAAAATTACAACTGCAACAGATTTCTTGGCAAAAAGCCTTGCCATGGGAAAAAAATGTACAAAGGTGATTGTCTGTTCTCTTAACTAATAATTTTGTTTCTGAAAAGGAAAACACAGTATCTTTAGCAGAACTGTGAGGAGTGGAAAACAGTTTCCGACCTTTCTCTGACTCTCTTTTAGGTCTAAGGGAAGTCTCCTCCACTGCCATGGTAGATAAAATGAAAGTAAAGGAACCCAAAATAGAAGTGTCAGCTAGTTCTTGTTAAGAAACTTAGGGGTTACAATGTTCCTGCTGGTGGGATTAGTATAGGATGTACATTAATAAAAATTCCTCAATTTTCAATACCTTCTGGGATAGTTTATATCTACTGATTCCTTTTCCTTTCCAAGGAACAAAGGAAAGTGGATGTTCCTATGAAATTTACCTTAAAGCTACAAGTATATTCTTTGAACAGAATGTCTTCTCAGCCTTTGGAAATCAAGAGGCTTGATCTAGTTTTTGAACAATTTTCATAAAGTAGTTCTCATACTCAAGCATGTCTTTAGTTACGTCAGTGCTGCCTTCATTATGGCTGAAATTAAATAGCAATCAGATAGAGGGCCTTTATCAAGCTTCACACTCTGGCCAAACATGTATACATATTGAATTTCCTCTTTAAGGCCCATGAAGACATTTCGTTATCTGTACTCTTTCCCTGCCTTCTTTGTAATCTATTAGAAATCAATGGATTACCTTGACAACAGCCACCTGAACTGGTAAGCTTTTCCTTGTAATTTGTTCTTTTCTGGTTTGGAGTTATAGGTTAGGGTCAAGCCATTCTGAGGCCAGAGTAGAGTGTAAAGAACACCCCCAATGGATTAGTCCTAATTTATTTGACCCAGGTGTTCCTGTAATTGTGACACACTGAAAAATTTCACAGTGCTTTAATGGCCCTTAAACTTACATTTCCACCTGCTCTTTCTGGCAGTGTGGTATTGCTCATGCTCCTTATGTTCCTTTGTTTATTTAGGTGTGTTTCTTTGTTTCTGTATCTAATTTAGCACATTTTAAAAAGGGGGGAATAGTAAAATTTAAAAGGCTGGTAGTGAGAGTTTCTCACATTACCACCACATGCACTACTAACACACAGGTGTTCACCAGAGGAACAGGTAAAGTACGGTGTGAATGATACCCATAATGAATATTTCCCCAGATGCAATTAAACATCTGTTATATACACTTTGTAGCTCATTTCTTCCCTGTATCACTATCAGAATAGGGTAAAACAGAACTCCCCAGGGATTTCCCTTAAACTTGTGTATATCCAACCATGTCTCTTTTGTTGGGGTGAAAGACAACCTCATTTCGCTAAACAACCTTGTATTTATGAACTTCAGTAGTAAGATCTTTCAGCATCTGACTCCAGAACCTGCTTAGTTATTCTGTGATCCATGCTCCAGAAGGCACCAGTTCTGCCACATTTTGAAGATTGTGCAAGCAGTTCATAATGTGATTGATGTGAACAATGACACTTCAAGAAAGCAAGGGAAGAAACCAGGCATGAAGAAAATTCAGGAAAAGGTGAGGGTAGCAAGCTGAAGACTAAAATACCCACATTAGATTGCTTTTACATAATGACTGAGAACCAAAGGGCCTGGAAGAATCTGCTGGTCAGTGTCATACTGAGTAATATTGCAAAAAATATGTATCTGTGTAATCTAACAGCTACTTGCAGCTGGCATACACTAGAATCTGCTTATTTGTAATGCTCTGTACCTGTTGCTTCCCCAAAATAGCAAAAAACTAGCAAGAATCAAGGTTATTGTCTTACAGAGTTTCAAATACACATCAACTTATCCAATAAATTAGTTATGTCTTTTAATCTTAGTACATTCTCTCAGATCTTTGGGGTGTAGTTTTGCTGTCATTCTCATTGAGGAAAATTTCTTCCATTAAGCCCAACTTGGACACTTTATAACAAACTCCAGTCTAACTGATGGTTGATTCTTGCTTCAAACTGACCTTGACTGTACTTATATATGCTTTTGTTTTGGATTCTAGCATCTCTGTTTTCAGCAGTATCTCACCACCCCATCCTTTTCAGGTGTAACCAGTACTGTATGTTGACTTTTAAATTCTGCCTCCATTGTATCATCCCAAATCATTCCATTTCACATCTCTTGTTTTTCAGAAAACTGCCTTCTTCCTTCAACCTTCTTCAATTCAGCTGCTAACTGTTCACGAGGAGTTGTTGGCACTTGACGCTGCTAAACGCACGCAAGAATTTGCTTACAACTTCACCATGGCTGCATTTCAGCACAGTAACTATTTATTACTTTACTGAGTTACATCTTGGCATTTATGAGTCTGAATTGACTGATGTTTGATGTAATAAAGAGTACCAAGCATGGATCAAGCATGTCTGACACTTGCACACTGTTATCAGTGGGCTAAGGAGTTTAACCCTAGATCATCCAAAGTCATGTCTTCCAATTCATCTACTTAGTACCCAGTTTAAGAATACATTCAAAAGTGACCATGATTGCCTTCTTGTTTCATACTAAACATTGACCTGAAGATTTTGTTTCATTTCTATCACTATTTGCACTACAGTACACATAACTTCAATAAATGTTACTGTTTCCTGAGTGTTATTGCTGTATGTTTTTTTCCTATTATACATCATAGGCTCCTCTGAAAGGAATCTTTCTAAAATTAATGAAAGCCTCTTCTAGTCCTATTTTCTTTCCTCTCTCTCTTCACCTCTCCTCAGTTTTTGCTGAAGTTGACATTGTGGCCTGTGGCCAGAAATTATGTGTATTTTTCCAACAAGTTCATAACGGTTTGGTCTTTGGTCTTGTAGCTTTCTGAAAGATGTAGCAGAAAAAACACTGAATGAGACAAAATACATGCAGAGATCTGCAAGTAAAAAAGCTACACATTTATTTTGGAATTCCTTGCTTATGGTTACTTCCTATAAACATAACCTCTGCCATCATGTGTACTTACATAAACAGAAGTGCAGGAGAGTAGAATCTACCTATCTGGCTAAAGGAAAAAATACAAACAACAACTGAGTATGCCACAGCACAATGTACAGTCCCATATTTCTTCTAGCACCAGGATTGGGTTGAATTTTTTTCTCTGGTTTTGCAGTAAGCCAATGTGGACTTATGTAATAGCCAATAAAAGATACTAAGAAAGTCATCACATAGCAAGGAGCACATAATGTCATGAAATTACACACCTGCAGAGCATTCCACAGTTTTTTATATCAAGGAAAAAATGCTGGCAGGAGGGAAGACTGTGAAAACTACAAGACTACATCAAACACCAGTTTTCACAGACAAGACTACATTAAACACCAGTCCTGTTCTCTGCTTCATTTGACAACTTTAGATTCTAGCGGTGAGCAGAGCAAAAGCAGAGTTAGATTCAGGAGATACTACCTAGATAGTAGTTATCATTCCCTTTTAAGAGATTGCATTTGGGTAACTTGACAAGTAATACAGCAATACTGGAGCAGATCTGTAGAGTAGAAGAGTTGCTACTGAGGGTTTAATGCAAGTAATACATGCATTTCAGGATTTTCTGTTACTTTATGAGTCTCAGAGCTGATCTCCTTCTCTGCCTACACATTTGAAGCTAGTGCATCGTCCGGAATTCATTTTACCTGAAAGGAACCTAGATTATGTTGGTCTGGGACCACCTTACAGAGCCAGCCAGAGCCCAGTGTGACTGAAGGTTCTCGAAAGTTATGCTGAAGTGTCCCTTTAATCCAGTTTATTACATCAGTATGGAGATCTCCAGATAAAAGTGAAAACTTGTACTATAAATTAGAAATGGAAAAGAACAGAATAGCAATAGAAAGAGGACAGCTAAATATAAAGACCTTGAACATGGGCTAGGAATTTAAGTATTTCAGCAAGTCAAAATTCACAAGGGTTTTTGGTTGGTTGCTTGGTGTTTTTTTAGAGGAAGCTGCATCATTTAAATAATTAGATGTTTTGTGAAAGTTTCTTGTCTCCTCCTTTTATTTTTGTAAGAGAATACATAAACCATGAAACTGACTTAGAAGGAAAAATGATTTTTAGCAGCTGTAATTTTCTGTTTCATTAGAACCTTTCTACATTTCCTCCCCAGAGCCTATTATTTTGAGAAAAATGGGAAAGGGGAAGAAGAAAATAGAAGGTAGAAAAATAAAAACAATTTATTTGGGGTTGGGGAAAATGTAAGCAGAACAAATTTCTGAAGAATGAAACAAAGATTTTTCCCTTTAAAAATGGTAGATCCTCCTCCTATCTTGAAACAACTGTTTTCATATTTTTACCATTTTCGACTCCTCAAGTTTTTAGACTGTGTTTGTTTGCAGGTGGGTGATGAGAGAGGGGGAGATTACATTTTATTGACATTCCTTGGCACATTAGTATATTTTTAATGCCCATAAGAAAGTAATCAGAGAACTTCCTTTCAATTGAACAGAAAATATTTTTGTTAGTAAAAGACACGCTGAAAACCTGAATTAACTTCAATTTCATTTTAAGTAGTAACTCAGTAACAATTGGCATTTCATTTTTTTATATAATTTTTTTATATATTTTCACAATCAAGCTGACATATATCACTGCCTAATGTCTCAGATTTTTTTCCCTTCAAACCATATTATCTTCTCTGACATATCAAATCGTATTATTTAAAAGTGTATGAAACCATTTAGAGAGTCATACTTTCAAGGGGCAGAGTTAGGGAAACCTTTACACTTTTGCCGTTTTATTCACCAACTTCTGTGTGTTTAACACTATAATCATCCCGATAATCAATTTCCAAGGAGCACTAGCATTTCTAGAGTTTTAAATAATGTGTTCTTAAGCATAAACAAGTTATCTAAGGTAATTTTTGCAATGTGTTAAGTGTTCTCCCTGCATTATTGTCAAACTAAGTGCATGCTGCTGAACAAGTCTTTCTGTTAGAATGAGGTTGCATGAAAAAGAGTGTCTATAAAGAAAAAAATTAATCTTCGGCAGTTTGTAAAACTTTGGCATTGCTGCATAAGACTCTTATAAATTCTATGTATTTGTATGATAGAGTTTTAGCATCATTAATTGTTGATTTAGACCAAAGAGGTCCATCCCCTTACAAATTATTATCTGTATGTACAATTTGCTTGTACTTGTATCCGGGAGAACTATTATTATATGTGCTTTTTACTTTACAACTCAAAGAAAGAAAAGAGAAGCTCACAGTCCATGCACACATACAGTTACAGATCTTGGCAGAAATTACCATTATCCTGCACCATGTATAAAGCTTTCACTGAGAGCTCCCTTCATCCAGTAAATGAAGATGAATGCTTATTAGGAAAAAAGGGCTTGCTGTGATCAACTTCCCAAAAATAATCAGAGTGAGGCACGCAACCTGAACATTAGGGCTCTTAATGGCTGCTTTGGAGTGAACTGAGGAAGGCTAAGGATCCTTGGCTGCTTGCACTGAGTCATAACTTTTTAAACAAGGCCCTAAGTCAGAGCTATCAGTCCTGTGGTACTGTTTTCCTGGCTCAAGATAAGCCTGTCTCTTTCTATCCCAGGCTTGGGCCTGTGATTTAACATCGCAATGACAGCAATTGCTAGCCCCAAAAACATCCTTAGCAACTCTCATCTAATACAAATCACTTATTCTTTGTGAAAGATGAGTGAGTCATGCAAGTAACAGACGGCACATTAAGAGTACATTGTTAAAGTGTGCTTTATTTAGTTATGTGGCATATAATGATGTGGGGTCAAATAATAATCTAATTTTTGTACGCTATCCTTTTTTTGTACATTGCCAGTGGACCACCCTGTATGATGAAGGAACTCACAATAACATACAGGATGCTTAATAGGATACTTACTGGAGAACATGAGGAAATTCATTATTCTTTTGCCACAATAGCTCTTTACGTGTTTTTAAAGTCCTTTTTGTGTTATATAAGAGACTTTGAAAGCTGTGCAGCAAAACTTTGTAAAATATCATCGGAAAAAAAGAAAACAGATGCAAACCCCATGCCATAAAATTAAATGAGCTTTTTTAGACAAAGTATAACATACCACTTAGCTATTAATTTTTACTTCTACATCATAAAAGCCTAAGGTTAACCCTTTATATATCTCAAAGCATAGTGAAGTTGGTTCCTGGAAGAAAAACCTTAAATTTGTTTTTGTTATATCAAGAAGTATAATAGTGCCCTGATTAAAAAAACAACTACAACAACAAGATAACGCACTTTGAAATAACTCTCTGTATAAGGTGGATTTATTTTAAATAGTTAGCACAGTAGCCAGAAAAAGCGTTTTGCAAAAATATGAAAATATCTCCCTCATAAAGTAAACCTGCAAGCAGAAAAGTAAGCAATAAACTCTGAGGTCTAGCTCTTTTGAGCTGAAGTCCTCTCCATGAACATGGGATCACTACCTTATAATCAGATCAGAATTAAGGATCAACCCACTGAAATCAGGGATTATATCTTTGATGACAACAGGATCAGATTTTTTTACACAACGTTTATTCTGCTGTTCACATTCATTTTATTCACAGCGTTTTAACATTTGCTGAAAAGTAATGATACAAGAACTTGGAGATAAATCTGCAAATGTGTTGATTTCAGCTTCCATACTAGAAAAATTTAAAGGTAAAACCATATGTGTACACACTCCTATATGTTTTGCACAGTATTGCATCAGCCCCTACCAGGACAGCTGCACAGGTGACATCCCTGTGACCCTGCAGAGGACCTGTGGCTTGAGTAGGACCCTGTAAAGATGTGAGTAGTCACCCTCAGTAATGCCAATTACAGGAACTGAGTCCTGGGGAAAAAGGGCAAATCTTCATTACTATGTCTCTTTAGGAAATGAAGTCTCACATTTGGTTATTCTTATCAGTGACCATCAGTGTCAGTGGTGGAACTGTGTGGAGATTGACAAGGTGTCTACAGAAGGGTTCTAGAAGATGGAAATCAAGAAATTATAACACTTCTGTGGTATGGGGAGCTCTCTTCCCCCAAAGAACATGGCACGCTTTTCTTCCTTCCAGCGCAATTTTTATGGAACACATTCCTTTTTCATCTCATCTAATCTTTTATGAGCTGTCTCTTTGACCGATGACTATATTTAAATGACTCTTCAACATTCAGACCCGGCACAGTCGTGGTGAAAAGATGAATACTGACATGGTCAACACGGAAATCCAGCTCCTGCCATAGTAACCTCATATGTATTTCCCTCAGGTACAAAATTTACCATTCTCTTCCACAGTCTTATCATCCTGCTGGACTAATAGTATAGAGTTGAATTTCTTTACAAATAATTTTTGATTCTCAAACTGCCACCCTATGTATCTTAATATATGGAAACAATAAAGAAGCTTCTTACCTCCGACATACTATTCTGTAATTGTTGACACTGCACCAACAGATCCATTTTACAGTATTAGTCTTGGACACATAGACCACTTCCTAAGCTAGGCTGTAATTATTTGACTGATTGCTCCTTATGTTTCTCCCAAATGTGATGCTATCAGGATATGGTGATAGGAATTTTCCTTCACAAGACCTAAGGACTTGGGTCCAAGAGCTGAACTTTTTCTGTCAGTCCTTTGGATAATTCCTGCAGCAGTCATTGAAGCAGTTCATTCTGTTTCAAAGAGTCACAGACATGATTGTAACACACATACCTGATATGAGCTTACCAAACTGATAATTTTTTCACTAAAAACTAAAAATGATAATATCATGAAGGTTTCTGAAAACATTAGTCGACTAACAGATCTCCATCCCAACTAACATCCACCACAGATAGAGCCTGAGGGTCAACAAGGTTGTTTTGCAGCATGCACAACACTTGAGTTAGAACTTTAAAAAGTTCAGCGTTCCAGTATCATCATTAATGTTGGCTTTTATCATTGCTGACATGAACTAATGAAGTACTAAACTAGACTTGTACTAATTCATATTAATCAAATTGTCAGTTTGGACTGCTTAGCCTCTCTCCCATTTGATTTATAGGTCTCATAATTTTCTCCATTCACAAATTAAGACATATCAGTAGCATATTAAAACAGAGCTAAGAGTCAACTGGATAAATTCTTTAAAGTACTCTTTGTCATGATGTATTTTGTAGTTTTAGTTAAAGAAAAACCATCTTGAAAGTCTCACTCTGAGCAGTCAAAACTGAGAAATCAGTTTAAACACTAAGATGGCATTAAGGAGGCTGGTGAAGGTCCATCCTTCACCTGGGTATTGCCTTGCTGGTATTTGGAACAAAGACCCAGACCACCTGTCCATCGAGGCAAGGAAGGCTTATAATGTTCTCTTACAGGCACATTAATAGAAAGTAAATATAATTTAAATCTTCTGAATATTTTACATAATATATAGTTACAAGACCAGAGTAAAGATTAAGGCTGATATTCACACCAGTAACTAACAATGGCTAATGACCGTCCTTTTTATTTGCAGATGGGCATAGTTTTTGTCCAGATAGTCCTTCAAAGCAGGAGCCTAATTTATTGACCTACAGTTAAATTTGGAAAGACCCTAACTCTGTCCACTGAGTATAAGGGAGGCTGGTCTCTTAAACTAGACATCTAAAGACAGAGTATTCCTGTTATGTGAAATACTAGATACAGAAGGATCATATCAGAGAGAATAAGTTCACTCATAAATCATAAGGATATTATCATATAAAAATCCTATGAAGTTTGAATTCATGAACAAATGTGGACTCTGGTTGTTGGGTTATACACTATCTTTTACACTCACTATTAATAAATAATTCATTAATATTTTGTAAACACAGTATTGATTCTCAATAAGACTCTTCTGAACACATTTCCAAAGCATGTGGTAAGGCCAGTGGCACAATGTCAAGTCAATACATCACTCAGGAGTACTGAAAGAGACCTCTTATTCTATTATTACTCTCAAATTACACTACTCCAAAAGTTAGCTAATTAGCAGCCAACTATGACAGTTTCATCCTGTGATGGTTTCCTGCCTGTGAAAGGATATCAGTTTAAGTACTGGTTACTAAGATTTAGTATTGTGTATCACAGAAGTGGGCTTCAAGGCACTTGCAGATTGTCTTCTTGAGAAGATACTGACTTGGCTTTAACATATGCAGCAGTTTTTGTAGCTTCATGGTAATTATTTATATTGGTAAGAGAAAAGATGGATGACAAATCTCAGTATAAAATAAAAACTGACACAAGCAAAAGGTAAAAGGAAAATCCAAGGTAGTCTGCTTTTTAGGCTGGAAATTCTATGCATGTGATATTGAAGGAGAAAGAGTAAAGGATGGTAGAATGAAAGAAGATTTTGAGGAAAGATGTAGAAAAATTAGATTAAATTATTTTAAAGAAAGTAGTAATTATATGAGAGAAATGGAAATTGGGTGGCAAGAAATACTGCCTAGAAAAGACAGCAATAAGAGAAGGTACATGTATGAGGAAGCTTCAAAATAGTAGTACAGATTGTTTTTTTCTACCCAGCTTTGTTGGAAAGATGACTGTACTGTCATTTGTTACTGAACAATAGCTTTTGTACTTTGTCAACAATGTAAACAAAAAATTATCTTTTTACATGAATCACTGTCAGATATAGCAGATCCCTGAAAAGAATCAATTGATTTTACTGTGAATAAAGTTATCAAGCTCATCAAATAACAACACCGAGTTGTTACTGAGTTTAAGAACAATCATCAAGTTGAGTTTAAGAACAACAATCAAGTTTTTCTTGTTAGTAAATTTGGGCAATGGAAATAACTTTTAAATGAAGAATAGCTGAACATAAATTATACCTCTTCCCTACCTTCTCATCACAGATGATGTTCCCTGTATTTCATTTATTGAATTATACAATTTACATTTGCAGAAAATTCTGTCCAAATTTTGTCTTCTGTATAATCAATTAGTTTTTATAACAGTGATTAACATCATGAAGAAACAGACTTGAATACATCTCTTATATCAGGTAGGTGAATTCTGATAGCTTGAATTTTATGGGCATTCCTGAAAAAATATTCTCTTTTTTGTTCACTTGACTTCTTTCAGTTTCTAAGCTGACTTAGAGCCAAAAGAGAAACTTTGTTGATGTCAATTTCATTTCTACTTTGAGTCAAGGCCACTAAAATACACAATTCCTGTATAACCCCATAATTTTTACTAGATTGAATTTTTTTTTCTGGTAATTTTGATTATTTTTTGTAATGTTACTAAACTTATTATCTCATATAACAGAGGAAAGAGACGGTATGAGTCAGTCCAATTAGAAGCAGCGTAAACCACCAGATTTTGGAATCTGTATATGGTCTTTTCTATATTTTATCACTTGTTTTGCAACAGTCCATCCTCAGTTTAATGTCAATGGACATAAAACAAAGAATGTTCACATGAACATGATACTAAAAAAGTGGAGCTTTCCATGTTGTTTATTGGGGAATACTAAAAGCAACTCACTGAGTTTTCAAGAATTCACGAATTTGTGAAAACTTTACTTTTGCATTTTTTTATAAGTAATGCTGAACTTTTGGCTCCTTACTTGATGGATGTCAGAGCTGGAAGCTCTGACGCACTTTTTAATCATCTGATCGTTTTAAATTTTGTTGCTGTTTTTTCAATTATTTCTCTCAAAACTTTATAAAGCTGATTAGATATGTGATTTCCTAATAGCTATCATTTAATACCATAGCATATATCTTACCTCTGGTCTCCATTAAGGCAACATGTCCAAAAAACATCCCTTTAGTTGTCTCTGCTAGGAAGCAGATAAGGCTTGACAAATAGAGGTTACCAACAATCCTTTGAGTAGGTTTAGTTGTGATTAAATATCCAAGTACAATTATTTTTAATGTAAGCAGCTGAACTGTCCAAAAAAAGGGAGTAGAACTGAATACTGCTCTCCTCTTGTGCAGTCAGACGTGATGGCAAGGGTTGACTCAAAAGCTGTAAGCCTGATGTGCCCAGGTTGCACTGAGCAGTTTTTCACATTGCACACACGAATGGATCATGTAGCTTGCTCCACACTTACCTAGACTGTTGAAACCCATCCAGCTCAGCTTGTATAGTTGTTTCTGTGTAATGAAGATTGTCTAATTAATATTATTTATCTTTCCAGCCTTTGGCCTTTATTCAAACTAGTATCTAAGACACCTTGGACTTAGTAGAAGCCAGCTGACATATTTACTGAGACTAATTTTTGCCTACCTGAAGTTTTAGGCTATTTTGAGACCACAGTACAATAATAAATATGAGTAATAAAAATCGTAATTAATTCATCAGTCAGTACCAGTTTGAAGAGCAAACCAATAAAATCTGTTTTCCTGACGTATCTAATTTTTTACTCCAGTTACTATTTTTAACATATGTCATTTGCCAAGCTACTGGATATTTCCAAATAAACAAGCAGTCAAATAGGCTAAAGAGCTTGTTAGCTAATGTGTGATGATCAGCCATATACAAAGCCTAGGAAAAGCAAGTGGCTTTCATTATTTCCAGTAGCAATTGAAAGTTATAGGATTAAAGAAATTGATTCCAATTATTTAGGATCCCATTCCAAGTCCATATAATAAATCAAACCATAAGTGGCATCGGCCTCACTAAAATATAGCAATCACACCTTTACCACAGAAGAATATGTACTTAGCCATTGTCAATTTCTTTTTTCAGGGGGAATTTCAGGAATTCCAGCTACTTGTAGAAAGTCCAGCCACGTGGTCATAAATAGCATTTTCTGACATGTAAACTTTGGATGACTAAGATTTGGTTATAAAATAACATAACACTCCATATTGGGAAATCTTTTTAAAGTTGAGTGGTTCTTTTTATTCTCTATATATCAGCTTCCTAATGGCTTTTCAACAGTTTGAGCCATTTTCTAGAATAACCACAGCTGCTTCACATTAGTTATGGGATTTTGTTGCTAGGAGACCTTCTGCTTGCTAAGTCTCACTAGATCCTTAAACTATATTTTTTTGTTGTTGATTGCATATTCACAGCAAAACACTATTAAAAATGAGAGTTGGTATAACTTTTACCTCCAAACTTGTTCAAAAGCTGTGGAAACTTTCAAACTGCTAATAGCATGCTGTCTTAGGTGATGCTCTCTCAGTCCTATTGACTAAGCAAGTCACTCTTCTGAAGCCTCCAGTATGCTTTATATTGTCTTTTCTTCACTGCACATTTCATAGAGCTGAATTTTGTATTTGTTTTACTGTTTTGACAATAATCGTGATTACATCAACAAGCATATTTAAAAACAGAATCCACGAAATTTAGCAGTTCACAAGGAATGGGAGGTAACTTCTACAGGAAGGGAGCAGGACATAACTGAAAGCAGAAGGGGCTCATGGAGTCAGTTTACTCGCATTCTGTTCACTGAGCAGTCCCTTCCATTCAAGTGGTGTATACATTATTGTTCTGTGCTACTATCTAGGTCTGACCATTGGTTTCATTACTTGTACCATGAGGAAATAAGGTAAAAATGAACAGCAACTGGGTCCCAGAAGGAAAAATTAAACAGTAAACTGGCTCATGGAGAGTGAAGAGAGAGAAGTGATAGGCAGAAGTGGGTAAGGACTTACAGGAATACAGGCATCAGAAATGTAACCAGGCATAGACCAGTCATGAGAGTGATTCATAGTATATACCTGAACAATACTCAAATGTTGAAATGATTTTTAGTTTCATGACAACCCAGGTCTCCACATCAGCTGGGCAGGGACGGTGACTTTCAGCTAAAAAATTAGATGATGTGTGAGACAGAGAAGCCAGCTCTCAGTTCAGATGATGGAGAGTAGAGGCAGGTGATCTGGGAGCAGAATTGCTCCCAGGATAGGAAAAGAAACAGCACATGGGGCTTCTCTGGATAACAGTTCCCAGGAAGAGGAATGGGTTGGCAAAATTACAATTATCATAATGCTGGAGCTTTTTGTTTTAGTTTTTACATTCCACTACTGAAGATATGGGTTTGTGGTTCCAGAGTCACAGCACAAAACCCATTTCCTTTTCGTGTTCCTTTTCTTCTTGACTAAATGACTGGTAACAAGGGATTAATTATCAGGTGGCTGGGGAACACCAACAGAGGGTACTTGAGAGGAACGTCCAGCTGGCAGCTGTAGCTAGAATAAGATGAAAAAGTTAATGTAATTCAAAATAATTTTATATAGGAATAATTTGAAGTAATATTGCAATTAGGAAATAAATTGTTTAGAAATCAAGTACAAACAAGAAAAATCAGTGGGTTTTATGATGAAGCAATCTGGCAGGTTGAGTCTTCATACCCATATTTTTGGTTCTATCCAATGAACTATATCAATGAATGAGAGATAATATATTTTTATACACAATTTTAAGACTCCAGAGAGTTGAATGATGTAGTGTTTAAGTGCCTTATTGTTTGCTGCTGAAGCTTTGTTCTTGGTAAAAAATTTCAAAGGTTTGGCATGACTAGGAAAGAGAAAAAAACAGAGAGTAAAAGTCAAATATACTTACAACCATTTAATTACAAAGGAAGGAATTTGATTAAACATTAAACAAGACTCTCTAGTGGTAAAGACTGTGAAGCATATTCCACATAGGTAGAGCAGAGTCTCCACTGAGTTTTCACAGAATCAGAGAACCATAGCATATGCTGAGTTGTAGGGCATCCACAAGGATCATCAAATCCAGCTCCTGGCCCTGCACAGGACCATCCCCAAGAATCATACCATGGGCCTGAGAGTATCATCCAAGTGCTTCTTGAGCTCTTTCAGGTTTGGTGCTGTGACCACTTCCCTGGGGAGCCTGTTCCAGTACCCAAGGACCCTCTCTGGGTGAAGAACCTTTTTCTGATATCCAACCTCAACCTCCTCTGACACAACTTCAGACCATTCCCTCAGGTCCTGTGACTGGTCACCACAGAGAAGAGATCAGTGTCTGTCCCTCCTCTTCCCCTCAGGAGGAAGTTATAGACTGCAATAAGGTCTCACCTCAGTCTCCTCTTCTCCAGGCTGAACAGACCTAGTGACCTCAGCTACTCCTCATATGGCTTCCCCTCAAGGCCCTTCACCATCTTCATTGCTCCTCTTCAGATGCTAACAGATTAATATCGTTTATATATTGCAGTGCCCACAATATTCACAATTCACTGCACATGATATTCAAGGCGAGGCCACACCAGTGCAGAGCAGAGTGGGACAATCCCCTCCCTCAAGCAGCTGGCGATACTTTGCCTGATGCCCCCCAGGATGCAGTTGACCCTCCTGGCTGCCAGGGCACTGCTGACTCATGTTCAACTTGCCATCGACAAGGACCCCCAGGTTCCTTTCCATGACACTGTTTTCTATCATGTCATTCCCCAGTCTGTACATACATTCAGGTGCAGAATCTGGCACTTTCCCTTGTTGTACTTTATGTGGCTGGTGATTGTCCAGCCCTCTAATTTGTTGAGGTCTCTCTGCAGGGCCTCCCTGCCTTCAAGGGAGTCAACAGCTCCTCCCAGTTTTGTGTCATCTGCAAACTTGCTTAGTATCCCTTTCAGTCCTATGTCCAAGTCATTTATGAAGATGTTGAAGAGCACAGGGACTAAGATGGAGCCCTGTGGAACTCCACTACTGACAGGTCACTAGTCTCTCAGAATAAGTTTGACAAAAATCTCTTGGTGACAATGGTGTAGCAGGTGCTGCCTTGCAGGAGAGGAACAACCTTCTTCAACAACGCATGATACTATTTCAGCCCCCAGACAGAATTTCTTATGGTCCAGGAAGAGAAACCCTTAAATGAGACTCTGAAATCTACAGGGTTTTACAGTTCTCACTTATCTGGAAAAAGTGTCTCTCCTGGGCTGATCTGAAGTGTTACAGTAGAGGTAATCTGTGCATGTAAACATGAGTTGAGAATGTGCATGTTAATTAACTGCAGGTACTGTATGCAATCGAAAACAGTGGAGTAGGTATTATCAATGTAAAATTAGAAGGCCAAAGTATATCACAGCCCTTATAAAAATTAAAGGTAATGTTTGACATTAAGTAGTGATTTTCCATTCTAGTGCTATATTTGCTATGTTCATGGGAAGAAAATGGTAAAATCTTAATTCTTTTCTTAAAAAAAAACTATACTGGTTTTAATTGTAAATAGGAATCCATGGATTCCTAATTCCTGGATGAATTACACAGTATTTGGCTATGCTATGATATGTAACGTTGAAATATGAACTCAAGATTAATCGAGCCTAGAATAAGGTTTCAACCACTAGGGAACATGATACTTTTATAAAAATAGGCTTGTGATTCAGATAGTGATATTTCCACTGTATTGTTTATTTGTTATGTCTGACAGTGAGATTTGCCTTTTAGAAGAAAAGCTAAAAACTTTTCCTGCCATGGGACTACATAGCCTTAGGCCCAGTCTTAGAAAGATTTATGCTTGAATAACACGAGTAATCTCACTGGGATTTAAACATAATACTGAATTTACAAAATTGGTGCACGTGACCAGTGAGTGGGATTACAGTCCAGAATATGGAAGGAAGAATGTAACATAGCATTAGTGTTTTGTGGAGCACAATGAAAAGTTTGTATCTCTGCTGCAAGGAACTTATTTTCAAGACAAGATAACCTGGAATTCAGTAAAAAACAGGGATCACAAAGTGGAATGAATATTAAAAAAACCCCTTGGTTTTAACCTTACTTATAATAATTTAAAATATATTCAAGCATTGAATGATTTTATTGTCAATCATGTGCCACCTAAGTGACATGCATGAGAGTTGACAGGTGAGCTCATCAGTGTGGATGATGTGAGACTAACTTCTTTGATGGTTTCTAAGAATCCATTTCCTATACTCTTGGCACAGATTGCCTAAACTGGAACATTCAAGCAGTGCATAAACATCCTTATCTGTAGAAAAAAGGTCTAAATTTTCTTTGAACATTGTCAGCATAATAATGAAATGTCCAACTATACCCACATGCATCCAAAAGAGAGAGCATAAAATATCAGAAATGTGACTTTATTTTTTAAATTTTATTCCTCTGATCACACTGAACTTGAAAACTTCTTCCTTGTCATTAAGTTATTATGGAAAAATACTTAGAAATAACTGCATATTATTGCTCAAAATGTCAGTAACTATAGCAACATTTTAAAAACTATAAATGAAAAATAATAGTATCACCCATACTCATATTTATATGAATCTGAAGATTTCCTTCATGGTACACAATAAACACAATTTAAACATAGTATAAAAGGACTGAAAAACTTTTTTCACAAACAGATTTATGTCTCATTTTGCTATGTGTGTAAACATCAGATGACTGAAAAGAGGCAGCCATGAAATATTTAGCAATTAAGAGCTGAATTCCCTCTTTTGCTGAAAGGGGGTTCTCTCTGATACCAATTAGATCTCCACAGGAAAAACTAGAAAATTTTTGCCCATTATATTTAAAAAAGAGCTCCAGCAATAAATATTACCTTTTCCCATAACAACTCAGGCACACAGGTTGATAGTGGAAGCAGCATTTTCAACTGTGATAGGGAAGTTTATTCTTTCCTGTTGTACAAAATTTAAGTCATCAATAACACTGTTAATACAGATAGAAAAAAATTCAACAGCTCCATAATAAAAATTTCTTAATAACCCTGTTGTTGGTGGTAAATGGAGGAACTGTGCTATTTCTGCATATTTCTGTGGTCTAAATTGCCAATTATAAAATACATTTAAAAATTTTTAAAACTTCTTATTCCTTTAGTTACAGAAATTACTGTGAGGAAACCTGCAGCTTTCAAAATAAAAGAATCAATTGCTATCTCATAATTTGTAACATTTTTGCAGGTCTCTATAAAAGGTTAAACTGCTTGTAACTGATTGTTTTGTCCTACTAGCAATCTTAGTTTTCCTTCTTCCTCAAAACTGACCTGAACAGCTTTAAGTTTTGAGACTTCAAGGCAGAGCGTTAATAGTACTTCTGATAAAACTACAAACATATAGGATTAGGGAAATTATTTTTTTTTACAGAAGAATTAAGAAATGTGAAAGCTCTGAATTCAAGAAGAACCTTTCCACTACACAGTAACTTCTAAACATCAGGACAACCTTTTGTATAAAGTTGAGAATGTAAAGAATGAATTCATTTATATTAAGTCAGTGCATAAACATGCATGCTCACTTTCTGAAGCTCTATTCACAAAATTTGTTTCTTAACCTAGGTCAGTTGGGAGACTGGAAGTTTACAAAGTTTTTGATCATCTTTTCAAACAATAGTAAGCATGATGACGAGAACTGAAAAGATGGCAAATAATCATAACAGATGTCATTATGTGTCACTGGCATCCTCCAGATGGGACACGGATTTCACTGTCCTAGATGCTGTCAGCAAGATAAGAGTGGGTTTACCTCTTTCTCCAAGGGACACCGGGAGAGCATCATGTGATATTTACACTGTTATGCAACTTAAAAAAGGCTTCATTCCTTGTTAGGGTTTAAAGTAAGAAAGTAATTACATGAAATAATTGAGGGAGGGAGGACTGAGATGGTGAAATATTAGGCAGCAGTTCTCTTGAAGCAAGGAATTAAGCTAAAAATATGTCAAAACATATGAAAATATATCTCTTTCATATTTCCATCCCATTGTTATTCATTTGTTCTTATAAAGATAGAAATTTTCCTTTTTTTGCCAATGGTATGAAAAGAAAAATTAAAACCAGAGTTTTAAAAGCTAAAATTACAGCCAGATACTTTTTAATAGTACCCTTACTGTTGCTGTTTACATTGTTTAAGAACTTTCAGCTATTTGCATTCCATTTTAATTGGAGAGAAATCAGAGTAAATCCTGTCTGAGCAGCTTTTCAGTCTGCATAGAAAATAACAAGTTAGAAATCTTTTTCTAATATGTCATGCTACAGAAACCTGTTGAGCTCATACTATATTACAGCTGAATGCCAAGAAAAGAAAATGTGTATCATATACATTTGAGCTCTTTGGTTTTCAAGAAACCACAAAACTTTCTCTGAGGTTTTGTTGTTGTTGTTGTTTTGAAAGTTAAGTATCCACAGCAGTATTTCTTCATGGAAATTACTTCCAACCATCACAAAGTCAGAGTTTCTGGACTTTGTGCATTTGTATTCGATAACAGTACCCACATCATTTTAGAAAGCATGCCTGCCCAGGGAAGTATTTCCACTATAAAGGAAAAGGTTTACTCTTTACCATCTAGGTTGAATGGACATTAGAGGAGAAGAAATGTATTTTATGCACAAGGAAAATAGTACATTAATATTGTGCTCTCCATCTTCTGTGTTGAGCACAGCACTACTATAAATCGCAGGATTAGCAGATCTGAAAATAATCTTACTAAATTTCTCCCTATTCTCCAGTGTTGATTGGCTTATAAAAAGGTTGTTCATAGCCTAAAAGCAGGAAAACTTATAGTTTCCTACATTTTGCTGGTGGAACTGATAAAAGTGTGAGCACAAATTTCTTATTTCAAGGAAGTTGAGAGTTAATTAGGTTCTATAGTAAGTCTAAATAGATTGCTATAGCCGGGTTCAGATGAAGGAAAATAATAAAATAGCTCACAATGAGTTATCAGTACTGCAAAATATTTTCACTCCAAAACAAACTTTCAGGACAAGGTCTTTATCTTATCATAAAATACAAACAGTTTATTTTATTAATTTGTGTTGTTTCTGTAGTGAGACAAGTCTGTGGAAAATTAGAACCTTGCTTCTACAATGAGGACTAAGGGTAAACTTGGAACAGACAAACAGCTTATTTGAGCTTTTTTCTTGTCTAAATACAGGTGCTCTTTAGAGACAAGCATTCTTAAATTATTTTCTGTAAATTGAATAAAATTTTAGGTAAATATTTACACAGAACTTAATGACAAAGCTGAGCTATGCAAATAGAGTAATTAAGACTGAAAAACTACCAACGTAATCTTCAGAAATATTCTCAAGAATTGATACTGGAGGACACTAGCCCCACAACAAATTAAGTTCTGTTGACAGTTAATAGAAACAAGGACTTGAATAATAATCCTTCTAAACCTATGACCACAAATCAGAAAACTTATTTAAAATTTAAATAATGAAATAAAACACCTATACAAATTTTTCAAGGCACTGTCTTTCCCAGACAGTCAAAAATATGAACTGACAGTTTTTGTAAAAGATTCAAGTGATGCAGCCTTATAAGAGTGGAGGGGAAGAAGTAGGAGAGAGGAAAATAGTACAAAATCTGAGAAAATGCATTTTAAAGAAGTTCTGGTAAAGACAGGGTAATAACAACATTCATTGTATGTTCATTCAACTTCTTCATGATTGCCTTTAAATAAATTTCATAAAGCAAATGTGTTAAAGGCTAAATTAGAAGACACTTCAGAGAACCCTGAAAACGTACTTTCTCTGAGAGATGTAAATTGATTACCTGAAAGTCTAGCCTATTTGAAACCATTTTGTTTGATTCAAAATCAGCCACCATATTGAGATTTAAAATGCTTTATGAAAGTTATCTGATCCTAAAATGTTAAATTTTTCCCCCTTACATTTAGAAGTAGTTACTTCTCATGTCACTCGTATTCCTGAAACACTTAAACTCCTTTTAAAATGTTATTGAGACTCCAGAGAAGAGTTAGAACAGAACATCCTTGTTAAGTTGCTGATACGTTACAAGGAAAAATTATACCTTTTCTGTGACAATAATATTACCAAAAATAGAAAAAAATATAGTCAACCTCCTTTATTTCCTCTTTTGTACAAAACTAGAATTTAAATAATTTTTTTTATTATATGATGATTTCTCAAAGAAATCGTTGAACTTTTTTTCTTTAACTTCAAATTCATAGTGTGATCCTACTAAAGTTATTAGGATGATTCCTACTGAATGCAGTGCATTAGGGCTACAATAATTGACATCATTTGTGATTCACTATGGGAGAAAAAAAGGCATAGATGTCTGTGACCCCATAGTTCTCAAACTGTTCAAGACTTGTCTGAAGTCAGGGCAGTCTGTGAGTAGAACAGGATTTTGCCCATTAGAGTGTAGAGGGTAGCCAAAGCACAAAGTAAAATACTTATTGTTTTGTTGCTTAACATTAATTTGCAATAAAGTTAAATATTTTGAATTAACTTGATACTTACTGTGGGGCTTTTAGACTCCTCATTATCAGCTAAAAATGCACTGTATTTTCAAACTC
The DNA here is from genome assembly GCF_003945725.1 of Corapipo altera. Classification (NCBI taxonomy): domain Eukaryota; kingdom Metazoa; phylum Chordata; class Aves; order Passeriformes; family Pipridae; genus Corapipo; species Corapipo altera. The sequence goes on from NW_020884876.1 coordinate 11,958,449, forward strand.
TTTGTTTGCAATAGCTAGCGTCATTAGATGGTCAAAGGGAATCAGTAGCACCATTGGGTTTGTTGTAAAAATTTTGATCGAAAGACAATGTCAGATTTTTGTCACTTAGTATTTTAATGGAACATTAAATTCAGTCATGTAACACAAGAAATTGCAAACTGGAGTTCAGCTGTAATGAGTAAAGTGTGTTTTATAAATAAATAAGTACAGTGAATAATGCATCTTAGTTGGGTAATAATCATTTCTCTGGTGATAAATCCCATATTATATTTCTTAATAGGCTGCTAACAGCTCCAAGTTAACCACCTATTTTCAAAGCTATTTCTTAAAAAAAGTAAATGGTGATCTGCCTTCTGCAGAGTTGCTTATGGAAAAGATAATATGTGATACCAAATATTTTTAGAAACATGACTAATGGATAACCCTAATCCTTGCCCTCAAAACAGTCTGAGAGTCTCAAAAAAGTGTTGAGTATCTATGATCTAAAGATCAGGTTTCTCTGATAATTCTGATTTTCCCTTATCATTTCTCTTTTGAAATTTTAGAACAGTGGAAGGAAAATAAATGTGGTATCTTTGAGATAAGACTACCAGTCTACCCTTTAATTCAAGGGTCCAGATGCTGATATGCCAACAACAGTCTACAGAAGCGAGAAGTGCAAACAATTATATGATTTGTTAAATACTTGCTTTACCCTTTATTATGTTACTGTACAAGTCTGCCTCTTGACTGCTACAAGTTTTCCATAGTTCTCTTTGCAAATAAAATTGGCAGATCTGCCAGAATGTCATGATTTCCCTACTAATACATTTAGCTTGGATTTAGCTTGAAGTCACGTACAATATCTTCAATTTCTCCTGTTGAGTGCAGACATAAATGTTTAAGACTCCCCAAGGATGGTGAGAGACACTGGAAGGAAACACAATTGCTATGAAGATGATGAAAATATTGGAGATCAGCCAACATAGATAATAAATAACATAAAAGAAAGATCCTGTTCTCTAATGTTCCCTGAGAGCTATTCTAAACACTACTTATGTCAGCCAATTGGCCTGGTAGTGGAAAGAGGATTCACATTGTCTGGATGCATCAAGTAAATAAAGAGTATCATCTGGAATGACCATCTTTTCTTTGTGATGTTTCATAGAGAAATTTAATTCTAAACACTTAGATCTCCTTGCATTTGGCTTTGTTACATTCACAAACATAAATTAAGCACCTGTTTCTTACACTTTCCCTAGAGGCTGCTCTAGGTAATGAAGTACAGGTGGATCTAGCATCTTCAGCTTTAACAGTTTGCTGGCTAGTACAGGGCAGGAGATTAGAAAGCCCTTAGAGACAGGCTGTGGCTGTGCTCAGTGACAGGCAACTGAGCTCCCAAGCTCTCTCTCCACATTAAACAGGGCAGGATTCAAACAGAGCAGAAGCAAGGAAATCAAGTAACTTTCAAAACTCACTAGGGATTAATGTGAATTCTTTTACCTCAAGCATACTGTAGCAAAATACTTATCTTTCAATCAATTAGTAAAATTCTTATTTGAGAAAATTTTAGCATCAGCTTTACTGATTTGCAATTTTCCTGAGTTCTGTTTGCTTTTTGTTACAGTGTATGGGAAGACTCTACTGTCAAAGAATATGAAAATAAAAAAAATAAAATAAAAAAAAATAAAAAGCCACCTCAGTTTAAGTCTTTGCTGCTTCTGGGAACTGCATTCTTAGTTCCTATGTTAATAAAAACAGGATATGCAAAATTCAAGTTTTTCCTTACAAATGTAATTTTTCTACAGTGCAGAACTGAACAAAATACATTTTTGTATTCTATGTAACGGAATCATCTGCTGTTTATTCAATTGACTTTTTCACTAGGTTTCTTTAATGAGCAAATTAAAACTTTACCTTCCTCAGTAAGCCCATTTTCTAAGGCACCTTAAGAAACTGCATTTAGTTTCATATTATAAGGTTTAAGGATCAAAATCTTAACTTTTTTCTTGACTAGTTGATATGATTGACACTACAACAGTCTTATCTCCAGTAGGACTTTAATGTGGGTTAATCATCAAATTTTATCTTAGTCTGGATAAAGTAATCTTTTCTTTCTCTTCAGAAGTTGCAGTTTACAGGTTTCTTACTGAGAAAGGAAACTGAGAAATGCTCAGACCAGGATATTGCTTTGGAGTAAGTCTGCTCAAACAGAAGAACTTTAATAGTCTTTTGGTAGAGTGACAATAGATGAGCATTAGTGCTTGAGTAAAGGAGATTATATATATTGGAGAAGAAATTGAATCTTTACTACTTTGAGAGGGTACAAACTGGGGATGAACTGGAGTTCTGGATTTTGAGAGAAGATGAGACATACTAGATAGAAGTAATTTATCTCGAATTTCTTGCTCCCTGAAGATCTCTTAATAGTGGATTACAAGGTCCCTTCTGACTTTTGGGTTGATTTGAACTCACAACTACAAAAACTTCATTTTGAAGGGACAGTTTTACTCTCTGAATTTCTCTAAATGAATGTAGAGATGTGACCCTGAGGAATGGTTTGTGGTACTGGGGTCTCAATGTCAGCTGTTACTCAGTGTCATGTAATAAATCACACAAAGATAAAGGACAGACAGTCTCTACAGAGGTGGCAGAAATCAGTGCTGCACAGACTGAAAACCTTCTGATTTGAACTGGAAACAGAATCTGTTAGCTTCCTAAAAGGAAATACTGTGCATAGACTTGCCCATTGAATGACTTCACTAAAATACTGAACTAATATAATCAGAAACATTTAGCTATAATATCTGCAGAGCTCATTGATAGTACAGACTTCCCAGCTCTAAATGTGTTTTGCATTTGTTTAAGGTTTGAAATAATTGAGCCTGGTCTTAATTGTGCTAGTGCAACAACAAGTCAAGTTGTTTCACTGTCTTAAAATACTGTTAAAGAAATTTAATTTTCTGATTGAGTTACTGTATAGTCTTTAAACCTACAGAGGGAGAAAGAATTAATCAAATTATTGTCTTATAAATAATGGGAAACACTTGTTTGTGGCCAAGCAGGCCTTACCGATTGAAACTTTGCAATTACTCTGGAGGAGTTTTTTTAGATGAGGTTCTGAGGATTCACATTTGCTATGGACCAACCTGTTATCCTACTGCTGAGCACCAGATAGGGAAGGAGCACGTCTTCTACAGTCACTGATATCTACAGCTCAAATCCCAACCTTTCAGAAACAACGTCACCAAAAGACATCTGTTAGTGTCAGTTCTGTGTTTCTGATACTTATAACTCAAGAAAAAAGTGTGTTGTAATTTAAGGTATTAGACAGAAGGGCAACAAAAGAAGGGCTAAAAAGATGGGACCCTTATAAGCAAGACTTTGAAAAGATAGCAATCTCCAATATAGAGGAAAAAAGCCTGAAGGGGAATATGATTTGGGTTCACAAAGTAATTTATTTATTATAAGTTAAGTAGAGAACTATTATTCAGCTGGTTGTTCTGGGTAAGTGCGCTTAGTATATAGTTGGTTTAAAACAGTAAAAGAGATTATTTTCTCAGCAGGTTGGGAAATTTTGGAGCCTATCATCAAAGGAGGTTGTGGACACAGAGAGTCGAAGGATGTCCAACAAATTCTTTAGAGGAAAACAGATCTATAAATGGATTCCAAAATTACTGGGAAGGATGTTCCCTCTAATATTGCAAGTGCATCAATCAGGAATGCTAGATAAGCACAAGTTAAAAGAATTGCATGAAGTGGTTAGCCTTGTTATCTCTTCTCAAACACCCCATATTACTACTTTTTGAGACAGCATATAATTCTGGGTGGACCACTAGCCTAACCCAGTATAGCACTTCAGTTGGCTCTTCAATGGTCTTTGGGGATGACTGAAAGTGGACAGCTGATGTGACGAGTGTTGTAAAACTGAACTGAAAGAGAAAACTGTTTAGTTTTATAAATAATGGGAAAATTATTACTCCCAATGATACCAGTTAACCTGTTACCTGGAACTGCTTGCCCCATAGTCATGATGTGATTGCTGAGGTGTCCTGTGCCAGGCCAGGAGATGGACTCAACGATCCTGATGGTTCCCTTCCAACTCAGCATATTCTATGATTCTATGAAAGTCACTTCTCTAATTACCACTGAGATTCTTGAAGTGATCAATTTATCACTTACCTGTCAGTTGTACCTCTTCTGATAGACAAGTTCTTGTCTGAACACACTGTTATGATCTGGTTTAAGACAAATGAGCCTGTAAGTCCTACATGAGATGTAAAAAGAAGGAGGAAGAGAATGTGGCGGTGACAGCCACACTCATCAGCTGCATAATAAATATCCTGTTGGTTAGAGAGGTTGTAGCTGCAGACCTGTAATCAAAGCTGTATGCAAATGAACTGGCTTCTCTGCTGCAGATGGATTGGATTTTCTCCAATTGAGACAGAATCACTGTGAGTGTCCTTCTCAAAACAGAGTGGTCAGCACAGCCTATTGTCTCCTATCTACAGACCTTTTTCCATCCTGGTTTACACAGTCACAGAGTCACAGAACCACAGATTATGCTGATTTGGAAGGGACTCAAAAGGATCACCAAGTTCAACCCTTAGCCCTGCACAGGACCATCCCCAAGAGTCACACCGTGTACCTGAGAGTATCATCCCAATGCTTCTTGAACTCTGACAGGTTTGGTGCTGTGACCACTTCCCTGGGAGCCTGTTCCAGTGCCCAAACATGCTCTGAGTGAAGAATCTCTTTCTAATATCCAGTCTAAACCTCCCCTGACACAACTTCAGGCCATTCCCTCAGATCCTGTGACTGGTCACCACAGAGAAGAGATCAGTGCCTGCCCCTCATCTAAACTCATTTAAATCTCCAAGGAGAGGAAAATATTATAGAAATGCTCATACTGACCTTTTGCATAGTATTATTTTTATTATTGTTGTTGTTATTATTATTATTGAGAGAATAAAATTTTTAGCCAAATTAGACTAGATCTCCATGTCTTCATAGCAATGACATCTCTCTGTGTGGATATTTATGTGTATTCTCCTGTCAATGGTCAGACACATACATTTATTTTAAGACAGTGTTCAGGATAAGTCTTCAAATCTTACCTGCTTATAGTAAATAATGGAAAATCCATGATGTTGAGACAAATACTGTATGTTACTTCGTTCTCATTCTGGAACATCACCTAATTAAAGTGGTTTGTTTTGAGTTCCAAATATATTTGTTCTTGGAAATGTTTTTAAATTTTACAGGATAGAATTATTTTCCTCTTTTTTATAAAATTTTAAAAGTGATTCAGCCTCTTTTTAACTCTTCCTCTGAAAACTTGATAGTTGCACAACATCAGCAGAATATCTGTTTTCATTTGACCTATATTGCATATGTGGAAAAATCTTCTGTATGAGAATCTGTAGTGGTTTCACCCTAGGCCTTCCTGGAGACCAACTTGTAACCAGGAAGGAACTAGAAAAAGTGATCACGGAAGTATTCCATGCTATTCCTTTACGTAACTGGAGGTATAAATAAAGCCAGTGGGAGGGATCGCGCCCTCTTCCTCTCCGGCGAGGTTTGAGAACGGTGGGTCCCTGTTTTGGTCGAGCTTATCTGGAGCCGAGGCCTACAGTGACTGCCGCTATCCGCCACGCGTGAGAGGAGAGCCTTGGGCTGCGTCAAGTCATTCTGCCTGTTCGAAGGGAAGTGGTGAGATTTCTGCTAGTTTGCCTTCGGCTGGCTGTTTGACTTGCTCGGTCCTTGCCCCTTTTTGTCTCTCTCCCTTTCCCTCCCCCTTTCCCCCCCCCCCAGGTGTGTGGTATTTTCCTTTTGTGTATCGTCTCATATGTAAAATATATATATATATACATATATATTTGCTATAGCTTTGGCTGCTTGGTTTTTTTTTTCCCCTCTCTGGGAGGCGGGTCCTTGTTGTCGAGTTTTGGGGACTTGGCGGGAAGCCAGCTCGAAACTTGTACAACTTTTCTGGTAGCAGAGGATGGTTGTTTTGGTTAAGCTTGGCTTGTTTTAATAAACATTCTCCGGGAAGACAGCCAAGCTCAGTGTTGTTTTGCAAACCGATCTATTGTTTTGGGAACAGGTCTGGGAACACTGCCAGAGTCTGGGAAAGCAGCCAAGGAAACTTTGTTTATATAAACAAAGTTTGTTTTGGGATCAGGAAGAAATAATAACAAAAACAATGGCTATTTCATTAATTGGTCTTATAATTCTAGCCACCTTTACACCTGTGTCAGGCTATTCTATAGGGAGACGTCCAGACCTTGAGGATGGATGGAACGAATTGCTTCCATCCTTTAATTTTGACATCGAAGGTTTGGTAAAGGAGATCCCCATGGTAAAAATCGGCTCTAATTACTATGTAAATCTCATCGCAACCATACTGTCATTGATAAAGGTACTGGAAGTGCTCCTTAAACTTGGAAGAATGGGGTTCCGTTGCTTTCCCTCTTGTAGGAAAGATCATACCTCAAAGGGACTCGCTGGAACTTTGGAGAGGGTTGCAGACAGGCCAGTCTCCGGTTGGCATGGAGCTTGGGAAGATTTCGGTAGATTAGTAGGACATGTGTCACCCCCCATTAATTGGGAGTTCACACCAGAACAAATGTTTGATTCTGGTGAGATGGCCCGCTGTTTGGCAGAAGGGTGCTTTTCCTATAAAGACCCGAATATGCAATTCTCCGCTTTGTGCTGGGGCCTGGCTAATGCTTATCGAGCTGCCATAGACCACCTTCAGAGGGTTAAGGTCGACACAGAGACCCAAACCACGCCACTTGAAACCAGTGATGTCCCTATTAGGTCCACAGAAGTTGGGGTCCAAACACAACCTGAAGTCAATGCCATTTCTACTAAGTCCACTAGAACCGGGACCCAAGCTAAGAACCGGAAGGTCATCATTGCCCCTATAAAGAAGAAGAAGACGTGGGTAAGGGAGATCAAGGAACTTACGGACCCATCTCCGCAACTAGAACGCACAGAAGAAAGAGAGGAAGAAGAAGAAGAAGAAGGAACAGAGGACGTAGTGGACGAAGGAGCGGCAGCAATGGGAGAAGGAGCAAGAGCAAGTGATGAAGGCGCGACAGCAAGTGATGAAGGCATGACTGCGAGAGAGGAAGAAGTGGTTGTGACTGAGGAAGGAGCGATTGGAAGAGAAGAAGCAGCTACCAAAGAGGAAGAAACGGCTACAGAATCTCAGAAATACCTAGTGCTTAAAAGACAGCACTCTCAAGTGTTAAAAAGTACAAGTTTCTCTCTTGAACTAGAGTTGTTTTTAAAAGAAATATGTTAGAAAAAGAGGAGGCAAAGCCCCTTTAAAAACTAAAAATTATTCCTCTGTTAATTACCAAAAAAACCTAAGGACATAAGGAGTATGGAATAAGGACGTACCAAGATCCCTCTATTAAAGGGAACACTGGTTGAAACTTGTGTTTGTTGCATAGCGTAGCTTAATTAGAAAATTTTTGTCTGTAGGTGGAGACGCCTTTAAAAAAATTGTATAGTTGATAGTTTCATATATTATGTACTAAATCTGCTACTTGTAAATTTTGTAAAATTTTTAGGTATGCACATCTTAAAAAAATGGATCAACTTTTCAAGAAAAGTGTGGTGATTCCTCAAAATAAGGTTTTAATAGTCTCAAGAGAAGTTCTTGATTGAAAGAAGTGAGAGGCAGCCGCAAAGAAACAAGGCAAAGCAGTTTCCCTTGTACCTTCCAACTCTACTCCAACAGAAGTTATACTCCTGTGTCCACATTTAGCACTCTAGCTGTTAAATTGGACTTTGAAATGGTTAGAGGTACATAGAGTCTTGGAAAGGAGACTCATTTCTGAGACCTAAATATGGACTTTGCATCCTGAGGTTTTAAAACAGTTAAAAAAAGCCCAAACCAACCACTTTATGATCTGTGATGGTATATTGTAAGTAGAGGAGGCCTAAGGTTGGTCAGAAGATTTGCATCTGCTGGAGCAATTTCAACTTGCAAGTTTAGGTTTTCACAGAAGATTTCTTGAGACTGTCTGAAAAATGGAAAGAATGTTTATACATTAAAGTAATCTTTTTCAAAGAGCTATTTAAGCAAAAAAAATGATAAAGCTTGTCTGTAGGTGGGATTACACTGAAGGACTTTCTCAGACCTGGATCCACATCCATTTCATAAATCTGTATGTACGGTTTAGTACAACAGGGAGCAAAAAACTGTTTGCTCCTCCAGCATATTCTTGTGGTGAAAATAGCAGACAAAGATTTCAATCCCTTTAAAGTTTTAAATACGTATGTTTCCAAGATAAAGAACATAAAGTTCACAAATTGCATAAGACTTTCCAGGCAGGGGGCCTAACTGTTGCAGCAAAGCGGGATCCTGCCAGGGAGCACAGTTGTGCCCCAGCACTGCATTGGTTCTGTGGGGATGCTTTGTTCACCCTGAGTATCAAACACAGAAACTAACAGCACCTCTGAGCTTGCAGTTTGACCTGGGCTTGGATGCCAGAATCTATCTATCACAAGTCTATAGGGTTTTCATGAGCACAGACAAATTTATAGCAGTTGTTAGACTCTATAGTAACACCACCATTACCAGAAATACATTTAGATCTTGCCCAGACTCTACCACTCTAAGAGAATTCCTCTGTCTCTGAGTCTTTTCCTCAAAACACTTACTTAAATGTTAGTGGTTCCATCGGATTCCTTGTTTTTCTATTTGACATCCATCGTAACATCAGTCAATTAAAGAAACTTAGATAATGAGGTCTTTATCACCATTTTAAAATTCCCTTTCCGTTCTCCTTTGTGGAACCATTTAGCCTATGTCTGTGGTATTGTTTCTCTCTGTTCAGCCAGCTTATCCAATCTTGACCATTTCCTCTACTATAATCTTCCATGTTTGTGACTCTTGGGGGACCCGCCTTTCATTTTTATTGCCCCACCTACTGGAAAATTCTTTGCTCATTATTTTATTTTAAAGCTTTCCAATTTTCAATAGTCTGACTTATTTCCTCTCCACCTATCAAGTGCTGTGAATACAAAAAAAAAAGAGAAATGTGTGAAAGAAATGGCAGTGTATTTATACTGATACTCCTGAATTTAAGTCTGTGTGGTAAACAGATCTGAGCTCCAAAATGTAAAAAAATAAAGACCTATGGAAAAAGTAATCCACTCCTTTCTTCATCATGGAAATAACAAGTCACTGCACATTCACAAGTGGTTTTACTTCAAAGTTGCATGTTGTGCAAAAGAATGAGTTGTTAGCTATGACATTTAAGAAAAGGATTACTGTGAACTTCTTTTAAAAGGTAATCTTATTTCTCTTACTTATGGTGACTCATTGGTTATGACATTTGAGTTAGAAGCATACCATACAGAGATAACCACTCAGGGTGTTATTCGTAATCAGTGTCTGACAAAAACTGAGTAGCAGGAAACCAAGAAAACGGAGGTTGTCTGCTATGCTTGGTTTGAAGGCACAGGAGGAGTGCTTAGCTTTAATCTTTGACCTTTCAGTAGTGGATTATGAAACAGGAACCAGATAAATATTTTTCTGGAACAAACAAACTGAAAAAAAAAATAAGGTCTGGTTTTCGATTAGTATTGTTCATACTAAACCTATGAAAATTATAGGTTCATGTATTTTCACAGCAGAAAAAAGAAATGAGACTAAAAACTTCATGCAAGTTTATCAGGGATTTAGTACCTAGAAGAGGAAAGACCCTTATCCTTTCAATACTGTCATCTTCTGAAATAAATATGGAGGAGGAAAGGAGTAGTCAGTAGATGAAGATGAATGTTGTAGAATATGATTTGAGGGGGAAGAACTGTACACCACAATACAAAAATGCAAAGGCTACTAAATGCAAATTGTGGGCTTATGAGATGTTGGTGGTCATTGTCCTGATCAACATTGTACTGTGTTATGGATCTGGCATGGAACTGCTGAGGCAATGGCGTGAAATAGCCAAGGAACAGAGTTATAAGAGTAATGACTTGTCAAATTGTTTTATTGGTTTTTTTTTTTAGTTAATGGGTGCATTCTGTTTTTCCATAGAAATTTTGGCAAAATTTATGAGACCAATGAAACCTGGCTTTACTAGCTAGATCTCTCATGAACTCAAACTGAGGTATTGAGATAAAAAGGTCAATCAATCTATCTATAAGTTTTAAATTCACGTATATACACGTAGTTAACACACCTCTGCATTGGGAAATGAGAGAATTGCAGCATGAGAGCGCTTCACTCTGGGAAAGCTCTATTAGAACACAGAAAATTTCTGAGTAAAAAACTGAGGCTCGAGATTGTCTCAACAATAAGATGGCAACAGCCCTTCTCTTGGATACCAGCTAGTACTGAAACCCATACCACAACTACATGGCCAAGCAACCACCTCTTCCCTTCCTATATCCATGCAAATGGGATAAACATTTCTTCCAGTAGTTTTCTAGCATCATTGACTTAGAATATGTCTAAACCAAAACTGTATATTTTTGTATATGTAAGGAAAAAAAGGCAACCAATATCCAAGTGCTCAACAACATACAGTTGTTATACTAAACAGAATGTAGATACTTTTAGATATTACAGTTTTGGCTTCCAAATTTTTTCCCTTTTTGGTATCACACTGACTTATTGGGGTTATAAAACTCCGAATGTATTATAAGATGCCAGAATTTGACAAGTCAGACTGAAATTTTAAAAGGTCCTGTTTATATGCATTCTAGTTAGAATATACATTTCACTTTTGCTGCAAGTTTTCCTTTTTAAGTACTTTACTACAAAGCTTAAACCATAGACGAATAGTATGTTCCATCCATATTTGCCTGTAACATCCACTTGATGTAAAACACTGTTTATTTTCGGATCCATTTGCCTTTGAACTGTGGAAGAAATACGGCACATTTCTAGAATCAGTTGTAGACTGAGAAGGGAAGGTGATATTCGTAATCACCAAACTGCTTATCATTTTTCTCTAATATTTTAACAAGAGGAAAAATAGAGAGAGAAGGTTTCTTACGTGAAATGTTTCTACGAGATAGCATATTAGATACTGTCTATCCATTATGATAATATTGCTTTCTGGAACTTCTTTTCAGACAGATAGCTGCAGTATTCAGTTAAATTATTAAAAAAAACCTTTTACTACAAGTATCAACTTAATTACCAGATATTTGTTATGTTATTTACCATAACAAACGAGAGACAATGTTTATGGTTTGTTAAGAAAACATCTTCTTTTTAAAACATTTTCATCAAACATGAAAATTAGAGAGGACCTACTTGTGGCCCATGAGTTTACCCAGAAAAGAGGGTAACCTAATCCTTCAAGTACCCTGACGTAAAGTCACACAATACAAACTTTCCTGAGCAATTTGCTTGAGCACGAAAAGAGAAAGAAACAAGTTTGGGGTAGCCAAGAGGAATGTCTCAACTGACCACTTGGTCAGTCAGTGAGTGTTTTCTTCTCTTGGCCTGCCAGTTTGGCCTAGCAGCTTTTTTATAGGTATTCAGATAAGTATGTGTAGGTTTATATTTTCCTTATTAGCTTGTATAGAAGCCAGTCCTGAGCCAGGCCATACCTGTTATCATGAGAATACTCTGCGTTACAGATAATAAGCCCTTTTGTATTTGGAAAGATAAGGAACAAACCACAGATATACATGGATGTCTCTACCAGGGAGGGCTACGGTCCAGCACAAATAGTACCAGGTAGGACCTGATAACCCCAAAGGACCTGTCACCCCATGATCAGTTACAGCAGTCCCCATGATGTCAAATACTGTCAAATAACTCTGTTCCCTACTTTTTTGCCTATATTGGTGTGAGTAATGAAGAATGGGGTAGTAAATTATCCTCTCAGAAGCCAGTTACCGAAAGAAAATTGGCCTGATGCTACCATAACAACATCTTAAGGACATGAAGAATAGATGCAATAACTTTGAAGCTTTTCAGTACAGTGTAAAGCTTACTAAATGAGCTAAAAAGGCTTCCTTCATATAGTAAACAAGCTTAACAGGAGCATCTGAGCTTCTACTACAGGAGTGCTGGTCAACATGTCATGATGACAACTGTATTGCGGAAATGCATAAAGCAGAAATTGTAAAAAAGCCTTGCATTTGAAAGATCTATAGTGTTATTGATAATGTATTTTCTAATCATGTCTTCAGATTCTATCTTCAGCCTGAAGAAAGTAATTCTAAAATTTGACATAATGTTATCCTTTTTTGGGTAAATATATACACCATATGTTAATAAAATTGGTTTAATTTCTAAGTATTTTACAGAAAATATTTATTCTTTATGAATCAGTCAAAGATGCTTAGAGACAAATACAAATTTTACACTTTCTTATTTAAGGTATTTCCTACAAATATAATTCCATGGAGATTATCAATGCTGGGTAACATGTGGAAAAGTCTTTCAGTGGAGTAAGTTTAAAGAATGGATCATGTCATTTCCAGAAAACAAATCAAGCATTACTGGCCATGTGGTGGAAAATATAGGCAATCTGGCTGGATGTATTGTGTCTATTTAAAGACACAACTCCAAAATAAATGGGAAGTTTGACACTTCATGCATCACAAGTGAAAAGGCACAATACTGCCCTTGTACATAGAAACTGAGGCCATGGTACTTAGAACTATGGGCAGCATTCTCTTATTACTTGTACACATTACAGGTATGAGTTGCATCATGTAATTCAACAGATTAGCTGTTCCCTCCCTTCCTATGTGCTTAGGAAGCTGGCATACAGTTCATTAACCTCTCTAGCCTCTAAACGAAACATGAGGATTCAAGTGCAATGCTTTAATTATGTGGTTGTGTTTTTTATTTAAGTAACAAAGTTATGAAAGAATGAAATATTTTGTTTTCCCAGTGTTTGCACCATTTTTCGCTTTCTGCTAGCTGGAAAGTTTCAATATGTTACATGTGGTACCTTTCAAAACAAAACACCAATTAAAAATAACTAAGTGGAACACTGAGAAATTCATGTTCCATGGAACAAAAAATTGTTTCAAATCGGTGGTAGAAAACCAAATTGGCAACATTACAGATATTAACACTGCTTTCTCAGTTAACCAGGAGAAAATTATTTCTGGCAGCTTTCTGCATGTATTTTCATTGCTTTCTCTGATGCATGTATACAATATAGAATACAAAATGTATTAATATGGATATGTAGCAGAGGCATGAAAGTACGTATTTTTTATGAACCACAATGAGTATTTTCTAAATGCTGAAATTCAGTGTGGTCTACAATAATTCCTCTTCTTAATTGGTATTGTAATTTGTTCTTTTCTTCTTGTACTTCTAGTATTATGATGTTTTTCCCCTTCTGTAAGTGATATAATTATGCACTGAAAACCTGTATTGGTTTCCTTCCTACAAAAACATACATTGACATTCCTATACGCAAACCTGGAACAATTTTAATTTGCAATTTTTTGTATTATTCATAACTGTTCAGAACACATGTAGACTGCAGAAATAGCGGAGATAGATACATATTGTGATGGCACATGGTGTATGACTCTACCATACAAAACTATACTACTCTGTTACATGACAACTTAATTTGTACTTTACATGTTTCCAACTCTCACTTAGAAGTCTGCTCTAGTGATTTTTGGAAAACCTGTTCATGTTGTGGTTTGCTCATTTTGGATATGATTCCAGCATGATGCCTTCTCTGCAAGAAGTAAAATTTGTTCTAGCTGCTCATAAAATTTTTCCAGAAGTGTTTATAAAAGCTAATAAAAAAGAAAGTGCTCATTATTTTTGATAAGCAGTGAAGGATTGGAAATACATATTTCAATAACAGAGCTAAAGCTATTTGAAAGTAAGGAAGGATATATATGTATTTTTAAACTGATAAGTGTTTCTTAAAAACATGAATTTTCATGAGTCACCTCAGAGTTGAAAACTTTAAACCTTTCTTTTAGCCATGGTTAAATGCAGAGAAAATACACCAAGTCTCAGCAAATGTCAAATCCAGCTTTAAAATATTGGGATTTAAAGGAGGTATAATACCAATAAGTCTAAAACTATTAGGGCTTCCTAGTGAGAATATACAGGACTGTTTTATGTAGTTTTTGACAGAGAACTTAAATTATCCCTGCAACATGGATGGTATAACTTTTCCTGGTGCCTGGGAAAGAAATGCTGTCAAGCTCTAAGTTGTGGTGATGGCACTTAGTCTGTATGAGTCTAATAAAAGGGCAGAGTGTATGCATGTTTCTCCAATTTTAGATTTTTTTCTCTTGGTCAGAACTTTGAAGTCTTTTTAAAGCTTTGTTCTCTTCCTCTTCTCCAGGCTAATAAAAAGAATTATTATTACTACCACATTTGTGTCTCTTGGATTTTATTTTGGCTAATGCAAGCATTTTTACAACATGATCTTGGACAAAGGAACAATTAGGATTAAGGAGCCTTATTCAACAATTACAGCACTTATTGCAATTATAATAGTAACTTAGTAAGTTGATGACTTACTGAGTTACCCAAATGATAAATTTTTATTTTGTTTTGAAAGTTAGCAAAAGCCTAATGCTTGAGTTTTGTAATGAGCCTTTGGTAACCAGATTTGTAGTCTGAAGCCTTCGTCTGCCACACTGTTAGCCATCAAAGGAGCCCTGTCCTACCAAGTTTTCTATTTTCACAACAGGATATCTGGTTTCTTTTATGAGGATACAGCTATGTTAATTTGGTTTAGTGGTTTGTTGGAGGTAAGCATGCTCTTCACAGCACAAACAGCAAAATCCCCTTAAAGCAGTTCCTCGTTAATAGCTGGGGCCTGATTGGCAGCATTGCATTGTAAAGTGTGATTTGGTTGGATAAATATGTTTAGTCTAGTAAGCACTTTAGTGATTGAGTGTCTGTTAATGGATAAAGGTGGATTATGGTGAAACCTCTACAGGCTGTCACTGAGCACTTAGAGTTGTGAGATGTCATGGAGAGAATGGAAAACAAACCTACAGTGTGGAAAACCTCACCAATTATAGCATATTTTAAATATTTTGTGCTATTTCAGTATTTAGGTTTAAAATCATATTTCACTTGAGGAAAACAAAGCAGAGCAGACTGTGCAACTCATTGCATCTTTGTCTGGCCTTAAAGCAAGCAGATCCGTAACATGCATGTGTGCGTATTCAGAGAGAGATCTTTCTGAGCACATGATAGTCTAAAAGCCACCAGGTACCTGGAAGGCAAGTGCGGAGTAGCTATGGAGTTTCTTAGGTGTGTTCTGTAAATCTTTTTATTCAGGACAAAAAACAATGCAAGTATATGCGGTTTTATAAAACTATATGCTTACTTGCAATTGGACAAACTCTTTTCTTAGTAACACTTTCTTCAAAACAAAGATTTTTGTAAAACCACCCTTCCTCCTTATTCTTCTAAACACATAAAGGAAGACCTTTCTTTCTCTTACTTTTAAGAACAGAAATGTGATCCTCCATATAAAAGACCAACAAATGTCATTTTTTTCCTCTACTCAGTTGTACACAGTTTTTTTATGAGGTGCTAAATATCAGCTTTCTTGAAATGGCCTTGAGGCCAAGTGGCAAATACTCAGACACGTACATAGAAACTCTCTGTTTCTGGTATATCCTTATTGATGGCCATGGTATAATGATTTGCTAAATTTGATTATCATGCTACATGCTACAGCATATATTAGCAGGTGAATTACACACCCAGACTATTTTGGTGTTTATCTGAAATGCTTAGGCAGATCTTCTGTATAAGTCTTTTTAAGCTGTTAAGCTAAAAATGTCTTTGGGTTCTTGGGGGGTTTTTTGAGTGGGGGGAGACTTGTTATCAAGGAAAACCCTGGAACTCTTCCTTCTCTTCTCTTTTCTAGTCTCTTTTATTATTTTCTTATCAAAGACATACCAGGCTGACCCATACCTTATGGTTGATAGCTACCATGTGTCAATATATCCTCAAGCCCACAAAATTTACAAAAACTCAATGAAAGTTTTAGAGCAGAAAACTTCCTCCTGCTTAGTTTGGGAAACTTCTTCCAGCTTCACTGTAAACCAACATATTTCACACACTTTTTTCATCTGGTTAAGACTCTCCACAGGAAGGTTACCTTTTGGTGAAGTCCAGATTAACTGGGGGGTGGTGACTTTTCCATTTGTTGTAGTTTTTACAGTTTGGTGCTCTGCTAAAGAATATATTAAGTCTCAAATATATTTAATGGGACTGAAAGGAACCTAATGATTAAATCAGTTCTTCCTATTATGTTATCATAAAGACCAGGCTAGATGGTCACAAAAGTTATTTTTGGCCAAAAAGTATCTTGGAGATGAAATTCTTCACTAGGATCCATGCAACCATTCCCATACTGCAGTAATTTGACACAGAGGAAAGCAGAATTGTATACAATTTTTCTCTGTGCTTCTTATCACAACTTTTCTTGCTTGAATGAGGTAATAAATCACCATTGTAATTATCAGTTTCATATGACATATTTGCCTCAAATCACAGAAATCCTGCTTTTTTATATTAATTATTAGCAATAATAAGATACAAAAAGAGAAGGAATTTATTGGATATGCTGCTTTTGATTTAGATACTCCCAATAGCTTATTTACTAAAAAACATATACTACTTAGCATGTTAGACCACTGGAAAATGAGAAAGAAATACAACTGAGGAATTTATGACAGAAAAGAATTTATCTAATTTTCCAAGCCTTTAACATCTTGGTATGCCTTCACATAGAATGTCATCCTTACTACAAAGAAATAAAAAACAGTGCAGAGCTTATGATAGATTTTATTATCCAAGCAGCAATGTGGAATACTGTTACTTGTTCTTAAATGTTCTATCCTAGATAAAAACTCTGCTTTTAGAGAATTCTTGACTGATTTTGCAAGTCAATTAAAAGCTAAAATGAAGTTTCAGAAATTCCTTGGACAATGGTTGACATTTGAAAAAAAGGTTGAGAAAGCAGCTGATTGAGCTGGGACAAAACCAGAACATCTGGGGAATCTGGGAAAGCATAAGATAAACTAAATTACTACTGCAAGATTTGGAATGGATGAGGAGAAAAAAGACAGGGAAAGGAACAACAGTGTGAAAATCCTATTGAGACTAGAACAGGAATAATTATTAATAAAACAAAAAATATTTGAGAGAAAATAAATAGCTGGCAGGCAGATCATCAGCAACTGGAAAAAAAGAACTGAAAGGGAAGAAGGAAGAAAGGAAGGAGATAAGAGCAATTAGATGTAAATAACATAGTCTTGAAATTATGAACAAACCTTTGGATGTGAAAACTGCAGACAGACAAGGCATGAATGAGTCAGATGATAATAGAATGATTATTAAAAGGAAAAAGGAAAGATGGAGAAGGTGAAGAAAAAAGTAAGTTATCTGAAGGAAAAAAGTAAGCAAAAAATCCAGTGAGACAGCAGGAAAAGAAGCTGAGTATAGATGTTTTGTGAGAGAAAACAAACATTAAGAAAACATTCGTACTAAAGACAATCAACTATTCTGCAGTAAATAGTTTTGGGTTTGTGTAATGGAGCTGGGAAGTAGATAAGGTATAGCTTCAGGGAGCTTTAATTCTGTGCCTTGGACAAGCAGTGTACTTTAGAAGTATATTTTAAAAGAAAATTCAGAAATATTGGCTGTATCATAAATATTTACTAATGTTATTAGTCTAACGAAAAATATCAGAAGATTCATGAATTCAAGAATTTTGGGGTCAGTATCTTAAAGTGATACCAGTGACTTTTAGACTGATGAAGGTCATTTTCTAGGAATCAGGCATATCTGTAGACACACAGGCTATCTTGGACTTCTTTTGTTAGCATTTCCAGTTTTGCTCTTACATATTTATTTTTTTGTAAAAGTAATAATTTTGAAATTTAAAATTGCTTTTCTCTCCTAAGTTGCTGCATAGGGCTTTCACATTAAATGCAGAATGAAAAAACAGACTGGCTAAACAGGGGAAACAGTAAAAACTGCACATAGGAAAGTGCTCTAGGTGCATGAACTAATCAAACAAGAGAAAACAGGCATTAAAGAGCAGGTAAGGAAGTAATTTAAACTGCTGTAATTTGAAGCAGTAGCATACCTAAACTGGAGGCAAAATTTTTGAGTATAAATGGTTCCTTAATATTAAATAAACACGTACATACACACAATACATACATAAATATTAGCGGGGGGTTTTAGTTGGGGTAGTGAGGTTTTAGTTTTGGTCTACAATCTAGGCAATAGCTTTCTTATCTTGCTCCAGTGGAATACGGTTTTTTTACTTTGGTTAGCCTTAACCATAACACTGTACTTTTGCTCCAGAACTGCAGGTGAAATATGTGCAGCTTTTGCAGCCCTTTTTCAAAAATACCCAGCAGGCATCCAAACACTTTCAAGCAATAAATAAGACCCCACAAACAAAAGCAAATTAAACCTTCCACTTCTATTCATAAAAATATATATGTAGCTTTATTTAACCAATCAGATAGCTGTTTGTGACACATGAAATAACTTGGTGGTCTTAGCCCAATTCCAACTGGACAGCTGCTTGGAACATAAAACTCTCTGCCAGAATTGGCTTTAACCGACATCCTTGTCAGTGAAACAGCCACGTTTTCTGGGGGTACAGAGACTTTCTCATAGCCTAGAGGTGGTTATTCTAGATTAAGCATGTGGGTGGCCTGTTGATAGCGGTACAATTTAAAATAAATAAAAAAGCAACTTTATACTGCTGGACTTTTTTGTATTGTGTCTTTACTTTTTTTTTACATATTAATATTGAAAGGTGTTATGGAAACCATGAAATAAATTGTCCTTTGTCAGCCAATCTGAAAATAGTACAAAGAGACTAGAATTTATTTCAATGTTTAAAACAATACTCTAGGTTTTTTCTTTAAAAAAAAAAAAAAGAAAAAAAAGAGAGCGTTTTAGAACCAGACTGGCTTACATTAGTGGAAAGGAAAGTGCCACAATTGCCACCTAGTTAAATCCAGATCCCCAAATTTATCCTGTGCTGGGATAAATAAGTTGTGGAATTGGAATGAAACTCTAGATAAACATCTGAATGAATGGTTAAGTAGCCTAAAATAAATTTTAGAAAATCTAATCTCAAAACAGAAACAAATGAGGAAGAACATACCTCACTCAGACTGAGAAATTGTTCAGAAACACTATGCTTATGCCAACCTGGTGTAAATACTCTGCCTTTGACTTGCCTGATAGGAATATCATGCATGAAGTACCTTAGAAATATAAATTTACATAAGCCCAAAAGGGTATGCCATAGAGAGTATCTGAGATAGTTCCAAACACTGTGAAATGAGAAGCATGAAATGTATAAATTATTACAAAAACAAGAACCAGATTTTCTAATTCCCTGTAGTATGTGCATTACTTTGACACCAAATATGACATACAACCTGTCTGAAACAGTAAAGCTTTACACTCACTTTGCACTGATGTAAATGCAACAAATGATACAGTGGATGTCTTGGCCCATAATGTGGAACTGTTTAAACACTATGAGAGAAATGTTACTGTAGTATTCGTTCTTGAAAATCTGCCTACTTTTTTCTTTCCCGGTTACTGCTTTCAAAGAAATACCTCTTTATTTACCTTTTATATTCTGTCTTGTGTATGAACCCTAAGGGGAAAATGTAGGTTTCATAACATGCTGTGGAAAAAAATGGATGTGGGTTGGGTTTTTTTATATTAAAAAAACCCCACAACAACAACAAAACCCCACACTGTTAAGTCAGATGGGCCCATGCTTTGTACAGTTCCCAAGGCCTATCTGAAGAGTACTGTACAAAAACAAAGCTTGATGAAGAGGAAGCAGCTGCATGGGTGATATAGAGCCCTTTCTTATAAACAAAGAGCACCAACAAATCTCTTTGAGCATGAATATTAGATTTGCTGACTCTAGCTGACTTTTGCTGACATCATCATGGGAGATAAACATATTACAAGGAGTAGAACAGCTTGTTGCTTGAGAGGTTGCCAGATGTGATAAGTGAATGGCAAAGTGGCAAATGAAGACAGGGTGCCCATCCTGACAGTCTCAGCCATAGATGAGAGTTGTGACTTGGTGAAGTGTTGTAGTGTGCATTACTAGGCTGGAACAAGTGGATAAAAATGAACTATGAACCTCCTTTTTTCTAATGGTGAAGAGCTAACAGCTGCTTCCATCTGGGAACTGTGCGAAAGTGCCATACAGCTGTATAATAATAAACAGCTAAAAACTCTGCACAGCCTACTGCTCCATTTACATTCTTTCCCAATCTTTTGCCTCATTAAACTGTAATCTTCCTCCTAATTATATTTCATCAATCTGTTGTTTATGGAACTCTAGATTAAATGGCAAACATATTGAAACAAAAATAAACTTATAATTAGTTGTCTTCTACTCACCCCTCCTCCCTTTGTATTAGCAAGTGCATCATTATCAGGCCCCAGGGGCTTGGTGAGGCAATCAGTTTACATGGTGCACTTTGGAAGCAAAGAATAAAAAAACATTTGTAGCTGTATAATATGATTTACCAGCCCTAGGGCTCCAGGGTCTATACTTCCATAAATATAAGTGACAAATTATCAATAAATCATTTCCCGGTCTACCATATTGCATAATGTTTATTGAAACCCAGTTCTAATAAATATAAAAGTCACCTTTTTTATCCAAAGCATAAGAAACAAAAATGACAGAGATTACAAACAGAAATGAAAAATGAGAAATAAGTCCCTTCACAAGCAATGAACCCCTTATTCCCTAGCATTCTTAGTGCCTCAGCATTGTTGGCCTCTAAAAACTGCCTTGGAGCAGATATGACCTGGTTATTTTAGTCTTTGATTATTATAAACATTGTTTTTCTGATTTTGTTCATTATGCCTATAATTCTCTCATCTGGTTCCTAATCTCTGAAGAAATCAGTCAACTGCACTTGCAGGACATTGATCAGAAGCAACATTATAATTGGCTAAGTTCTTCCCGACAAGCCCTATGAGCTCAGCACACCAAGACCTGCCTTCTGGAACTGTGTTGGTTTGGTTTACCACAAGAAGTGAAAAAAAGGGAATAACAGAATATTTGCAAATTAATTTTTCATTCTTCATCTCTGTAAATTGAAAACCATAGCTCAAAAGAGTTATACTTGGGTTTGGGGGGAGGGGGGATCTCTACTTTCCAACCACAAAAACTGCACCAAATATTTCTCTAGGATGTAAAAAGCCTTACAGAATACTATTCCAAGAAAATTGCTCATGAAAAATTTAGACTTCATTGCATTTCCCTGCCATATTAAAAAATAAAATCACATATTTGCATATCTTGAAACAAATTTTGGAGATATCTCACCTGTTACTGACATTGATTAAAACATGGGATTATCCTATCCCACCATTTTCAAGCAGGTCAGCATCTGGAAGTAATTTATGTAGAGTAGTCATTAGACTTCTGCAACACTTTAAAAAGTCAACTTAAATCTTAACTGGAATTCCCTATCCTTTTGTAACCCAAACATCAGATACCCAGGTTAAGCTTAACTAACATCTCCTCTTCAGAAAGATTCCATTTTCCACTAGTCTTCTGATCTTTTTTTGCATGAAATCATAATTATCTTTGTATCATGAAGAAGAAAAAAAAGAAATCTGCTAAAATCCTTTATTCTTCTTACTTAAATTTCTGTTGGGTATATCCTGCTCAGTAGGATGTAGGATGAACATATAATCTACATTTTCAGTGACACATTTATGCTGATGTGAAAAAGCATGCCTATTTGGGAGAAGATGTTTTTTTCCCTTGTAACTTCAGTGGAAGTTTTGTTTGTTGAGCCCTGTAGGACTAGACCCAGTAGTTTCCTCTCCAGATTAGACTGTGTTTACTGTATGAGTTTTCCTCTGGTACACGATTTTTATCAGTGCCCTTCCATGTCATGTTTTGAAGACAGCACAGGCCAGTGCAGTAGTGGGGCTCTGATAGTGGCATATAACAAGGTGAATATCTCTTTCTCAGAAGTTCTTACAGAGTTTTGGAGAAAATGGTTCATTTCTTATAGTTTTAAGGTCCTAGCTTGTTGACCTGCTGCAATAATACTAACAAATTTATTTGCTCTGTTCAGTATAGAAGTGTTTACACATCAGAACTTAAAAAAAAAATTGAAAAGAAGGAATGTTCCTGACACTTGTAAAACATTAAACAATGGTTCATCTTCTGGCACTAAGTCATAGTGACACATATTATGCCAGCAGCATTCAGCAGTGTTTATACCCAGTATGGCTGCTTGTTACCCAGGCAATCATGGCTGCCAGGACAGCAAAACCAATCTAAAATCCTCATCCATGGGAATCCTCATCTATGGGTTCTAATGAGTCCAGCCACACTCTTCTTCCCACTTAATCCATCAGTCTCAGTGGGAGCATATCCTCAAGTTCTGCTAGGGGAAGGAAAAGGGATTTAGACAGCCTACTGGAGCAGCAGCAGCCCAGATCCATAGGAAGGAAGCAGCTGCAGAGCAGTCATGAGTCAGACACTTGATGCCAGCTCAACATCTCACATTCAGTGATGAGTGAGGAAGTGGAAGAAACTGAGACCACTGAGCCAACAGACTATTTCCATTCACTAAAACAGGATGTAAAGAGAGATTTGAGAAATCTGCACTTTTAAATAAAGTCAAAATATAAACTGATGTGTATATCCTGATTTAAAGAATGACATCTGTGAGAAAGTTTGAGCAATCAGCATGAGGATATCAGAAGACTAACAGATGATTTTCATAGATTTGAATGCCAGAGCTGTTGTTCAACATTCATCTCTCTGATTTCACATAATATACCCTAATGAGGTCATAGCCTGGAACTAGGAGTAAAAAAAAGAAATATTATACTTCAGATTGATTATAATTCCAAATGAATCTGGCCAAAAGTTACTGTCTCCATAGGGAAAAGCAGACTTGTCTGATCCATAGTAAGAATGCTACAATAGCTTGACATAGGTATTCTGCTTCTGCCTTTCAAGAAAAGCCCTCAAAACATTGCTAAAAAGCTAACAGAAAAAAAAAAAGAAAAAAAAAGAAAAAGAAAGAGCAATAAATCTACCTATAAGATGACCATTGCTGTAAGTGAAGGAACCCATAAAATACCAGGGCCTCGGAAAGTTCTTCAGCTGATTAAATAATTGCAATAAGCAAGAGAGGTGTTTTTTTCTGTTATGGGTACCTCAGTTACATTTTCCTGAAATTTTTCTCTTTTGCTATAAGGAAAATTAAACAATACACATTGATGTTTTTCATTACAAAGGTAAAATAAGAGCTCGCACAAAACTCCAAAAGCCTTTGCATGCTTAATTATGAATTGAAGACAAACCATGCCTAGCAAAGATCTAAACTGACATGTATTATTTATATTACCAGGTTATCAGTCCCTTGCGGTATTTTGCTGAGTTTTTTAATGGATTGCAGTACATTTAGTCCAGAAAGTTTTCAGTTTACCATAGTAGTGGCATTATCTGATGTTTTCTGTGCAATGATCTAGGAACTGTTACAGAAGTCACCCTATAAAAGTCATCTAGTTAATTCTAACATTGTGCTCTCTTTCTGATAAGCAGTGCGTGAGTTTTAACTAGCTACATGTTGACACTAATAGCTGAATTGCAAATTTCAGAACCAAAAAGCAAAAGCTATCAAAAAAGATACATGAAGACAGCATAACATAATTCGTCCTCATCTGAATGTCTAAAGCCACTTAGAACTTTCACAAGGATTTTCAGTCTTGCTACCTGATTGCTGGCTTATAGCCCATAAAAACATAAGGCATGTTCTTGAAGTTCAGTAATTCATCAAGGAGCTGCGTGCAATTACTACATTTCTAACAATTACTTTCCTTGATTGCATACTAAGATCTCTTTCTCCAGTCAGAGCTAATGTCAGGGTATTGTTTATCATCTAGCTGATCATACTGATATGACACATCTATTTTAACACTGTCTGTATTGATATCAAGTGCTAGCCAGCCAAGAAACAATTAGGGACCCTATAGTGTAAGCACTCTAGTCCCATTAACCTCAGTGGAAGCCATTTGTGTCTGAATAGAAGTAGAGATTTTGGCCCTGAATTTATCAGACAGCTGTAGTGTATTTTTGTCCTTTTCCTACAGTGTCAGGAGACATAACATGGCAATCTGCATGGGTTTGCAGAAACCCAGTCAGGAATGAGCACATTACTCTCTGTACATAATTTTTTCCCATATTTTTGGCTACAGGACTGCTTTGCAAAGAGACTGTTAAATTGATATAAGCCAAAAAAAAGGTTTAAAATTTAGCAGCACTCAGGCAGGTCTGTATGCACAGGTGGGCTCACCTTGCACACCAGGTTGCCCAGACGTGGCACCCAGGACAGCACGAAGCTGTAGATTTGCACAAAGCTCATAGACTCATCCATCTTTCATGGATATCACTAGTAAACTTTGATGAAGGGTAGGACTATCTGCTGATATAAGAAAGAAATTACACTCAGTACAAATTGGTGTAGGGACAATAAAATATACCTATCCTGTGATAAACCACATGAGGGTCAGCAGTCACAGTACTGAATAATGAATACTTAATGGGATGCAAATCACCATAATCATTTTTTGAATGCAGTGTGTAAAAGAAATTGTATGTGCCCAAATTCAACTACTATAAGGAGATTCTTCTCTTTGTCATATTTTACAGGAGTACTAAATATTAGCATGCTGGTGCTAAAAGAGAATGCTTGTCATGGCTTCTTGCTTCCATGGGTTTTA
Source organism: Corapipo altera (assembly GCF_003945725.1). NCBI lineage: Eukaryota > Metazoa > Chordata > Aves > Passeriformes > Pipridae > Corapipo > Corapipo altera. Next base: position 11,983,203 of record NW_020884876.1, read on the forward strand.
TTACACTTGGTGAGAGGTTGTGAGAAAGAGACTGGAAACAGTGCTCTCAGGGTGAAGCACCTATTGCAAGGCAGTAGGAAAGCTCAGGCAGCTTGAAATTTTTTGTTGGATTTTTTTTCTTTTCAGATTAAAATCTTTTCTTTATTCATGTGCAGAGTTTTTATTGGCCTCTCATCTCTGAGACCTAATATATCACTGTACGCATTTGGTCTCAATAATTGTTGGTGAATATTTTTTTCTTTTAACATATTCTTCATAAATTGTCACAATTTTCCATTGTCATTATTTAGTTATCTGTCTCCTTAAGAACACTAATCATTAGCCCATCTTCTATGCTTTTCTGGAGAAGTAAATATACGCATATACATTTTTATTTTATTTTTATTAATTACCAGGCAGTCACAGTTTTGTTAGAAAACATTTTTTTTAATCAAATCTCTTTTGCAAATAGAGGTTTCATGCATGAGGGAAATATTTCAGAAAACTCAAGAGCTCCTTGTTCATTGCCAAGACATTTAACTCCTGTGTCCCCATGGCCCCATTTTCAAGAAAACAAGATTCCTTTCAGAGTACTTTATTCCTTACTTCTCAATTGTGTTAAGAAATTATCTGCTTAAAAAATTTTGTTAGATTCATAATACAATTTTTCCCTCCTCATTGTGATATTGTAGCCTCTGCATTGAGTATAACCTATGACAGAACAAAACACACATTCTTTTTTAAGAAAAACAAAAATATCCCATAACTCCTGTTTAAACTGTAAAACCAGATACCTGGTTTTACACTGCTCTATGCTAACATTTCAGGAGCACTACTGAAATAATTATTATTCTACAATAATTCTGTTGCCTTAGAGCTTTTGAAAATACAGGATTCACACCTATGACTGAATCGTTGGATTTTAAAGAACTGAACCGTATCACAGAAATTACATGTGTATATTCACTTAAACTGTGGCAAACACAAGATAGTCCTACTCCTACTAGTCCTACTATGTCTACTGTTCTTCTAAAATAATTCCATGTCACCTGCAAATTCTCACACATGTATTTGGCCATCTTCCAGACCATTTTACCAGTACAGTGATCAATACAGAGCCCTGAGAGGATGTTTTCTAACACTCCTCACAGGAAAAAAATGACCACTTATTCCTACCCTTTGTTTCTTATCATTTAGGCAGTTGTCACTCAGTTGTCACTATATGACAAGTCCTTCCCTTTTACTCTGTAATGGCACAGCTTCTGTAAGAATATCTGGAAAAGGAGACTGAAAGTCCAGCTGCACCGTATGAGCTGGTTTTTACCCTTACTCACATGATAAATCATTCTTTGAAAGAACCTTACTGGGCTTGCAAGTCATACCTGTATCTGCAAAACTCACAGACTCTTCCCCAAAGCATCATATCTGCATATCACATTCCAGTATGAATTTATCTAGGCATATCATATTCTATCAACTTATCTAGGCTTACATAAACACAGTCTAGAAATAAAATTCTGGTTTAATATCTGATGCGATAACAAAGATTTGTGTCATATTCCCTTAGTATCTGTCCTATTTCCGGCCAGGATAGATTTAACTTTTTTACTGTAGCTAGGCACAGTGGTACATGCCTGTAATCCCAGCTGCCAGGGAGGCTGAGTCCTCGAATTACTTGAGCTCAGGAATTCCAGGTTGCAGTGCAGTGCACTGAGTGGGCATGGCCAGGGCCCTAATGTTATTCAATGCCATCTTATATCATGGCAAGGGAGCAAGAGAAAGGGACTTTCTTTCTCTTTGGGGAAGAAAGACTTTCCTTTTTCTGACTGGGAGAGCAATGGGGAAGAGCTAACTAGTTGATATTTGTCATGAGTTTTGTTTGTAAGTGGTTTCTTTGTCATACCTTTTCTTAATAATACTGGTTTTGTTACTGTTCTTTTTCTTATCTCATTACTGTTTCCACTAATTGTTCTTATCTCAATTTTCACCTTTTTGAGCCTTCAAGTCTCCTCTGCACCTGGTTTGGGAGAGGGGACAGGGGACGAGGGTACTGAACTGGAGAGTACCATTCCTAAACCTGGGCAGTATCAAAGAAAATTTAAGCAATAATTAACACTTCCCAATTACCAGTACAGGATTTTCCTATCTGAATATCATTAGCACTCCTGCAAATACCACTTAGGTACTGAATAATTTTTCCTCCTTAATTTATCACCACAGAACAGACCTCTTTGACTCATGTTTCGGTTGTAAATAGTTCTTCAGACTGTTCTTCAGTAAAGCACAAGTCGTATGTATAGTCTCTTCTGTAATGAATACCAGTGCGAAGAATTCACTTAGCTTTTTGCAGTGATCTGGATTTTCCTTGACACTTCCTTTTATATCAAGATCATCCAACATCCCCAACTTCTCTTTGAAAAGGTTTTGTTCTTTTGATTCACTCAAGGAGTTTTTTGTTATTAACATTTTTTCTTTCAGCCAGTTGCTCACAACTTTTGACCTGTCTAAATGTGGTTTTACATTTAATACTGTGATTATACTTTAAAGAGATTATGACCTAATAATTATTAAGTTTTTGAAACTAAACATATTCCATATCAGAAGGATGGATTTTTGTTTCGTTTAATAATGAATTAATGCAACTAAAAATCTGTGATAGGAAGTGTTAAGGTGAGAATTTTTGCTTGTCTGACACATCTCTCTATATAGTGTGGGACATTACAGAAGCATAAGTGTTTTGCTGCCTTATTCAAAAAAGGCTAAACACTCTTGAGTTGCAATTCCCAGAACTCCTTCAACATTAATGTTTAAGCCTCTGGTATGCAGCCACTCTGCTTCTTGAATGAAGCTGCTCAAGGACGTAAATTGTATGTCTGTCCTCAACCTTCCCCTGCTTGCTGTACTTTGAGAAGCTACACATAAATTCTACCTATCTATTGATGTCCATTTTCTTTTACTCTCCATGCAAGACTATTTGACAGGTCAGTACCTCAAACCAGATTCTAAATTCTGCTTCAAAAATTTTTAAAACATGAAGATTTTAAGTCTTTTGTCTTTAACTAGGTCATTTAATGCCGACAACATTTTCTTCAAAATAAAAAATTATTAATTGACTTTTTCTACTGTCGTTCTGTTAAAATCACATTTTCTTCTAGATGACTTTTTATACTTTAAAAATAAAGGTTGAACTAGAAAACTATTTATGCTTTGTTTAATTATATAAAGAATCAGAATATTACATGCAACACAAATGCAAAACTTGAATTTAAATTTAACCTTTGCCTCCATCCTTTTTGTACACTCATATCCTTTAAAGTTCATTTTGTTAAGTCTTTGCCTTTTAGTCACTAGTAAGTGTGTCTAAATATTTTCCTTGATTTTAATTTGCATAAACTAAATTCGTTTCTAAATCTGTTTTGTTTTCTGATGGTTTTATTTACCAGAGGGTTTTTTGTGTGACATCTTTTAACAGCTCTCCATCACCTTGTAGCAAGAGGGATTTTGCATTAAAAAAGAACTTCTAAGTTAATGCTTGTACAAGGACTTGCAAATACTTTAGAAGAGCTGGACAGAATCAACTACGTTCACAGATGTTTTCAGCTCTGATTGGTGGCAGCGGCTGTTGAGGAAAGAACAGATCAGAAATTAAGGCTATTTGAAAACAAAGAAGAGGTGTTCATTTGCACAAATAGAGAGAGTGAGCTGTGGAAGAACAAGGTAAAGTCCGAAATTTTCAAGAGCACTGTGCCAAAACTCAGCCTTAATTATAAACAGCATTATCTTGGGCGTGCTACTTCAGTGTTGGCTATATTTCGCATTCTAATCTCCTTACTACCACTCATGACATCAATACCAGTCCACTTCAGTTTTCCAATCAAATTAGGTGATGGTAATAATACTTAATAACCTTCAGATATTAAGTGGATTAAACACATTTCCTGAACTCTTTTGAGCTGCAGCATGCTGTGTAAAGAATGGTTTTGCAACTAGAGGTAGCACAGCAAAGAGCACACTTTATTCTCTTAGAGTAATTATTGCCATTTTCCCAGTCCTCTAACTTTTATCGTTAGAGATGATATTTTACAGAACAATAACCATAGATAATTTGCAGGTGAATATACAGGCACATTAAATTTAATATGAAAAAAATAGTGCTATGTAGATACCTAATGTATGAATACGAAGTCAGTTCTAAAATTCAGAGAGCTGAGCTTCTTTAGGTGATTCTCAAGCTGAACAGCCAGATACAGAAGATATTTCTGATCTCTGTCAGCATCTGCCATATCACTACACAGCAACAACTCAGTAACAGCCATTTTACCAGGAGATCTTTAGAATAAGATTTCCTTTCATCTTAATTTTGTTATTTTCTTGGAAATTCTCATAGATGAATCATCATCCTTCAGTCATAGTGTCTGCAAGTGAATCTACAGCTTACAAGATATTGTACTCTTGCAAGATCCAATGATTTTATCATTGACCTCATACCACTTGTTTGTTTAAAGGCACCAACTCCTGAAATTACATGGAAAGAGCAAATCTCAGCTTTTTGTTCCATCTCTGGAAACAAAACCCAACAACAATAACAAAAACAGTTGGCTTCAGTTTTTTTCATAGCCCTCTCCCTCACTGAAAATCTTAAAATGAAAAGCTTAATGTTTCCAAAAGCCAAAGAGTTGCAGTCCGAAATTCAGATACCAACAGAAAAGGAACTACTAGGATTAAACAGGAAACCTTGGGCCAAAGAGGTTGGGAAGAAACCACCATCTAAAAGACCAGACAAGATCCATTGACATTCATTTATTGTGGATTGTCCTGATCTCCCCCAGCAGGATGTAGAAAGACTTTGCATGATGCTATCAGTTATCCTATAGTTTTCTCCCTCCCTGTGTAAATTCTTATTTCGGGAAAAGGTGACCACCCTTCCCCAGTATAATCTTGCTTACTGGAAATATCAAATCCTTTTTCCCCAAAATGTAAATACTGGATTCAAGAAATGTAAATCCTTTTTTCCCCTTATGTCACCCCTGTTACTGGAAATGTTAATAGATTGTGGAATCCCCTGTTTGGAATAACTTTGCCTCCTCATTAGCATGGAAGCCCCCAAACTCTTAAATAGCACTCGTGTGTTCAATAAATCATTCCAGTTTTTACCCCTATAGCTGGGATCGTGTTAGCACTGTTAGACCTTTACACTGAAGAAACACATCACTTCCTACTTTTAAAATATAGTACTTTTTATAGTTTACAATAAGGAAGATAAGTCTGAATCACAAGTCTTCAATAACTGTGGTTAGCTGCACAATGTAGTGTTTAATCTTCTACTCACTGAAATTCATTATAAAAATTCCATCAATTTTTAATGGTGCGAGATGATGGTCAGAGAGAGACACTTTCCTTTGCACCTGCCACGGAGAGACAGCCCAAGTAAAACAACTCATTTGATGTCTGATCTTGCTAAAACCACAAGTCTAACTTGATTTTGGCATGAACCAAAGAAATTGCTCACTGCCATTGCTTTCTTTCCCATGTATATTTTATCTTTTCTATCAAATGCTAACTTGGGTTTTTTGTTGTTTTGGGGGGGGGGGGGGGGTGGTTTCCAGTTTGAGTGTTTACTTCCCTTGTGATATTTGTTTAACCTCTCTGGTCCTTTGTATTTTCTCTGGTTTTACTTTTGGCAAGATCTTTCAGTGCAACATCATCAGCAAATCTATTTAATATGATCTGTATTCCATTTTCCAAACCACTAAGATGTTAATTAAAAACAGTTCTTACACTGATCCTTCCATTGGCTTGGACAGTTATATATTTTGTCATTTATTATTATCCTGCTTTCTAATCTCTGTGGCCCCATTTACATAAAAGTTTGAATTATGTTTTCAAATTATAGGTCATGAGACTTTACTAAGTATTTGAGCTAAGACAATGTATGTTAAGCTACTGTATTCCATTGTTTCATTAATTTTGAAATTCTCATAAAGGGTATAAAAATCCATTGGTAACATTTATTTTTATTCACACAATATTGCATGCTTCACATGGGTTTAGGAGTAGTTTCTATTTTATTTTTCTTCCTTTTCCTTTTTATAATTTAAAACATAAAACATTTTTTAAAAGTATTAACAACATTCATATCACATTTGGATGAGTATTTTATCCCATTCTATGGCTGAAGAGAAATTCGGTGAATTGTCCAAGGGTATATGTCAAGACTGTGATGCAAAGGGTAGCAGGACTCAAAGGCTCTATCAGTCCTAATGCAATGTAGTAGTACTGCTCATGTCAAATTCACTGTTTTGCTCTTGATTTTGTCCATGTTTTTAATTGTTTTATTTTTTAACTTGGAGTTGAGATTAATTACCAGATTTTTTTTTCCTCTGTCAATCAGCCAATATAGTTTTTGTTTAATGTTAGCAATATACCCTCTTGTATTATTTACTTCTTTGCCCAGAGAAATATCTATTCATCCACACTATTTTTCCCATGTGTTTTAAAACATCCACAGTTATTACAAAATAGGATTTTAAAAGTTCTGGATGAGGTACACAAACCTGTAATTGAAAACATCAACCAACAGTTTAGGAACAGTTTAGGAGAAAATTTTTGTCTTCAACAGCTGGTTTTCCATGGTTTAGATTTTTTTTCTTTTGTACATTTTTACGACTTTTTGCAGTTAGAATTGGTTGTTTTGTTTAAGACACATTGATTTCAGTGAGATGCATTACTTCTGAAGTTAGGTAATGTGTTCCAAGACAAAAAATGTGAAGAAGGAAGGAATGCCAGTTTTTCTACTCACCATTTTATTGTGAAGTTCCAAGTGTCCAACTGTCAGATCACAAACCAAAACAAAAGTCTTCCTGAGATGTATACACCTATAAAAACTGCACTTTGTGCCTATGTATCAGGTTCAGGCAATATTGCAAGGAGTCAGCAGGCTGTAACAATCATCATGTAAGGCAGTCCTTTTCAGAAACGGCCTCTATAAGATACTGTGGGATTGATCTACCAGTGCTCTACTAGATGCAATCTGCAGAGTGTGGAAAAAGTTGGAAGAGGAGGAAGGCGAGACAGCTGCCTGTCTCACAGGGAATATGGACCAAGTACAGGGAGAAGAATGAGAATTAAAGCTTAGAAGAACTATTTTTCAGAGAATGCACAGCAGGCAAAACACCTTAGTGTTAACTTGGAGAACTCTCCTTACCTTAGATTGCAACAAGGGACTTGACAAAATAGAGAAATGGAGGAAAAATTCAAAGAGAAGGGTTCTAAATTGTCCTTAAAGAATTTGCATGAGATAGATCTGCTTTTCACAGCTGTTTGCTTTCATCTTCCTTTCTGATGGACTGTGATATGAAGTGAGTACCTCCTTCCTGACAGTGTTTCCGCTCAGGCTTGCTTTTTTATTCCTCATGCAACTGTTCTCATGGGAGCATCTGTGCAAAGAGGTTAATACCATGCAGTCATTAAAATCCTGTGTCTGTCAGTGAATTTCTTGCACTAGCATTGCATCAGATCTTTGCACTACTGGCAGCAGTGGCGGGCAGAGTTCTGTTTTCACTACAATTTCTACTGTTAGTACCAGGGCTGGAATATTATAGAGCAAAACTGCATGTCTGTTTTGTCAGTGAAAGTAGTGCTTTGTAGAAGACAAGCTTCACTACCATTAGTAGGGATTTTGTCTACCTATTTTTCTAATTCACTTTATTAAATTATTTGGAGTTTTTACAGCTTTCAAAGATGGGAAATGTATTTCTTTAAATCACTTTAAAACTTTACAGTGGAGTATTGCATTTTATGCTTTAGAAGTTAAGACAGAGTGGCAATTTTTATGTGGCTAAGTATGTACTCAGTATACTCGGATACTGGACAAACTCCAAACAATGTGGTTTCTTACAGTAATGAGATTTTCTTTTAAGGGAAAAGGGCAAAATAGGAAAAGATTACAAGGGTCTTCCCAAAAAAGTAGAAACTTTTGGCAGTAATTCTATTTTCAATTTCTTACTCACAGTTGTCTTAAATACATTCAAGTAAGGTAGTGGGCAAGAAGTACAGATGACCTCCCTGCTCCCAGGAAGGAGGTGAGCAAGGAGGTCACCTTTCCAGTTCCCACCAACATTACCTGATATTGTCTTACCAGAGTTGGACCAGAGACAAACCCCGTTAACAGAACTGGATTCAGGAGGTCACATATATGTAGCTGTGAGTTAGGAATAAATTCAACATCAGAGACTTTAAAGTGGGTAAGTAATTTGTATATCAACTTTAATGCTTGTCCTTGACCGTCTCCAGATATGCCTGCAGACCTTCAAGAGGTCTGTCTATCAGTAAGACCTCCAAGAGCTGATTAGGAAAAATATTCTGACAGCAAGTACTTTGGAATATGCTGGCAAGTAACGAAAAATCCCCTTGTTCACCTATGGTAAAACTGACAGTAGTGTAGATAGCTCTGACAGTGACCACTTTTAGCATTGACTTTCTGTCAAACACCATTACTTTGCTATGTTTTTACTTGAAAAGTGACCACAGTGACCGAAACAAGGATGAGATTCTCAGAGTAGAAAGCTTTGGATTTACACTCATGGATCCTGTGACACTACCATATCTTCAATTTCTAATGTCACAATCCGTTGTTTTTTCTGATGCCACTTGCCAGGGTGTACATGCCCACAGTTATCTTCTTAGCAGTAGAATGGAGCATTTCCAAATGTGCATCTTTTTACTAGTGGACCAAGCTAATAGTCATTTAATTTTCAGAAAATTCAGTGTGGTATCTTGGTTTATTTCAAGGTTTGATGTAACCTTGAACCTGGATATAAATAAGCTTGTAATTTAAACTTTTTGTCAGTTCTTATTTCCTGTACACATCCCTGGGTTTAAGTAAAAGATGCTATATGGTAAAAAAGATCTTGCATAGTCATAGAAAGTGACTATTTCAAAATATAGGTCTCTTTAGGAAATCATTTTATGTGGAATAATTAGGATAGATTAGTAACAAATGCTTTCATCTTAGTTTTTTGCCTATGTTGCATTTTAAAATAATTAAGAATCCAGATTGTTTCTGTTTTTCACCTTCATTTACTGGCACCCAGCAAAGAGGCCTCCACTTTGATTTTAATCATGGCCAGACAGTATAAGACCTTGGTCTTAAAGGCAAGCGGAGCAACAAGCGGAAACCCTGCTGTGTAATTTCAAAGCAATGTACTTCATGCTGCTAACCCTACAGTATGATTTCTGTTCTGCCAATGGCTCCAATAGCAGACAACTTCCAATTTGCACCTCTTGCATAAATCCACATTATGCCAATAGGTTTAGAAGAAAACCACAAGCTGCCCAGTTCAGCAGTCAGAGGTCTGTTAACAGATCTTTAACTATGATCTATTGTGTAGGAAAGTCTGAAATTATGGATGCAGAGTTTCACTTTATAGAGCTCTCACTTGGCTATGTAGGTTTTCTTGAGATAATTATAAGTGTTTATTTTGGCTTTTAACAAGTTTAATCACATTATTTAGCATGTTCTGGTTTTGTCACTGAGGCAACCATTACTTTTGCACACAAGTTTTGCTTAATTGGCAGCAAGAGGAGAAAATGGAGTTTAAAGCAACTAATTGCACTAGACCTCACAGATGCCAAGATGTAGCTCTTCTAATTAAAAATTTTTACAAGACATTTTACAAATGTAAAAGTACTATCTCTTGTAATTACCTGATAGAGCATCCTGCTCTCAGTTTTGCTCCCATTTTAAGTGCTTAAATATTCTGGAAGTTCAACTAAAGGATGACTGAAAAAAGTATTTCAAAGGACAGAAAATAGAGATTGGGAATATAAAAGTACAGAGTTCAGTAAGGCACTTCACTTATTTATCCAAATTCCAATTTATAAATAACCTTGGCTGATTGTAGAGGGTAATTCAGTCTGTTAATTTCAGGCCACCATTTAAGTATCATGCTGTGCCAAATTGCACTTGATGGTTTTATAATGGTATGACTACAATATACTAAAATGAGATCTATAAAGGTATCCCCCAGTGGGAATTTCAACCCAGGCCTCTAGTGGTAAAAATGACATTCATATTTAACAGATCCTTCCACTGCATCTCAGATATCTGTTACTGTCCCATGTTACACAAAAAATACATTTTACATTGCAATTTAAAGTGTTTACAGTTCCTAATTTAAATGGGTTGGTAATTTCTAACACTTGTATTTTTTTTTTCTTTCAAAAATCAGAGTATGCTTTTCGATGCACTTCATCCCCCTTTAAATCTCTGAAATATGGGACCTCAACTCTCTATCAAAAGTGACTGAACAAGTAGCACTTGATGGATGATAACAGTTTCCCCGAAGGGAGTGTCATTTCTTGATCTTTGGCATGAAATAACATAGGTATATTACACAAAGGTAAATGCTTGCATCAGGATATTGTCTCACAAAAGATTTCCCTGGTCACAGTGGCATTTTCCAGCAAACAAGACATCTTCACCCCTCCTCCAGTGACCCAATGAAGTTGAGTGCCTTTTGGAAGGTTAAGCTCTGTACGCAGGGGTCATGGGACTGGGTTGAAGCCGGAGGGTCTGTTTATTTTCTACATGTGTTGAACTGCGTTGTTCTCTGGGTGTGAACATAGCTTTCTAGCCTTCACAAGTGATCCCAAGGAAAAGACCTTGCTGACTAAGACTGGGTTTGTTGCTGAGCCATTCCAAAAATTCACATCTTTTCAGATGATGTATAACAGCCAAAGAGAATACTTATTTAAACACTGAATTGTGTTTTAAACTTCAGCAATCAGAAGAAAAGCCTTTACTGGAGTAATGGTGCAATTACTCAGATACTTTTTCAAACATATCTTGGGGGAAAAAGACACCCAGGATATCTCCCTCTACCATCCAGCAAGAACAACAGTACCACAAAGTTTCTCTTAGTTTTTTATAATGCCCTGAATTATATTATGCAAAACAAAGCACTGAGAATGTTTTAAACTTCCTGGCTCATGTCATGATTCCTACATGTTGAGACAGTCACACTATGCCTAACTGGGTGAAAGGAGAGATTTGTGGAGCATTGCTTTTGTAAAAACTGTAGCTATTTATTTCTGGTTTAACTATTTCTTCGTCCAGTTAGGTTAAAATTATCTGCATGTTTTAAGTAGCAGACAAAGTATGTGAATATCTGCACTTTCAAGAGGCAAGGGATGAAGTAACCATATCAGACAGAAGCTCTTACTGAGTTTCTTTCTCAGACAATTTTGAGGACCTTGACATATCCTGTTTTTATCTCCTTACAACTCCAAGCTATGTCCAGTGTATGATTTAAACATCTTCTTTTTAAAGAATCATCTTAAAATCTTCCACTAAACCAAGTGGTTCTAGACAAATAATGAGTATTTGCACTAGGTTAGTGCACCAGGTTAGTGTGCAGCTTACTATTTTTGTGAGAAGCTCAGAAGTTGTCCTATGTCATATTCATTAATTTCAGCAGTGATTTCATTTGAGATTTTTTTTCTTATTTCCCTAGGGAGAAATCTTTGGTTATATATGACACCAGAATGAACATGCTGTGACCAAGACTAGATTGAGTAACTTCTGGTTTCAGGTCAGAAAACTTCTTCAGGAAGAGTGTACATCATCTCCCACAAGTCTGACAGTGTAATATGTCTATCTTTTATAGTAGTCATAATATTTACAATGTATTATTAATAACAAATTTCATAGTAATTCTGTTGCTGACCAGACAGTGAACTTCAATAACTCATCAAATGCATATTTTGATAGTTGCTGGAAAATGAGGCATTATGACACACTGACCAGCTACATAGCATATTGTCAGTTTTTTTAGTGTTTGACATTGGATTGTACTGTATGTATTTCATTGTGGAGCCAGTCAGGCTTTTGAGTAGTTTATGGCACTTGAGTCTGTTTTTTGAGTACAAATTAAAATATGTCATTAAGAGGCAAATTTAATAAAGCAAAGACATTCAGGACTAACTTAAAAGATAACTATTAATGCAACCTTTCAGGACAAAAGATTGCACTGGTACGAAACTTAATGTAATACCTTTGTATTAAGCAGCTTAGGCAGCCTCAAAAAATATACAGACTTTATTCTGATTTTTCCTTTCTAAGATACAAAATTAATAAAATCATTGCAGAACAAGTGAAGGAGTTTCGATATAAAACATCAAACTACTTTTGCACCTATATTTCACCTGAACTGCTTACAATTTTTTTGTGTCTTACAAAGCAAATGGCAATGCAAAATATCAACATCAAGTCTAACAGCTGATAATACAGTTCTTCTATTAGGAAGTGGGAAAAGACACATAAACTATGCTGGCATTTCTGTTCGTAGACTTCTACCTATAAGAACTTGAAAGATCATAGGCATTCTAATGATGATGCCAATTTTTACATAAGATGTCAAACCGATGTTCAGAGTTCATTTTCAGTTATCTGGGGCTTCTTGGGCATTTGGCACTTTTGTAAGAGAAAAAGCATTCAGCATACTGTCTCTGCTCAGTCCAGGTATCTGTAAATCTCATCTGAAAATTTCATTTGCTTGTTCTAGTAATCAGTCATTGTCTTTAAGAATAAGTTGTTTTTCAAGGGTGAATGAAGTAATTATTTTATATAGCTCACATCATTGGAATTATAATATAGCTATTATAGTGTCCTTTGGAGCAGAACTGGAACTTAAAATAAGTAAAATGAGTTCATTTCATTTCCGTATCAGTACCTTTGAATCTGCAAATTTTCTTATTATATTTTGGTCCAAATAAATAAAATGTAAGATTCCATCATCATGGAAGCAAACAAAGTTTCATGTATTTTGAAAAAAAATTCATAAGCACATGCGCCTTACGTGGCATTCAGCAATGGAGTACACATAGTCTGTCACCAAAATATTGATATTATATCATAACCTCTTGTAACACACCAGGGAACTCTGAGTTGAAGTAATGGCAATGGATGTGAATTATGTGTGTTAAACTGACAAAAAAATGAGACATTCGTAATGTCAGGAGCAGGCGATGTGTCAGAATACTCACAAACTATCTATCTTTGTTAAAACTAGCAACAGTCTGGTATTTTTAAGATCTATACAGACAGGTTTGGCAGCATAAATGTTCACTACCTGAATGAAGAGAAATAGCACAGCTCGTGAAACCTTTGGAAAGACATTTGAATGCTGGAGCATGAGAGTGTTTTTCCTGGTTTACCTATCTGTTTCACAGAGAAGGAACAGAAAACCTGCCATTCCTACAAGATCTGTGAGATACTATAGACTTTGAGTAAGTGATATTTAATGCAGAATTGACTTTAAAAAAGAAATAGAGATTTCCAGCAAATTAAACTATTTTACTTTAAATGAAATCCACCCAAAAATATATGTTCAATTTCGATTTTGCAAATAGTAATGTTTCTAATGACACTCTACATTTCCTTTTGAAAAACTTCCATTTTGCAGGAGTGATTTTTTCCATCCAACTATTCTGACTGCAATTTCCCAAACAGGTTGTAGATTAAAAGGAGATTATATCTGTTATAAATATTTCTCCATGCTATACCTTCTTCAAACCTCAGCGGATTTTTTTCTCTGTTTGCTTGTTTGTTTTATTATTTCTTACTTCTAGCCTTGAAAAATAACCACTCAAGAAATTATTGCATAAGGAAAAGTATTGATGTTGCATGTGAATAATGCTCAGAAAGCAAACCGGATCTTGAGCTACTGAACGCTGACAGCAGAGAAAGAAAGGTTCAGCAATGGTTGAATGGCAGTGGCAGGGATAGATTTAGCTGGGACAGCTAATACTCTGAGCAATCAGAGAGAAAAGTGGTCACAGTGTAATCCAACTGCAAAAACTCACAACTATAACAAGGTTAAGACTTGGACCAAACAGCAGTCCTGAAACTTTAAAAACAATTGCACATAACATATTTCTTGAACTATGCCAATCTAGAACTAGTGGAATAATTAATAGAAATAGTGTAAAACAATAAAAATATACCTGCAGAAACAAACAAACAAAAAAAAAAAAAAAAGAAAAAAAGGAGAAAAATAAAACACTATAGACAAAATATGCTTTTCCACTGATTAAAATATTTAGACTGCTTTTTTTGCAACACAAATATTTGTCCTTTTGATTTTGCATCTATAGAGAACAAACACTTTGTAAATATCAGGAAAAGCTTCTCTTAATTCTTGACACATCTATTGTAAAGAGTTAGATATTAGAAAATACTGTATATCACTAAAAGTTATCACAACCTACTCACTCTTTCCAACCCCTCATATTTCTAATTGCTCTGTTATATAAAAGCAATGTGCAAATTTAAAAAAAATCCTGAATTTCATATCTGAGATACCTTGTGTAAGAATGGTGAACGTTTGGTGCAGAAAAAAACTAGATTAGTCACATTCTGTATAGAATAGTTTACCTTCAGCATTATCACCAATTGAAGTAAAGCTAATATTTGCCTAATTTAACTATTTAAAATGTTACAGACAGAATCATTCAAGAGTTTGTGGTTGGATGAGCTGCTTCTATTCACATTGTGTGGGAAAGTTCTGCATTAAAATTGCATTTACAGTAGAATTTTAATAGTTTATTCCAAATTATGACTGAAAGTAATAGCATTGCTCTAAGTAGCAAACAAGCATACAGAAAAAAAAAAGAAGCAGGATTAAAACAGGATTAAAAGTAATCTCCAGATTACAACTATAAACTAAACATAGGAAACTTTGGAGTGGCTGTTTGATTATGATCACTTTTTTTTTAGTGAACTGATTTTTCCACTTATGCACAGGGTATGTGAAACATGCCAAAAGGGCACTCTGACCCCTTTAAGTTATGCTAGGAACCTAATAAGGATCTTGTCCTGGACAGCTGATGATTGCATAGTGTAATTATAGAAACAAGGATAATTGCAATATACATAGGCAGTAGGGAATCTGCTATTCAACAATGAGGGCCTGAGCATGATGATCCTGCTGACTTCAGCTCTTAATTGACTTCAAAGAGGGCTAAAAGTGAACAGCAACTTTTAAGATAAACCTTTCAACAAGCACAAATTTGGACAGACGAGATGATCTGATTCATTTGACAACCAAATAATTTTGCTTCCACATATCTCTTTCTGCTCTGATTTTTCAACTCAGCTTCTACTCCAAGTAAGGCATTTGTTATGATTTTAACAGGCATATAAAATACAAAAAGTTCAATGTTATGCTTGGAACAAAATGTTATATGAACAAATATGTATAAATAAGTTAAGTATCCTTGGTCTTGAAAGAGCTTTATCCATTCTTCTGAGTCTGTGTACCAAGTAATTTAGTCAGCCACATCTGTTCTGTGTTGGAAAAACTGGGCCAAAAAAGAAAGTTTATGCCCAAGGCTTCAAAATGTAGAAGAGGTGGTTACACTTTGAGTTAGAGCTTTATTTGATTGTAAGAAAAAGTACACAAGCATTTAAGATAGCAAAGCGAGATGCTGAGGCTCTGTCTTCACTAGCAGCTAGTGTGTCCTGATAGGAGTGGATGTGCAGGGAGACAAACAGTTGCTGCTCTATGCTTTGGATCATGTTAGCCCGATCTTGGGGCCAAATCCCTGCTTGCTGCTGAAGGTCAGTCATGGGGACTCCTAGGGCACATTTTCCAGTTTCAGGATCTGGTTCTGTGCACTCCCAGACCACTCCATGGTGTAAATTGAAGTCCTGTTGAGTAGGGATAAATTTGTTCAGAAGTACACCCCTGATCCGAACTAGGTGACAGGCACTTTTGAATAACGTGCCAAAACTGTTAAATCCTGTTAAAAGTTAAGAAAACATAACTATCCAAGTCTTTTGAGTGGTCTTGCAAGTGCTAGCTTTGTAAATTATATGGATTTACCAATGAATAACTTCTCTGTACAAGAATAGTAAATGTGCCTCAATAGCATTTTAAATGATTTTTTACTATGTGTGTTCAATATTCAGTTTTCCATGCAGTTCTGTGTTTCCATGGAAATGCACTGTATTTGGAAGAAAAGCCTGCCAGGAGTTAATCTGATTAATAATATTAACACGACTTAAACTGAGAAAAGCTTAAATATGTTTTGCTGCTGAAAGTAACTTTTTACCTCATCTGGATGTGGAATAAGTAAGAGAGACTCTGGCACGTGTTTTGGGGAGTTTGAGATACAAATCCTAAAGGTAGCCAGCCCTGAGGAAAGTGTAAAGATGGATTCAGTTAATGCTACCATGAGCCTTCTCAGTAAAGCCAGGCCTCAAGAGCAGACGTGTAGTCTTGGAGCCAGAGCAAATTGGGAAGGTCACTGAGGAACAGTTAAGGAGTCTAAACCTGGAAGGGACAGTCCCTCATTTCAACAGATCCTGCTCCCAAATAGCATGTAGCAAACAGCAGTAAGAAAGAAGAGAGGCAAGATGGAGCAGAGGGAATAATGAGGACCTGTTTGGCACAACCTACCAACTACTTCTGCAGGGTTTAACCCTGAAAGTAGTGCTGAACATCGGAGCAAGAGCAGAATGCCTGAATGGGAATGAGGGCATGAAAGCAGAAGTAAATATACAGTAGATGGGAAAAAAAACTTGTGGAGATGAAGTGCTGTAAACATCATTTATCAGGAAAAGGCACACCAGAAGAAGAAAATAACTTGACTGAAGAAATATAATCACAATGATATTTTGTAAATATTAATAATGAATAAAATGTGGCTTTCTGCAAAGTGGTTTGTAGCAGAAACGGATTAATATCTAATTAGGATTAGTAGGAGCAAAAACTAAACAGTTTTAAGATCAAATCTCATTAGTTCATGCAAAAAAATATACAGTATGATTACCCGTGATAGCAGAGACTGAAATTCAATTACAGAAAATTCCGGTCAGTATTTTCATATTCTTAAACCTAACTATTAAAACTGTTTTAACTTCCTTTTTAAGAGCAGATCAGAACATGTCTAAACCAAAATCAAAATTTTAAATAAGTTAATTTATTCCTGTGGCTATGTTGTGTCTTTTTATAAAAACTTTTTAGTTTTAAAATTCAAATTATCTAATTGACCCTTATGGGTGGAGCATAAGTTTTTTTCACATTCCATTAATTCAAGAATGTGGAAATCATTTTAACCCCTTCTCCTTATGTACGTACACTAATTCTCATTATATTTTAAATTGAAAAAAAATGGCAACAAAAACCCTAATGCAATACACAGATATGATTGAAATAATTTGTTGTTTTGTATAAGCTATTTTTTCCTCACTGAGAACAGAAAATAACCCATAGTCAAAACCAGTATTTCAACATGATTTTACTTCAGAAAAGAAACAAAAAGTTGAAATATCACAGTTTTTTTAATGAAATGTTCCAAAATAATTCAATCTGGAAATGTCTGTATTTAGTTTTGACTTACTAAATCAAAGTGGTTTGTTTTCTTGAACTGAACCCGAACACTGTGTTTCAAGTCAAGTTCAACATTAATTTGTTTTGGCCTATTGTGCCTCATGGGATTTTGGGTAGTACCCCCTGGTTCCCGTGATTTCATATAGACTAGGTTTCTTGGTAATCTTTCTCTCATTTCACCACAGCATGTGACTAATGACGATCCATGTGGCAGACAGAGGGGAGCTCATGACGCATAATGGGACACAAACTTTTGCAAAAAGAAACTGCATTTTTCCTTAAAAAGCATTTGGCACAATTACCAATCTGCTTTCTTCAAAAGCAGTATCACTAGATAGGGTAGAAAAGGAGGAATTTTTTTGCAGGTATATTGCTGAAAATTTTGTGTACATGAAAAGCCGTGGAATTCCAAGAGTTAAGAAACAGGAGTGCTTTCATGTCTGTCATAACTCCATTTGGATGGGGAGGAAATTGGCCTCTACATATCTTGACAACATAGTAGAGAGTACTGCAATCTACAGAAGTCAAGGGGAAAATATGTGATAATAAAGCAGATGGGGAATGTGTTCCTATGGTGACTAGATACACGATATTTTCTGCTAAGATATACAAATGAAAAGCAACATGGATTGCAGTAAGGGAAGACCAAACACTAATTCTTCCTAGGTTATAACTATAGTCAGGCTGCTGCTAATAGTGATAGTCAATATTAAAACTTATACATCCATTTCTTGTTTAATATGTAGTATGCTATGATTACCAGAAAATATAAACTAGACAAAAGAAAGGGTAGAAATTAAAGCATTTTAATTGGTTTAGTATTTTGCTTTCAAATGCCCCACAAAAAAAAAATTATCAGGAAAGAGCGGAACTGTAGTGCCCTTGGTACCTACAAAAAAAGATGGAAATATCTGGACTTAGAGATTTCTCATTATATTACAGGAAGATACATTGTCAAATGGATCATGAGGTTGCAGAGGCAAGGTTAAAGAGGTTAGGAAATACCAGAATTATGGTTGCTTGTGATCTTATTTCTGTCCTTTGTGACATAAATGAGCGACACATTTTTCCTCCCCTTTATGGAAAAAACATCTATGGAAACAAAAAGTTACAACTATGTCAAAAGTTTTCTCTGCATAAACCTCATTAAGTTGTATCTTCCATGGAAGCATCTATTCTGACATTGACAACATCTAGAAAGCATTTGGATGAAAGCATGCTGCTTTTTCAAAAGACCCTCAGATACAAGGTGGTGTCCCTGCTCCTCAGGCTTTATTTCAGAAGAGAGGTGTTCCTTCTTCTGTCCTGGGCAGGATGTCTGTTTCTGGCTTTGACATGCACGTGCAAAACTAGTTGCACAGAAATTGGTCAACTAATGCTCAAGGCTCTCTGAAAAACTGAGCTGCCTTTTCATGCATATCACATGATTAGTCTTGGCATTGTCTTAATGGCATTAGCAATGTTTTAATATATGACATGTGGCAATATACTTCCTATATAGTAGAAATAATAATGATGATATAATAAAGTGGGGAAAGATCTGTTTGGCAAGTGAAGCTAACTAAAATAATCTTACAATCACTATAACCTCTGCAGGGTTATAGTGGAAACAAGAATAAAATTAAAATACACACACAGTGATATTTTCCTGGATGAGTCACTGAGAATGTGTGGGAATAGTAAGGGACTAGGATTATTGGGGGATATCCACTTTGCCATAAGTCTGAGACAGCTCACTTAATACAAATGAAAGGTATGTTTGTCTCTGTGATGGTCTGTTACTGGCTTGATTTGCAAAAAGAATGGTAAATTACACTGAAGAATGCTAAATGTATAGTTTTGTGATTTTAATGGTACATGAGGGAAAGAAAGGGTAAAAAAAGCCCCTTATTGTTTTGCTTTTGGTGAGGTAAATATAGACACAGTACACTCTTAGATGTAGTACACTCTTAAATTCTTCTCAGAAATGCAAATTTTTTTATCTAGTTGACAAATAAGGTTCCAATTATCAAGTCAGATTGAAAAAAAATGTCCATTTTCTCTTCCACAGCCCATTTCTCTAAACCTGCCTCAGCTGCACTTGCTGGATAGTAGTAAAGGAGCTTGTCTGTAATTACAAAGGTGTTAATTTCAGCATTGCGTGTACTTTTTCTTTTTACTAGATTGGCATGAACATTTCACACTCTAGTGTGTGTTGTAATTGGAACAAACTGCAACACCTACTGCTAAGAACTGAGTTCTTTGTAGCCGTTGCTTGTCCCTTCCATTTAAAATTCCCTAGCCACACTTTTGCCTCCCAAGCTGCCTTTGAAGGCAGATTTATGTGTTTTAAGTACAATTCAAGCATATTGCAGGCACAGCAGGAGATTGTAAACAATCAGAAACTGAACTGGGAGAGTCCTCAGAATCTCAGTGTGGTAGAACTTGAAAGACACCTGCAGCATAGCTGTTTACATGTATGTTATGGATGATTCAGCATTGCTAGTAAATGTTATTGAGGAACATCAGGCAAAACACAGAGAGCAGTGTAACCAGCTTATATGGATGCTCTCTGTATACGAGTCACCAGTGTTGAACACAGGGTTTGACCAGCTTCCAGAAGATTCATTCACTTCTTTATCATCATCTTTATTTTATATGGCTCGTTTCACAAAAGGATATCTCAAGGCAATATGGGAAAACAAACTCTGATTTGATTTAAAATTCAGTGATTACATATCATATAGGTCTCCCACTCACTAATTCAATATTAAAAACCTGTTAGAAAAATTCCGGATATGTGTAGAATTTAAGACACATCTCTCTTGGTCTGTCAGGTTCAAAGTTATGCACAGCATGTAACCAGAGATAGGAAAACTATCTTTTCTCAACTTTTTCTGTGCAAAAAGACTATTTTGTCCTTTTACACATGTCTGGGATCGTGCTCCTACTGGAAGAGGAAACACTGATGCAAATTCTGGATATGTCCTCAGTGTTAAGTGTTGACTAAACAACTGTGGACTTTGAACAGCAATAGCCTCAGCAGCAAGCAGAACTATTTTACCTTTCAGAAATTTTCTTGGGCAATAAGACTGTCTAAAGACAAGGATCACTGTTAGCAGGTAACAGTAGTTCAGTAATATACCCTAACAGGGGTGTATTTACTCTTGAGTAATTTGCTTCTAACTCATTGCATATTTGGCACAATTCTGCACCAGGGGTATGTAATTCTTTTTACACTGTAGGCATGGTTTTCCCTTTCTCCTGAAAGAAGGAAGTCTGGGTGTCTTGGGCTGGGTAAAGGAGCTGAAATCAAGCCTCCTGCTTCCTTGGAAAGTGCTTTAATTGCTAACTAGCAGTAACTAATCATGCAAACAGTGAAGGGTTACTTTTTTTTAAAAATCACTTTATTTAGCGAAAGTGGCTCTGGTGCTCTGCTTTGTGCTAAACTTGCTGCTGCTGACAAAGTGTTTTGGGATTCCTCTGCCAGCGTGTAAGACACCAGGCCTCTCAAGGGACTTCCAGATATCCTAAACTGTTTTAGAGATAGGCTCAATTTGACTAAGATTATGATCCATGTAGACATGAATAATAGCAAAACATTGGATGTTTAATAATTAAGGATGGTCATTTTGGATATGGAAACCTAATCTCTGCCTAAATTTCATGCTAGACCCATTGCTTTTCATGACTCGTAAAGTCAGTGTTTGGCAAATGACTATAACCACTATTATTTATAGGGAAATGCTGTCAAAAAAAGTCTGGGTTTCACTGGAATAGAAAAGGGTCCTTAATTCAGAACTTCAGGCAGCTGATAAAGTCAGGGGTAAAGTTTTCAATAAGAAGGTTTCACCCAAGGCAATGTTTCTATCTAAACACTCTGGCTTTCTTCAACTGTCCATCAGTCTGATCGATAGGCCCTTCAGGCTTAACCTAGCCTCATTTTGTAGAATATGACCCTGACTTTGTCTTTTCCAAATACATGAGCAGCTGCAGTCTTCCTATCTAGAAACTCTGAGTTAGGGAACAGAATCACTTAAACATGACTCCTCTACAACTGGGTAAATCTGAAGAGATGAGCCCTTAAATCTCATGCATCCTGAGGAAATAGAAAGTGTTAAAATCAGCCTGACTTTTTTATTATTATTGTCTTAACAATCATACAAGAAATGAGACAGACAGGTGATACTGCTCCTGGAGGCTTCTAAAAGTCAAACTGTGAAACATGACATTTAAGTTTTTAAACAGGATTTTGAGGAACTGAAATCGTTCTGTTCATCCTTCCAAATGCCTAGTTGCATCCTCTGAAATCCTTCTGGAAAGTCTGTAGAGAAGATCAAGAAGCGTTGGCTATACCTGAAATCCTTCGAAAGTGTTGTACTATTCCACGAAACAGGACATGTTTATCTGTGGCTGTGAACCTCAGGAAGGATATTGTAAGTGGTTGAAATTTTATAGTTTCCACAGAAGAAGAAAAACATAATTTTTCAGTCTATCTGTATCTCAGAACTCAGACATGCAGAAGATGTGACAGCATGGTACTAGTTTTTAAAAAATAAAAAAATAAATGAAAGGAAAATACATTAAATTAAAATATAAATTTAAAGAAAACAAAAACATCTAACAGGAAACAATTTACTTGCCCTGCAAATAAGGCTTAAAAATAGTTTTATATTTCAAGGATGTTAGCAAAAATTCATGAATTTTCTTCAAAACCTCTGACCTCATTTTAACACTTTGGTCCCCAGCAGAATCATTTACAATGTTGACATTTTATCCTTTATCAAGTGTAATTATAAAAAGTTACTGCTGACTTAACTGTTATTTTTCTTCAGAGGCTGAAGTCTTGTGTGTCTTAATGGTAGAAAGATTTCTCTCTTGCTCCCCCGTTTTGGTGCTTCAGAAACAGCTTTGACACCAGTATTTACATACATCACTGAATGGCAAAGGTTGTGTGCCTTGCAAGTGGAAGTTGCTTTATGGTTATTCATAAAAGACCCATATGACTGATGTATGTGACAAATATGGTCATAAGCAATAATTGACAGCATTTTAGTGTTGATATATGGTTACTGGTTTAAATTTGTTTTAATTTTTCCTCATGATTAAAATTAGATTA
Organism: Corapipo altera; assembly: GCF_003945725.1. Lineage (NCBI taxonomy): Eukaryota > Metazoa > Chordata > Aves > Passeriformes > Pipridae > Corapipo > Corapipo altera. The sequence goes on from NW_020884876.1 coordinate 12,005,673, forward strand.
TGCCAAGCTCACATTCACATTTAAGATAAAAAGAACCAACAAGAAAAGGGTTTTGTTTTTTGTCCTTAAACCCCCTTAAAACTCATAGGTTAAGTCATGGAAACCTATAAAGTTCCTTTAGTGAAAACATACATACATTGCATGTTGCTGGATTTGTTGAGGTCATTTGATATGATCTATGTTCTGCAATGTGTGACTAGATCTCATACAGAGCTTTGAAACAGTAGGCTAGAATGAACATTTTAAACATTTTAAATGAACACTTTAAAACAAATTAGGCTCCAGAAGCATATATCTATAGCACTCTTTGCCATTCTGGTTGATATAAAGAATGGGTATATGAGAAAAAGTTAGTCAAGTACTCTGTTCAGTAAGTTGACCGTTTATTCCACCTTTATTTTTTACCATTGTGTGGAATTTTGTCATAAAAACACAGGGAAACTCTAGTTTGCAATATATGTGAGCTAATTAAAGGTAAATAATAGACAAAATTAGGAAGAATATTTAGTTACATGGAATTGAAAAATAGGGTGAATGTGAATGCTGTTTGGTATTATATTACCCTCATAGTTTAAAAAACACCTGGATGGGTTCAAGAAGTAAAGTAAGGCTGACCAAAATATGAATTAATGAATAACACATTTCTGTGATAGAATGTTTTTGACTACTATATAGACCTATAAATAAAACATGCAATGTACATAGTTGGCACCCACCAATTGGCTAATGTTAATGTAAGTAGACACAGATTTCTAGAGTCTTTTTATATAAAATGTGGCTAGTTTCTGCTTTCTATGCTATGTTAATGAATGCCAGGGAGACTATCGGCTGCATTTTAACTTTTTGTTTACTTCATCAGACTCATGCTGAGAGAGTAGAAAGTGGCATTCCCATAGCATAGGGTTTGCCACATGTACTTAAAAAACCCATACTTACACAATTAATCACATTTTAAAAATTATTTGCTTTCCCACACTTAACACAATAGGCCTTTGTTATATTTAATGCACAAAAGAAATGCACTAGCTGCTAGAATACTATAATCGCATAGCACTGGCTACAATAAATCACTAATTTTTAATATGTCTGGACTTCTACAAGCTCCTGATTATCTACGATGGTGGAGGATAATTTCCCACTGGAAGACAAGAGTAAGGAATTTAGCAGCTATTTTTGTGGAGAAGTAAATATATTAGAAAGCTCAGCTGAGAGGTTATAGAGAAGGAAACTAGTCACAGGCAGTGGAGGGAACAGAATAATCCCAAATGTTTCAGTATCAGCAGCAAAGAAAAACTCCACCAGAAAACCAATGGCAAAAAATGACAAAGGGTAAGTAGATTGAATTAAGATGTACAACAGGTTAATTATGACAACAATAAATAAATGGTATAGGTAACTCAAATTCTTTTTCTTTTAGACAGCAGTTAATTCATCAACTTAGGAGTGAATACAGGATAGAGAAACTGAAAGGATTTCTGAGTTTAGCTTCCAATAGCAGAAGACAAGGACAAGTCTAGGCTGAATTCTTTCCATATTGGTGAGAAAAAGAATCATCCGTACCTCTCTTCTTGAAAAGGCAGAGAAGGAGACCATAGTACCATTTCAAGTGTAAGCAAAGTGGCATAGAGAGAACAAGCAGCATGGTGGAAGCAGTGGTTGACAGTACCATATTTTTCACCTGACTGCCTTTGCTTAGAATAGCAATAAGTACAAAGGATATTCTTAGCAAAACATCATCTCTCTGCTTAGCCAAGCCTAGGGAAAGATTGCATTGGAAAAAGTTTTATTAAAAGAGTGGTAGGCTACTGAGAAACTCTAAGTGAAGTGTTACCAATAATCACAAGAAAGAACTTTATGAACCCTCAGGAAAAAAAATCCAAGTATAGATGTTAACATGGAAATATTTTGATTTGTATTTCAGACAAAAAATGATTGTCCTTTTAGGTAAAATATGGGACCCCTATTGGAGTATACTGCTTTTAATATTGTCCTGGAGCTCATACTTTAGAAGTGATGCAGGAGGAAAGGCACAACATTCTGCAGCAGCTGCAGTTTCAGCTGATGCTGGAACTTACTTTCGCCTTGTCTGTAAGAGCCAAAACGAACGCAGCTTATAAAGTGATCTGTGCAGATAGTAAAAATATTCTTACCCAAAATGTTAAAGTTCTAAAATATTTTAATTAGATTAGATGTGTGCATGGCCAAATGAACTACTGAGCTGTCAGCTTTAGACGGGCTGTGGTATTGATTGCTCCTATTTGGAAAAATGCAAGAGAAATTTGGGAAAACACAGGAGGATATCACTGATTACTCAAGTATGTTCTTGTATCACCTTATATTTTTAGTCACAAACTGTGAAGACAATGGCCCATGTGATGAATCCTAGATCTTCAAATTAAAAGGAATAATATAACTTTCAGGCTAACACATAAACTGTATCCATGAGTGAAATCTTAAGCTTGTTCTACTGCTAAATAAATGTATGAAAAGCCAGTCAGATTAGACTCCCAATAGCCAATTTATTATGTTTGCATAATGTCCAGAAAAAAATATTAATATCTATTAATAGCAATAAATGACCTTTCACATTAGATGAGAAGGAGGGAGAATTTGAATTTAGCTGCTGAGAAAAGAAGAAACAGTGAGGTAGTAGAAGGCAGAGGAGACTACATTGACTATCAAGAAATACTGAATCAGAGTGAATATAAACTCCTAAGCCATCTTAACAGAGATGTTGTTTTCTTCCTTCTCAAAGCAGCAAGAAATCTACTGCATGTATGTGGAATCCTGTATAAGCAAATGTGGTCAAAATTTGGGTTTGGTTGGGTTTTCCACTCTTTGTAAGCGAGAGGTAAGACTGAACTCCTTTCTTTGAAAGGTTTGCATGAATTTACTACGAAAGCACGCTCCACAGAGTTATGTGAACTTTGGGATCCATTGCAGCTCTGTTCACAGTGACCCTTTCCATTATTTTATGGAACATATGGACCTGGCTGTCAATTTTAATAGGGAAGACAACTTTGTTTAACACAGAAATGTATCTTTACTAGCCAAACCTGTAGCTGTGAGCATTCTGTAAAAGTCTAAGGTAGGGACATTTGTGGAAATGCATTTGAATTGAGTTCAAATCCTGGAAAGTGTTGAATGTCAACCAAATTTTTAGATCTATAAACTATATATGTTCTCATGGATTATAAGATTTCCTGATACCATGGAACAATGTAGTTATACCATAACAAAATGGATTTGACCAGTACCTATAGAGAGAAGGCTTTTTTCATTTTATTTTACTGATTGAAGGATGGGATTAGGAGGCAGGATTTAGTGAATTCTATTTTCAGCTCTGCTGCTCATTTATTGTGTGACTGCACAAGCCACAACCACATCAGCAAGTCTCAGCTTTCCCTGGCTTCATGCACTGTAGACTTATAGTAGCACTCTGCAAAACTTGTTGCAGCCCAGCAATCAAGGGAGCAAATTCAGGTTCTGCAGCCAAGCTGGTGACTGCTCATTCTCCATCCAGTATTCTGTGGTCATCAGGGGAAATATTGCTCTTGGAGTCACAAGGAGCTTCTGTAGCTGCAGGTCCCAAGCGGCTCATGGAGTTTATTTTCTTTTTTAATTTAGTGCGGTCTGGCAGCCATAGAGTCTGCATTCACCTGGGTCAAGCCCTTAATGATGCAGGGAGTAATACTGGATTGATTAGAAGCCATCGCCCAGAATTCACACCCAGTTTATTGGTGGTGGTGAAGTCCTCACAGAGTAGTAAACCCAAAGTCTAGTGCACTGTTTAGGTTCCCCACCAGCTGCATCAAATAGGCCATCAAATTAGTTTGATTTTTTCCCCCAATATTTTACTTCCTGGAAGGCATTATCTTCAATCGGACCTACACAAAAAATTTTAGATGAGTTACTTATTACTTGTTACTTACTGCTCACAGATCCATTTGCATTTAACAGTGAGACATCAGTAGGATTAATTAACAGTCCAATAACGTAGGATAAGCTTTTTAGTTTACCTTGTTACATGTTTGATTTCTTTATTACACTTTAGTAATGCTGCAATAAAGAAAGCATCCTGGTGTTTTTTCTATTTCTTTTATTAAACCTCTTTGCTGCAGGGTATTTGGCAGTTGTCATGTAGGTTCCCTTTTAATATACCAGCTGTACTTCATGCTTATTCATTTCCTCTATCCTTAAACGTACCTCAATAAACTAACAAACTACTTATTAGAAGTAATTTAAAATGTAAAATTTGTATGCTCCCTTCAGTGCATCAGAATCTGCTATACCTTTGTTTTCTTTCTGATGACAAAATCACAAACTTTATTAACACTGCAAATGACTTTTTCAAAACATCAAAATGTACATTGCTATATTTGCAAATATTGCAGCTACATTTGCTTGTTTGGAGCAGATAGATTAAATATTTGACAACCCTTCACTGGACGACTCTTTTCTTATTTTCAGCATTTTTTACAAGCATCAGCTATCAGATATAACCTCTACATGGATAAACATGTATTAAATAATTTTGAATAGACATGGATAAAGCAATTTTTCCCTCAAATTTATTTTCTAGCTATTGGTAGCTACTCCTATATGAAACAATTTAGGATTCCAATATCATTTACAATAAAATTCTATTTATTCTGAAAAGAATAATAAAATTCCTCTGATACAAAGTAGTCTCATCTTTGTAGGGAGTGTATATGCACTTCATATTATATTTCACACAAATGCTATTATGAGGTGGATGAGATACTTGTGAAATTAAAGGAATAATTCCCATTGTAATATTATTTCCTTAACATTTGGAGCCTGTCCTATGAAAGGCACGATATAATAGTGTGCCCTCTGCAGAGGCTGGTCTTTAGGCCACAAACACACTACTGATGGCCACTTGAGCACATGTTATTCCTGCTGAAGTGCCCTCAGGTCTCACCTAGCAGTCCAGTGTACCAACCTTGAACTTCCCAAATACACTCACATGGACATTATATAAAGACTGTATTTATTCTAAAAGTCCTTGAAACACCCTGAAAGGTACGTTGTTTGGCAGTCCCATCAAACACAACCCACAGTTGTATACAAGGGGCATGGCTCCAGCTATTTTTTGCCATCACCTTCTAACAACAGGATGGAAATTTACAGACTCTTTGCCTGGGTCAGCCTACAACCACCCTGAAGTCACCCAAAGTACTGGACGAGGTAGATTTCAAAGCTGGTAACTGGCTCTCAACCCTGGTCAGCAGAACTCTGCAATTCTAAACTCTTTGAAGAAAACAAGACTGGTCTGATGACTATTCCCACAGGATAGTTCACTTGTTCAGCCACCTGGCAACAGTTTCAGTTCCTCCAAGTTTCACAACTTTTAGAACACCACTTGAGACCATGTCAAAAACATTACTATAGTAAATCTCTATCATACCTAGTGCTCCTTCCTATTCAATGCCATTAGCAGAAAAAATCTGATTAATATTTCTTGACATTATTTATTCTTATAAGTTCTAACAAACCATTACAAGCTGCTTTGTATAATCTTGTACTATCATTTCTACTTTCAGACATTATTTATTCTGATATTTTTGGGAAATGGAAGTCAGGTTGATTGGTCTGTAAGTCCATAAAGCCTCATGCTTAAACAGATGGACTTAGGGCCAGATGCTGCAGTGAGCTTCACTAGCCATGAAGAGTTGAGAGGGACACAGAGCCCTGAAACCATAACCCACTAGTGTGATCAAAACCCAGTCTTTTCTCCTCACCCCACACCATTCGGCAATGCAGACACTCCCTGTGCATGTCTGTTCCCTCCCCTTTTTGACTTCCTCAGCCTTACTGGGTAATTACCTTAAGTCTGTTTCAGAGAACACTCATGTAAGATGACTCAAATCATTATAGTCTCCATCCTCTTAGGAGGAGTTTTTTATATTTCTGTTTTGTTTCTCTTGTCTTTTAAGCTTCACCTTTTTCTCTTTTCTTCTTTTCTTTTTCCTTTTCTTTTCTTTTCTTTTCTTTTTATTTCTTTTCTTCCCTTCTCATCCCTTCCCTTTCCCTTTCCCTTTCCCTTTCCCTTTCCCTTTCCCTTTTCTCAACTATTTTTGCATCGTGGAAGGTCAAAGTCAGAGAAAACAGTATCTACACATGACCTGAAAATAACAACTCCTTGTGTTGCTCTTTCTTCCTGGAAAACAGGAATTTTGTTGTCTTGGGCAGCCTGCCAGGAAAGCCCAAGCTCCAGTCTATTGAAAACATCACCAAGGACACAGAAAACTTAATTGCTGAGAAACTGAGAGGGAGAGCATCAAGAGGGATGCTGCAGCTCTGAGAGGCAAGCTGGCCTATGCAGCATCTTGGATCCATTTCCTCAAGAGTGTTTAATAGAAAGAAGGCATCTTTAAATATTCAGCTGTGTGCCACTGAGGAAAGCTGAAAATTAGGATGCTGTGTACTACAATCTGTTTTGGTGAGTGTGAGGCAGAGGAAAGAGGGAGACATGGGATTAGGCTGCCACTGGGCCAGTGGCTGTTCATTCTATAGCCTTGTTTGGGGTCTTTCATAGGGGAAACTGTAATGTATTTGTTCTAAGTATTTACAATAAAGAAGTTGCAGAACAATAATTAATATCACTGTGTACTCATGTTATAACAATCTAGTATACTTCTTGTTTAAAATAATTGTTCTTCAATAGCTTCTGGCCAGAAACATGGAAAAATGATCAGTGAGTTACTTTGCTAATCATTTAATAAACATCCTCAACCTAATCTTAAATGAATAAATGACTAGTGAAATGACTGGAGCAAATGTCATCAATCAATCTCATATACTCAATATGTAAGCTGTTTCAATGGAGTAAAACATATGGTTGTAGTTTAAAAAGAAAATCCTTCCCAAAACTTCGTACAATGTTGCCTAAATCGAAGCTAATCTTTGACATAATCCAATATGAAGAGAGTGAGAGAGATTTGTTTCCTTCCAATGTGATTATAGAGTCTAGCTTTGAAAGAGGCTTTGACAAATATTTCATAAGTCACAGTAAAGTACTTTGGTGGGAAACAAAGTAACAGGGGAAAAATATAGAAATTATATGTAACAATTGCTAAGGTTAACAAATTTAGTGTGATTGAAAAATTGCACCCAGGAAGCAAGAGCCTATATTATACACAATCTGCAGTGTTTGGGCTCTATGAACACCAGTTATCACTAAGGATTTAGATCATTACTTAATGTAGGGAATTACCTAAAATTCTCTGGAGAGACCTACCTGTAGCCTGGGCTGCAGCATCAGTAGAAAGGCTGATATCAAGGATTTCCATGTCCTGTCAGGACAGAAGGAGGAATATGTGCAAACTACTTTGCACTCTCTCCAAAAGTGCAAACAGAGTGAAGCACAGCATACTGCCTACGACACTTACTGGAGAAGTTAAGAAAAACAGTGGAAGAGCACAATCACACGACCCACATTGCCTTTAGAAATAAAAATAGGACTGTATTTTTCAAGGTAGATCATTGCATGAGGTTTCATGCAAAATTTATTCATATTAAGCAAAAGCATCAATGTTACCAATGCAACAAAAAATATTTTTCATGAGCATCTGAACTCATTTCTATTCACTTCTACTCTCAACTTCATACCTCAGCAGAATGGAATGTCGGAAACAGTTTTAAATGTAAGTATTTCTTTTGTCTTTATTTGTGAGTGGAAGGAGACCAAAGTTAGAACTGAAATATATAAAAGGGATATGAAAGTTGCAGTTGTGTGATATATGATGTGCTCTGAAAATGACCAATATTTATATGTACTCTACTGAGAATTATGCATCAATGTTGATGCAGAAATTTCCTTTACTATCAAAGCGAATGCCTTTTAGGATACAATCTCATAAACTGACCCATGATTTCTTTTTGAACTGCTATTATTATTTTTATCATAACATTTCTTGAGTATTTTCCCATCTATATATAACATGTACTGATAATCCAAACAGCAGAGCAATTTAAGTAGTGTAAATAAGAACTTCAATTATAAGAACAGTATGTAAGAATGAATATATAATTTAAGAAGTCTTCTGAAAATATTAAAGCAAAGATGTTTTAACTAAAAATTCCTATGGGGTGCTCCTGCTCCAAGTTCTCATCTTGCTGTTGACAATGTGCAGTGTATTAAACAGAAAATGGAAAGTTGTCACCAGTGTTGGTTCTGCAAGATTTAGTGCTGTAGGCAAACAAACAGCAAACCTGACTTTACTAAAAGCAAATGTCACTTCGCCAAACTGGATCAGTGAAATCCTAAACAGCAGATAAGGTCTTTAAATCTTAACATTATTAAAGGCAAAAGTTAGTTAATTTCCTTCTAAAACTGATTTACTTCCAAAGTCACTTTAAAATAAGATAGGCACATACCTAGACGACTCAGGTTTTATCCATCAAAGTCAATCAACATCACTTTTAAATACTACCTAACTAATTTTTAATCTGACATTAACTGTCTGGAAAAGTGTTCCGTTCTCCCTGCCTACAAATAGTAAGAAAAAAGTAATATTTTTATTTTAAATAAATCAAATGTTCATCATTAGAGTAAATAGACAAAAGGTCCTCTCCACTATAGCTATTTTAAATGTGTAAATTTGAGAAACATAAAATAAAAATAAAAAAAGATGAAAAGGAAAATGATCTAGTGCTTCTAAGCTCATACAACTCTGAAAAGTCATATAATTCATGTGTTAATTTAGAGGTTTCCTTTCTGTCTCAAATTGTGCCAGAGAAAAAAGTTCTCAGTTGCTTGGGGTTTCAGGTTAGAGCTTTTCACTCAGAAATAGAATCTGTAGTTTTCCTACAAACAAAAATAACATGAATTGGATTGCTTTAGTGGAACGCAAATACTTGTGAATGTCCCCCATGTTTGAACTTTTTTGGTGAACTTTGGAAAGCTCTGGAAATCATGATTAATATCTAATCAAAGTCATTGTAAAGAGAAAACTGAAACCCACAGGCTCTCTTCAGAACTTTCTGGCATTCCCCAGATTGGGAATGCCATTGTAATTGTTGCTTGCCTAAGTGAAGAACCTTCTCAGGAGTGTTTTGGAACAGGGCTGTCTGCCACACCTAATAACTCACTCAGTATCTACCCCTCCAGAACCGTAATGCTCCGGCCCCAACCGCGTGCCTGCTCTGTATGACAAAGAGGCTGATGAATGGTAAGAGCGAACAGAAATGGTAATGAGTCTTGGGATTCGGGGGACACTACCCACCTTATGTGTTGGAAGAATTTATGAAGATAACATGACATACTAATATATTTTTACAGCCCAAACAAGATATTTTATGCCAGCTGTGGGATCCACACATAGTTTATCAATATAACGTCCAAGACCTTTCCCCTTTTTTTCCTCTGTGCTTTTACATTGTGTTATTTTCAAAGTAGGTAAAAGCAAGTTGCTAAATAGAAAACTTGCCAACATTTTGCTTCTTTTTTGATCTTTTAATATCCATTTTGAAGAGCCACAAAGAAGGTACAATGCTTTTCATGTATAAAATCTCTCCCTTGCAATTATACACTTCTCTTTATCCCTCATTTCTCTCCTGGTGCATTGGTGGATTCTGTAAAATGATGTCATTCTATGTGGCGTAGACTCTTTAGAAACCTTGAAAAAATAGTGATAAACATCATCACACTTGATCTTTTTCTATAATACTGGTGCAGCTGACCAAGGTGAAGTGTTTGCAAAACTGTAGTGCTGACATTAAGTTCTTGTCAATCCTTTGCAACTGCAGCTTCTATGAAATACTAACCAACTACCTGAAGACTATGTGAAATATGACATATTTTATTTACTTAATGCTGATCAATGAGCTTATTTGCAAGTAGTAGACTTCCTGTGTTAATGGTTTAACAGAAGTAATAATTTTTAAAAATAATATTTTTTAAATGCAGAAAAACTATTTGACCACTAGGCAACGAAATACATAATAAGTAGCCTGACATTTCTATAGACTATTTTGTCTAATTCACAAAACACAGAAGTTATCGCTTAATGACAGTAAGGAATTCCAGATTTCAGAACAACTATCCAGGCAACAGTGACAAAAAGATCCACATCATACTTTAAAATATTGGATTATTCCAAAACCACACATATGTCAATTTTAAAGCCTTCCTAACAGCTTCTTCTCTAACCCCTGGTCATTCCACACCTTTGAAACAGGTTCAAGGAAGTGGGTTACAGTGCATGATTAGTATTTCTTTTTGGTGTGTTTTGTAGATATGAGCTCTGGAGGGAAGTCTGCATGTTTAGCTATTACACAATCAAATAAAAGAGAGGTGCAGAGCATAAAAAATCACTTTCAAATCAAATAAATATACTGAATTTATTAAAATATTTCTTTCCATTTTCCTTTCCATTCCCCTTTTCTTCTATTATCTTTTCTTTGTTCGTAGAAAAGAGGCATTAATGGAAAGAAAAAAAAAATAAAGAAAAAATTGCTGTGTTGCTTTTCAGGTGGATGACAGTAAACATGCAGGTTGGCTTTGTTTGAGTCAGATAGAAAGGACCCAAGATTTTAAACCAAAGAAATGAGTAATTCAGCATGACCAGGAAAATGGATACTTCGATACATATCTAATTTTGTTTTATGGTGCTTTATAGCGCATAATCAAATTCCACAACACTAAATGTGGATTAAGTCTATGGTGAAAACAGATTGTTAATGAAAATATAATAGGTTTATGTTCATTTCCCATAAGATTACTCCTACACTGTACAACAGCTTATAAATTTATAGTGATCTAAAATGAAATTATATTTCTTGAAATTTTCAAAGCCAACAATGGTATTCAGCCCCAGATTTAAAGGAAACCATTAGTCTTGGTCTGTCATGTGCATCAAGGTTTAGAAGGCAGTACACTGTTACATCACTGAAGCTCTGCCAAATATCCCAAAAGGAAAGCTAAAGAGCCATACATCTGGCCTGCAACTTTGCCAGCTACACTGTCATGTCTCCATCCCAGGCAGATATGGTAAAAGGCACACACTGAATACCTTTGCTTACACTGCACTGTTTGAATGTGATGGCAGAATTATGCCCAGACCCCTACAAATTTCTTCTGGAAAGAATTTCAATCATAACTGACCATGGCGATGACCTGTATCCCACATCAAGGCTTCACCAGTGCTCAGGAGTGAGGCTACACATTTCTTAGTGTAGGATTGGAGTTCAAATACAAATTGAAATTTGCTCTGTCTTCCTATGTAACCCGTATGTTTGAACCATATTGTCAGCATCTGTTTAGATGAATCTTGTGAGTTAGAAATTTTCCAATGAATCCTTGCTTTACTAGAAAGACAGCAGTTTATCAAAACTGAAATTTTGTGGCACCATGCCAAATTTTGTCAAAAAGTTTTCAGGTCCTTGATGGCTTTCAGTGAGATAAAGAACCTGTAGCCTTGAATATCTAGTCCAAGTCACCATCCCATCTAACGTGTATTTATATCTACTGTAAACAGGTTATCATACTGCTTTTATGTGGTGGACAAGTCCTCCTCTTTAGTCAAGAAGTTTTATTTAATGGAAGAAGAATTTGGCTGTTTCTTTGTGCTTTCTGGACATCTGGTACAGTAAAAAAAAAAAATATGGGCTGTTGAACATATGAAAATTGTGAGCAAATGACCATTATATGTGAGAAGATCAACTACTTGGCACATCAACCTTGGTTTCCACCAGGGTGCTCCCATAGAAATTTTTGATGTCCAGCTCCCCACAGCAATGTGTTGTAGCCATACCCAAATGAGTCAGCTTTGGTATCTCTACACATTACCCTATTAAAATATATCATTCTTCCAAGGACAAAGCAACCACAGTTGGATGGATTGGAAAACATATCATGTGCTCCTGTGTGTAGAGTACATATTTGAGACTAACTTACAGGTGCCCATCCACATCAGTTCCTCCAACCTGCAAGGTCAGAGATTTACTTTCCAGGCAATATTATGGGAGCTGTCTGCTGTGAACACTGCCACAAGGCATATCCATAAATTAGCCCAACCACACCTACAACTCTCCCATATTCACAGCTTATCAAACCTGTATAAATTCACCTTGGTCTTCTTCCAGTAATAAATACCTCCAGACTTCATTAATTTCCCCAATGTGCAAATGTTCCAAGGAGGAAAATGTTTTCAGCTCCTTCTAGTTAATTCTTTGGAGTAAGAATTGTCTCTATCCATGTTGTTCAGTACTGCCAACAATAGCAGTACTCTATGAATTCGTAATAATAACATACATAATAAGAAAAAACTTGAATCTTCTTTCAGTAATAAACCACTTAGCAATTTAATATAAACGCTCATAAAAGCTTCTCATACCTCAAAGATCTTGAAGTGCCTCCTACTGTAGGGTAACTATTTGAGGAAATGAAGCTCATCCATTACTGTTGATGTGTGTTTGAGTTTTCACTGGTGTAAGCTTGTTGAGAAAAAGAATCTTCCAGAAATATGGAAGAGGTTCACAGATTTGAAGTAGTCTCTTTCTATCTACAAATCCCTGCTAATTCTCGGACACATCCAGTTAAGTCCGTGCAGACGCGCTGAAAAAATATTTTACTGATGAATTTCCAAAGGGGTTGGAGCCCATGCTGCCATGAAGATGTAAGCAGCATTCTCGCATTTCCCTGTCCAAATTCCTCAGTGCATCAGCAGCTTTAAATAGACATGTGGATAACATCTCTCCAGCAGCCAGAAAGAACGTACCTGTTTCTGCTGTGCAGTTATACCATCTGCAGCCTTCATACCCTTGCTTCAGACCTTGTAGTTGAAGAAATTTTCTTATTTCTTCCTACGTACACCTTTGATAAGCTTGACATCTAGCTATTTTCAACTCTTGTGGTATTTATTCGACGGAAAACACAAGAGTTATTAATTTTCTAAGTTTTAAAATATTTTATGCAGTTATTAAGGAAGGGAAAAAATCATTATTTTATATAGTTTATCCAGTGTTTATATAGAGAGTTTACTGTATTTAAATATAAAATGTAAACATACCTTTTAATTCCATATATTGGCAGGAGAAAAGAAAATCAACACCATAATAGAGACACATTCTTGATCTAACAGAAGAATATTATAGGGATCATCAATTACTACATCTCACTATAAGAAATCTACTGAATTTTCTACAAATTACTTGGGAGAATATTTTCTAGATGAATGGAAAGCTTTATTTCTTTTCTGGGGACAATAGTTTTATAATTGAATGTGATTGGCAGAAAAAGATGTATATATCTTTTTATAGCTAGTATCAAGGTCAATTCTTGGCCCATAATAACAAGATCCAAAACAGAGGTGAGAACAGATAGATATGATAAGAAATCATTTCTATACTCACACCAAATTTATATGAAGATATTACTTTTCAGTTACAGTCAGAGCAATGTTTTTTGTATATATGTGTGAGTGAAGGCACTTTAGATCTTTACTAGACTGTACGTAGAAATAAAAAAAGAGGAAGATACAGGCCAAATAAACTAGTTGACATCAGTTGATAATTGTGTGAGGAACCAGCAAAATTTACTTTACCGTGAAGAACAAACTTTAGCATTAAGGCTTGACTCTGAGCACTACCAAGAACATCTAGGTTGATTGACATTATTTATTAAATAACAGAAAAATGCTGTGCTCTAACAGACAATGCAGAAGAATGATAAGGGGAGTTGTGTGTGTGATATGGATTCGCAATCTTAATAAAGCAGCGGTGAAGAACAACGCAGTGTTTCTCACAGTATCTCTTAGAGATAACTCAGGAGACACATCCCCTAGAAACACCTAGATTAAAACACGGAATATTTTCAAGAGTTTTGTAGTGGTGATGTTGTATTAAAAACAGCAGGTCTTTGACTTCAGATCCAGATGGGTTGTGCCTTTAACCTTGAGATGAAGGAGAGCTGTGGAAGTCTGTATTATCAGTGTCAGAGAGCGCTCCAGCAGCACCGACTATTTGTCATGTTTCCTTCACTCTAGATTGTCAAAATAATTTTTTGAGCATTTGAAACACCAGTGTTTCTCTGTAAGAGTTGGATTGTGTGAACCTGTTTATCTCCCTGGCACATGGTTGCTGTAATCTGATAACACAATTTTTTGTAGTACTGTGCTCTATTGAAGGGCAGAGATTTCCGCAGAGCAGTGTTGACACTAAGAGTACCATAAAGCTAGGATTGTTTTGAAGGAAATAGTTATGTATATATCATCAATTTTCCACAAAATTGGTAATTGGCCACTCAATGAACAAATAAAATTGGATTTTTAAGATTTACAAAACCAGTAAGGTATCCCATTTATAGTTCTAGACCATGATTTTCAAAGGCCAAATTGATAAAAAATCATTACTATCAAAATTGAATACACATACTATTTTCAAATTTGAGAGGCAGAAATAAAGCAAATTTTCTTCAAAGCAACATTTGAGACAAATATGTTTCAAGTAGTGCTTTTGCAAGAAATAATTACTGATTTTAGTGATTGTTTTCCTACTGTAAATGAGAATGATCTTTCAGGTATCTTTCTGACCTATAGAAGTATTCTGACCAAATTTATGAAGTCTGCTCCAGCCCATGGATCCTATACCTGTCAAATGCTTAACTGCCATATCATTTATTATGATAATATAATTGTGTGATAGTATAATATTAATATTATATCTTCTTAAGGCAATAAATGACAAATTTAATTTGTATATATCCACAATAAAGTAAAATACAAAATATATGCACAACTTAAAGGAACACTTCAACCAAGGTAAAGCATTAGAAGTTAGGACTCACCACAATTTAATTGCCCAGCACAAATTTTTATTTTGCCTTTTTTTGACTTGTGTGTTATTAAATAATTTTAATATACAGTAGAAACAAGGGTTTTCTTTACAGTGTCATCTCCCAGTCCTGCCCTCTGAACCTTTGCAGTCTATTACACCCAGATGGGTTCTCCTTTTCATTATGGTAAATTTCTTCTTTTTCTTTATAGTACCTAAGTATGAACAGAAGGAAAACTAGTGAGGTAGTCTCTGCCTCCAGTCCCCATACTCCCATTGTCCCACAATAGCAAGAATTTGCAGTTCCAGGGAAAGCTGTCAACCTGCCAGCTCTGGTCTGGAGCATACTCACCCCCAGTGAAATACTCAGCAAATTAGCTGCTAAACTCTAAGGGGGGATCCCAGCAGATTCAGTGTTTCTTTGATGGTGTTGCTGTAGTGGAAGATGATGAATGTGTTTAGCTTGGCCAAGTTTAGGTGTACCACAAGAGATCCAGTAAAAGGCACTTTCTGAGCAGCAGATGCAATATTTTTCTTTTGCAAATTTTAAGACTATATGGACTGGGTACAGGAGAGATTTTCAATAACCTATTCTCTTTTTTTTTCTTTTTAATTTTTTTTCTGATAGAGAAAATTCTCAGAAGAAATACAGTACACTAGAGGTAAAAACAAACAAACAAATCACAAACAAACAAACAAAACCCCCACCATAACAAAAAAGAAGAATTCCGTGGTTAGCTTGGCAAATTCGTATCGAAAACACATATTCTGTGATTCTACATTACAAGTGGCATGAAAATGGAGCTACAGACAGCACTGTCCGTTCTGTTGAAAATATCCACAGAGTTAGCAAGGTATCCTTTTGTTTAGCCCATCATGAAGAAAGTTTTAAGTTCCCTTTGGGATGGCGTATATATATGATCCCAGCTGATGTCTTGAGGAATGTATAGCCTTTCTGGTAGCTAAAAATACGTTTATGAAACAAGTTATTTAAGTTGTGACAGGATCATAAAACCCCCAAAAGCAAATAAAATTTACCTTGAAACAGAGGACACCGACATTAACGCTTTCTAGTTGGATGGATACAGAAGGGTGCCTCTGAATAAAAGAGCAATCTTTCGCATTAAAATCTCAAAAGTAAAGTAATGTTCTATGTGCTGCATGCTAAGCACTTAACTGTTGTGGAAGTGCCTACAACAGGATATAACTGCAAAACTGTGGATAAAGCAATGTTGTTCAGCACAAGTGCAGAAGACTATGAAATAGGAGAATAAATCACCCTTTCAAAATGATGAGGCCCAGCTCCCTCATTGGGATCCTTCCAGCAGGATTTGGACTTCAGTGTCTACCAGAGGCCGAAGGCTCAGTTCGTTGCTGGACACCCTTAAAGACCTTGCTCTCTGCACATACTTGCACAACCACTCTTGCAGCAGTCAGACTGGCAGCCCAGAACTCCTCCTCATTCCTGTTCCACAAAGGGACCAAGACCAGTACCACTCTCAAGGTGAGGGGTCTGCTCCCAGTTGTTTCTCCCTCTTGAGGGAAGTCGAAATACATTACCCCCAAATAGTTCCCATTAGGATCAACCAGGTTCTCTGATTCTTCTTAATTCTTTCTTAATAATGATGGAGTTCACACATCTCATCAAACTTCCAGAAGGTGGGGAAACACTGCTGGCTAAAAACACACCCATTGCACCTGAAAAATTTTCTTTCTAAGTTTGGATAATCCAAATGAATATCTCAACCCATATTTTTTACCACTGGCATTAGAGTCAGGCTCTACTGCTGCCCAGGTCAGAGGAATGTCTTTACACCACCAGAAGCACAACAAATGAGAGCAAGCAGGAGCAGGAAAAAGTTCTACCTGCCATTACATAGCCATGGCAGAAGGACCCATGCTATGTACAAAATGTACAGAACAAGGGGCTGGTGCTGTTTGTGTGACTCCAGCCTGTTGGTATCTGGCAGCACATGACATTCTCTTCATGCTGCTCACCAGAAAATGAACATAGTTCAAAGGATTTGCTGGAAACCCATGAAAGCCAATAAACACCGCTGAAAGTCCTACATGCAGTCAGAGCCTGTCTGTTCTCCAGCCAGTCCACCTTGCTACAGCTAACCAGGCAGAGATTCAGGCTGAGAACAAAAACCTTCTTTCCAGTGGGCGCAGGCTTACGCAGTAATGAGAGCAGAATTAAAAAGTACTCTGGCACTTGCAACAAGTGCTGATCCCTTGTTCACAATTCATAAAAATGAATCTACACTGAGAAATTCAAATGGCCTAAGCTCCATCAAGGTATTTCAGTGCTTAGGGGCATTTTGACAATAATCATATCATTTATTAGTGGTTTTCCTTAATTTTCACTTGTTAAAATCCAGAAAATAGGTAAAGATTTCCAAAAGAGAAAAATAGACATCAATTCTTTAGCATGAAATGCATGCATTAAAAGTGACAAGATCTGTTCAAATCCTCTGGGAATGAGGCATGCCAAGTTTCATCTGGCACTCAACCACACTTGTCTATTTAGAAAACTGGTCTCAAGGATTCCTAACCATGGTCTCAGGCATGGGTTTTGACACAGGTCCATTTGTACCACATAAATCATGAATTTATTCCTTCAGATACCAAAGTCAATTTTGAAATCTTATGTTTATAGCGGTTCATCTATATTCATCAGCACTATCACTTAAAAAAAACAAAACAGAAACTTCTAACAATATTACGAGTGAGTGCAGTGGGAACAGAATATAAGATTTTTTTTTTAAGCTACAAATCTGAAGTGGAAGTGAATGTTAAATGTGCACCTCATACTAAAACTGTATGAAAAATGAAATGCACAAAAAGCTGGATCCTTGCCATGACACCCATTATGGTGAAGTCTGAGACTCTGACCCTTCGTGTTATACTTATTGTGTTTTTGACACATTTAGTCAATTAAAATGGGTGAAGTGTAATTTGTTTTTCTTAAGTTTAATACAGCATGTCAATAGAAGCTAACCAAAATTTATAGTAGGAACACTAAAACTGCCACTTGCACTTAAACAAATGAACACAATTTATCATGGTTGAAATAAAAAGAACATCATGTGCATTTGACTTTATACTTCACATGAGCATGTTGCCAAATATAGGAAAGCATGTTACAGCTGACACTTCCAATGGAAAAGACATTTTACTTCACATTAAATATTGGTGTGAAAAATTTGGACCTTGTCCAGTCCTAAGAAGTGTTAACGTTGGCACTTCCACTGTATACTTTTACTGTAAATTGTTGTAACATTTATTTGACATGGAATACCCAAAGGATTGATGAGTAAAGAAAGGAAGACTTTTTATTGTGCCATGTTCCCTTTTTCAGTCATACATACTAAGCCTTTACATCTTCAGAGTTTAAACAAGTCACCACCTGTACTCAATCGGTGAAAGTTATTTTTCATGCAACTGGAGTTTGCCTTTTTTATAAACCTATAAAAGCACACATTTTCCATTTTATTGGTCAGCAAAGCAATGGTTGATTTAACCATAAAACTTACAAATACTGTTTCTTTATGAAGATCTATGTTTTTTTAACCCTTTATAATTCCTTGGAATATAAGCTTCCTTCATTTCATTTGTTGTCAGAGACTGAAAACACAAAACAAACTGCAGTATTTTTCTTTTCGTTAAAAAAGTTCACCTAACATTACTGCCACTTATATTATTACCCATGGACTACTAAAGATTTAGGAGGAACAAAGTATTGCTGCGTAAAAATTTATCCGCTTCAATTAAGTACCTGCACAAGAATTCAGTGTTCGTATTATGCGAACTATAACTACATTTATCTGCAGTAATGAAGCTCTGTAAAATGTCGGAAAAGTGCTGAGGGGTACTTCATAGGATTTACTGAACCGATCTCCGGGTTAAGAAAGCAGGCCTGAGACAAGGGAATTACTCTTTTCATCCATATTTTTCAAATTAAGAAAATCCATAGCATTTTGAATTATAAAATTAAATTTTAGAGACAAAAACATGAAAATTATTGGGGTATTTTAACAATCTTAAATACCCAGTCCAAGACTTTGAATTTCAATCTATTCAAATACAACACTTCGAGCTTTCTGCATACGATTACAATTAAAAGAGCAATTTACACACACAGATACTGGGAAAACAGATTTTTTTTGAACTAGGCAAGCAACACACGTATCCTATACCAGGTAGAAACCTCAACGACCATGTAATGTAATGAAACAGAAGAACATAGCCAGCAGAAGACATGAGCTGGTGCCTAGGGTTACATCTGCTGGCACCCAGAACATCACGTAGTGGCACCTTCAGAACATCTCTGGAGAGAAGAATAGGGTTACTATTTAAATTTTAAAGTGCTGAAGGGAGTATCCATCCATTAAATAGAAAAAAAAAATTCTGTCTTTTGTGTGTTCTTCTGGCCTACAACTGAGAGCATGAAACCCAAATCTAGGTTTCTCAACGGCAAATCCTAAGAGAGGGATTTGGAATAGATGATTCATGTATCAGAAACCCACCAAGCCCACTTCCACCTTCTCTTTTTCTACATTGCAAACAAGCTCTTTAGAAAATACAAAAGATAAGAAAACACAGAGGGGTAGAAAGGCTTGGAGTAGAGATAAAGAAAAATTTCGGTAGATTTCACAGTGCCAACAACTCAGTCAAGAAAGGAGTGTCAGCAAAAGCAAACTCACCTCAATCTTCTCTCAGCAGTATATGATAAAGCCCTGTTGCTTCAACAGCACGGGTAGAGGCAGTGCTGTACGTGGTTATTTTACATCTTCTAGAGATCTCAGCAGCTGTTCTCATGACTAATGCAAAGTACATTGCAAGTAACTAGACATGTGGAGTCCTACCACACTCTGATATGAAAAGAAATAAAGGTGGCCCCATACAAAGACACATTTAGATGCAGAGGGAAATTCCAAATATTTCTATAGACCTTAAAAAAAAAATCATCCTCAGTCTTATAGAGCTATTTGTTTGTAACAACCTCATCACACTGCTAATCAATAGGGAAGGCAATGAGATGACTCCTATCTCCTATTAAAAAAACTACTCAAAATCATCCCACTGGCCAGGTTGTCATGTGGAAGGAATATATTCTAAAGAGGTTGTACAGGATGCGTCCTTGAGGGTTTTCAAAACTCAGCTGGATGAACCCAGAGTAACCCAGTCTTATCTCATGGATGACCCTGCTTTCTGCAGGAGATTATGCTATATACCTCAAGACATACTTACCAAAGGCTTAGCCTGTGATCATATAATTAAATTCCTTATTTCAACTGAGATGATATGACTTAAAAACTGTATTTTGAAGTCAAAACAAGGAAACAAACAGCCAGCCATTTGATTGTAAGCATAATAAATTATAAAAACTTCTTGTCTGTCCTGTTCCCAACACACTGGAAACACAATTTCTACTAGAAAGCAGATAAAGATACAGGTAGACAGTTGTATGAAAGTTTTCCTATTTGCATCTGGTTTTGGGGAAAGAACAACTGTAGATATTACAGAGGTTGCCTGGTTGTTTTTTCAGGTAAAAAATTTATCTTTTCCTTTTGTGTGGATGTAGTGTCAAACCTGCATAGAAGAAGGTTGTGTTTGTGTTACTCCAATTTCAAGCCAGAGTTAATAACGAGTGTAAGGGAGGAACACTCTATTTTAAAGAAGTAGCATTACCTTTCCTCCCATGTCATGCTATCATCTTTAATGGCAACAATAATTCACTTAAGCCAGGAAGACATTTTTTCTGCTTTATTTATAGATCATTAGGACAGTCATCTGCTGCATTAGTGCCTGCTAAAATGGCATACCGCTTCCCACTTTATGGCTCTATGTCAAAAATGTCTCTGATAGCTAGTTACTCACTCCACTTTGTCAGTGTTAAACAATCCATTCCGTATTGGATGAGCCACACTATCGCATGTCAGTTACTTGACTTCTATAATATCCTCTATAGGTGTCAGGTCTCTGGAGAACTGCACGTCCTCAACTCCCACTGAAAGCAAAGGTGGATAGCACCTTACAGATCAGATGTTGTGACTTTCTGAAGAGTTGCTTAAGCTTTTCAGTTAAAACTCAACAGCTGTGCAAAATGTGGGCATTATTTTTAGCCATACATTGTATCTCTCTATTTCTGATAATTTACTACCATGTTGCTATGATATTGCTCGGAAGATAATAGCAAGGGAAAATCAGTACAAGCATGTAACAAACCAGGCCCAAACACTTCTGGGACACAACTTAGGCTTCTTACTTTGACTCAGAGTCTTGAGAATTGGGGGTTTTTATATCCTTTAAGCCTTTGTTTCTTTGCAATATAAATGATATTACAAAAGGTCAGGTGAAGTGACCTATGGCATTTAGCGACTCAATTTGGTTTAATCAAATTTGAATTTGTTTGTTTGTTTTTATTGTATACATTATGGAGGTTCTTCACCTAGAATGGTTGCATTTGAAATAAATACAGAAGAAAGGTGGAAAGAAAGAGAGGTAGAAGAAAAATAGAAAAAAGTAATTACATAAATGAATGAAAAAATATTATATATGCCAATTAGAATGAAGCAAACTATTTGCACAAGTGCATACAAATGGCCCAGATAGGGTTGTTGCATATCTATAGACTTGAAATTTATAAATCGTTCATCAATCTGCTTGAATACTACAGTATTTTACAGGTTTTTTTAAGGAATATAATGTACCTAAAACTTTGTGTAGAAACAGAGATTCTCTATAAATTATATCCAACAAATATACATATATAGATAGACAGAAAGGTAAGCTTCTCTTATTGGTCATATGTGATCTAGATGAGTGAGTTTGCACAAATAGTTGTCTTCTCTGTAGATGTAGGACTCAAAGATCCAATCTCATATAGACTCTCTCAAAACAACCCTCCACCATGGATCTTTCAATAAAACTTTTTTGAAAACAAAATAATAAATATTTATTTATGCTTCAATTACTATCTGACTAAGAGGCTTAGAGTATGCATGGCTTACCTGAGTGGCTTGACGTGGACCCGTGCTCCAGTTGTGAGTGTGCTAGACACTGTACAAACATAAAACTGTACAAATATTGCTAGTGTGCATAGTGCTCAATGCATATTACATTTAGAACAACACTACTCTGAGTAAGAGACTGTCACTTATTTTGTACTCAAGACAGTAATTCTGGATACCATATATGAAAGATCCTGGATCATTTTTCCAAAGGGGGAGAAATTTTGCCCCTTTGGAAACCAAGATTTTCTTTTTGTTTCTCCAGTATCAGCATCATACAGGGTAATATTTTGCTGACTGCTTGTTCCAGACTCCTCGGGCAATGACCAATACATTGGTATTGTGTGCCACTTTACAAATCTTTGAAATTTTAGACTTGCCATGAATGAAAAATGCTGAAAAGTACTCCAAAACCAGCCTTTAGAATCAGAAAACACGAAGATTCGGGGACGTCTCATGCTGTGCACTCTATATTCCTGTATCTTTGTTGTTGTTGTTCTTACAGTTAACTTATGGACCACGTTATCCCTTATATTAAGCAGGGAGGATAACGCCAATGAAAATGTGAAATTTACATTCAATCATTCTAAGTTTTGCCTGTTAGACTGCAAGCACTCAGAAAATGGTTTGAGACTTCTTTTCAAGCTAAAGGATAGACCATTACCTCCCACTTTGGACAGGAATGTCTTGGCTCCATTTTGATGTTATATCTGTTAGGTGCAGAGTGATGAGTCTATCTTACTGCTGATTCACACCGGCTGTTCCAGCGGCAACATGTGACTGTGATTCCTCTGCGGCCCAGAGGATATTTTCCATCAGTGGTAACAGATGTTACTAATTCAGAAGACCAAAAGAAAGAATAAAATTATAAGTACATAATACATATAAATATATCAGTCATATTCTTTTGATGATAGGACCAATAAATGCAAAAGTTTAAAAAATGAATGCTGCTGCTGTTGATATTTTTGGAAGACGTCAGTAATCAGGAAGGAGTCCTACTGAATGAGGACTGAATGCAGTAAGTTAAATTCCTAAAGAAAAATAGAAAATAAATTGATTGGGATCCTGCTTTTCTGAAGGCCACAGTAGAAATGAATGCAAATCATCTGAAAGAGTATACAGGGGGATGTGTTATGATGAGGTGGTGACACAGTGAATCATCATAGTTCTCAGCATACAGGGTGGGAAATGGAAGCGTGTTCCTGGAGGCAGTGATTTAAATGCAATTCTAATAATTTAAGGCGAGTCATTTAATTGCAGCTAATGCTTGGCCAGTTTTAGGACCAAATTGAGTACAAATTGGCTGATATTCAATCCAAGCAAAATGATGCATTGGAGAACTTATCTAGCAGAAACGGCTGGTACAAATCTCTTCCCATCTCAATCTTTGGCAGTAATTCTGTCATTTCCTGAAGAATCATACCTAAATGCCATTTTTGGTTGGATATTTATTATTGAAAATTATCTTTTCAAAGTAATCATTATAATTGGTATAATCTATTGCTCTACAAATGTTTAAAGGAAAAAAATACCTGTTTCTTCAGCTCTACCTCGTACCTTTTCTGTAATCAGTCACCACTATAGACCCTTCTACAGCTGAACTGTGCTGTCTTTGTCCTTGGTATAAATTATTTGCTCAAAAAAAACCCCTAGCTTAGTGCCCTTTTTTTCTTTTTTGTTCATTTTTTTCTGTAAAACAATGAACTCTATATAGAAATAAACTTACATTTTTGTGGATTAATCAAAGGAAAATAGTGATCCATTTAGGCAAAGGGAACCAATCATCTCCAGCTGTTTATATGAACAGCGCCTTTGTAAATTATTCAGGACAAAGATCCTGTCTTATTCACCGGATGAACTTTGTCATTATATACACCTACATTATTTCAAGAAATATGGATTAAATAAGAAAAAAAGTGGGCATTTGGAACCCGGCCTGAAACTCACTGAAGTCAATGAAAATATTTCCATTAGCTCCAGTATGAGCTGGATTAGATTCAAGAGGTACTGTGAACAAAAACATCCATGATAATATAATAAAGACTGTATCGTAATGTAATCACTCAAGGGGACCAAATTAAGATCACACAGGTGACCAACCTGTTGTATTTCCTCATGCTTTTGAGCACTTGACTTTGCAACCTTAAAATTTTTAGCATAGCTGTTTTGTCTGTGGTACTGGTAGTGTCACATTACACTGCAATGCAAATCAGCAGATGTTTAGCCTTTAAATTTTATCTTTTTTTTTTTTTTTTTAACAGGCAACAGCTTTTCCTGCAAGTCACAATATCTGCAGAATTGCTTTTTGAGCAATAAATGCATTATAGATGCATGAAGCAAAGTTCTTCCAAGTCAGACATAATTACATTTTCTATGAGGTACTTTATGTAATATTTATATTCATTAATATTGGAACCTATGTGTATTGTTTATTGACAAAATGAAAGCAATGTCAAATATTGAAACGCACAGGGGAATACACTGGAATCCTGGACATTTTCAGGCTAATTCAACATTTTTGCCATACATGTATTAGGAAAAATCCCAAGTGCAAAAACTAATGTCACTGATGTAAAACTGTCTTCCAAAAGTTTGAAAGTCTGTCATCTTTCTCCATATACTCACTTCATTAAATAGTTTACAGCTTGCAAGGGGATCACAATGTTGGAGCAACAAAATGACTGTCCTGACAGATTCAGACAATAAAACAACCAGATCGTTATATGAATGTTTTCTCAGAGACTGTTGCTGCAACACATAATAAATACAAATATTGAAACACCTGCATGATAAACATAATACTTTTAACAGATGTTAATCCCCCCTGAATGCAACCAGTGGATTTAGATCACATAAATGCAACTTGCCCCGTTCAGGTCTCTCTGGAAAATTGCCAATCATATGGTTGATTTCTGACCAACTGCTGCAATCTACATGCATGGGTTTGCTTCACAGTTTTCCTACTATGAACATTTTAAAAACAATCCATAAATATAGCAACAGGTGTGTATGACACAGAAGCTCATCTACAATTTAGGTTACTTGTCTGCTGTCAGCATGAATTGATTATTTTTTTTCAGAAAAGAATGTTCTGAGTAAAAAAGAAACCTATTTTCTCAAAATCCTGACGTTCCTTGGACACAGCAAGCAGAGCAAAATGTTTCTCTCCCCTTGGTGGGACTCAGTTGTTCTGTTCAATACTCTCTGATCATATGCAACTTCTGTTTACAGATTTAATGGAGGTTCAGCATATCTGAAAATTAGCTATTAACCCTATCAACACACTTCTGAGGTTTTGATACTCCTAGGGGAGAAGCACACATTACAACCCTTTGGCTTAAACTTAAGTACCTGTTTATACACTCTGTTAGAAAACAGCCTGAATTTACATTTGTCTTTTCACCTTCAGAATGTATTTGAATGCCTTTCGTTGTGACTCAAGTTTATAAAAATAGTTCTGCACCTATATGACCACATCAGTGTTACCAAAGAGGACAGTGCACATTTCCACTGTAGTGAGTGGCACTACTCAGTGGTGAGCTATCCAGTCAGTAGGGTCTGAGCTACTGACATATGTATAATTGAAAATAAGCTACACTGGAAGTAGAAAATAACTGATAAATGATTATTCATAGAAACAGCATGGCAAAAGAAAACCTGTAGACTTGGTTTCATGCATCCAGTCAATAGTTGCATTAATTCAGAGAAAGTCACACAAAGCAAAACAGAGACACGATGGAGATCAACAGAAAAATAGCAATTCATCATGATAAAGCAAAACTTTGCTTTCGAAATTGACAGGTAAACCAAGGAAACAACAACACAATTCGTACAAAAATTAACACTAGCTTCTTCTATCTCCATGCACCACCTAGAGACACCTAAATTTTAAAAAAAGTGTGATAAGCATAGTATTTAAAAAGATAAAAAGGTTCACCTGGTAAAAAAGTTTCCCAAAGCAAGTTGTGGATGTGGATCAGGAGAAACAGAAGCAGCTGAATAGGAAGCAGTAGAGGTGTTTACCAAATGGGTCTGGTGAACATATGGAGTTTTTCTTGGTGACAAAGGAAGACAAAATTATATCTTAGATGTGTGTTGAAGAAGAATAACCATCATTATCAAAAATGAAAACTCAATTTATTCAGCTTCAGTTGTACTACTGATGAAATAATTACAGAAAAAAAAATTGTAGTCGGTGATAATAATTAAGAAAAAACATCAAGAAAGTGTGTTGCTTGGGATAGGAGTAGCTATAGGGAGATAGCTGATCTAAGACAGAGCAAGAAAAGTTTCTGTAATGTTTCTATTCAGACATGAATAAATGGATTTACTTTCTTAATGACAAAGAGTATTATTTTCTCACTTCGTCTAGAAAATTCTGTAATTAATTGCCACAGGATGTGATAAAGCACATAGGAAAAACTTTTCTATTGATTAGAAAGTGAAAAATTGAGCTGATTCTTCCACTTTTTAGGATTATTAGCTCATCATAATTAAAAGAGGAAAGGATGGTATTGCATAAAAAATTGCTCCAGCTGAGCACATGTAATCAAAAGATTAAACACACAGTTTAGATGGATCCATAACATGTTAGAAGAGAACATGGACTTTTTTAAGATAATGATTATGGTATTCAGCGACTGTAATAACGTGCATCAGAGTTCACCACATTTTTAAAGGCTGTTGAAGAACTAGAATGGGTTCATTAACCCATTAAGTGCAGCTGTTTGCAGGAAAACTATCATAGGAAGAGGAGCTGGCAAGATTCTTTATGTAATCAAAAGATCATAGAAAGATGCTGAAAAGAAACACCAATACGATTGACTAAAAAGATCTTTTGGCCTTGTCTCATATGATATAATACTTAGTGAAGGTTCAGTGAAAATGAAGAGTAGTAAATTCAAATCCAGGGAAGGGACTACTCTTTAATTCACCCCATACTTAAAACAGAGAAGTGATTCTAAGCTATAGAAAGACTCAAAAATCATTTGTTCTCTTCTGTGGTTAACAAGAGTTTCAAACATTGTGTATAAAGCCCACTGTTTCTTCAAATAAATTTTACATCTTTTGTTCTTTTATTTTATTTTAATTCTATTTTTTTATACTAAAACACTGGGTTGAGAGCAGGGATAATAAACTCGCTTCAATGCAGCATTTTCTAAATGCTTTAAAGAGTTGATCAAATTAAATAGTTATTTTTGCTGGCTTCAAAAGTGACTTTTGGCCCACTATAACTGTAACTATAGCAGACATTTTCATGTTGCTTCTGCATGCCAGTTTCTTGGTCCCTGCCTGGCTTTGCTGCTGTTATCAAAATACAGAGAATGGAGAAGTCTGGATGCAGATATATCCTAATTTTGCCAGGATTGTCTCTTCTATTCATTATACTGCCACATATTTTACCTTTGAAATTCTGAGCACAATTCAATTTATAGCTACATGAAAAGTTTTCTGTAAATTAATAGAAAAGTTACCCACAGCAATTAAATATTTGTTCACACCACTGCCCAGTTATAAAGTATTTGCTCTCCCTTCTACTCCTGTAAGATTCTTGTTAGACATTATCAGCCCATGTCTCAGCCAAATCTGAGCCTGTGCCTGAGATGCACCATCCACTGCAAGGCAAGAATGCTTTAGCACCAAAGTCAGGGGCGGTGGAGGAGAGTTGCCAGTGCCATGCTGCTGTTTTTCCTTGCAGGGAGAGACAGGGACAACCACAACAGGGATGGGGATACCTTTGCAAGTTTTCAAAACTAGATTCCATGTGTGGGATATTCCCACTCCCCATAGAGCTGATAAGAGGAAGTTGAATGCAGAGCACTTGAGTGCTTCACAGCCCTAAAATTTACTGATGCAAAGGTGTCCTGCGTTTGCGTTTTGAAAAATAATATCAAATTGCTATATACGCAGACTTTCTGTTGCTTCTGTTGCTGCAAAGGGTGCCATCAGTGGGCTGGGGGTCTCTGCTTAGGGCTGCACATGTCCTTATGGTGCCCCAGTACACACAGGCTCAGCCAAGCTCATCTGCTTCCTCCTCTTCGCTTCACAACAACCAAAATACTTACCTGAGGAGGCTGCAAGTGAGCAGTATAAGCCAAACCAGAAAAGATCAAAACCCTCATTGCCCTCAATAAGGACAATAAACTCCTTGGGCCTTTGCTTGTTTGTGTAAGCTCCTACCTAACTTCATGGCTCCTGCTTGCCCAAGCCACTAAGGTTGCTCTGAGCCTCATTAATCACTTGCATTTTAAAATTAAAGCCTCGAAGTCTTCCTTGTGCAATTCCTCACACCTGGCAGGATTTCTGCGTCAGTCTCCAGCTATGTTCTCAGTCTTCACAGTGGCAACCAAAAACTTCACACTTCTCCAGATACAGGTTCATCAACACCAGCGTGCATCACGGTAGCCAGCACTCTTTGCTCTTCTGGCTACATACACGTGCATTTATCTATTTTCTCTCATCTCATGCACAAGTGTAAAGGCTTTCAGGTGATGGTTGAGAGGAAGTGTGCTGCAGCATTCTACTGTGCAACAGTATTTCTACTCTATGTGACTGGAGTAAACTAAGAGTACTGTTAACAACAAGCAAATAGCCCCAACATGTTAAAAATTACATAAATGATTTTCATTCTTAAACTTCTTTTCACATTATATTTATGTGCTAGCATTTCAGTTGAACTTCTGTTATTGAAGCATTTCTGAAAAGTCTACACTTTAATGGGTTCAAATGACTAAGATGAAAATGAAATTTCAGTAATTAAAGTTCATGTAAGTGGAGGTGTTTCATTTAGCTTTTTGTTTGTTTGCTTTCATCTAAATGCCTTCAGTGTTTTCGTATCTATTCTATAAACAGGATAATATAAAATCATCTAGTTACAGAAGAAATGAAAAGTTGAATGATTCGTTATATTTATATGGTCCTAAAACATGTTGCAGAATTGCATTTATTACACAGAAAAAAACCTCCAAAACAATAAAACATCTTATTGAGTAGTTGATTATATAGTATTACAAAAATCTGCCTTCCAGTGGAATCCTTTGACCTGCATATGTACAACACTATAAATCTTGCTAAATATTTGTTTCAGAAATTGTCCAGAAGGATGAACAGATTGATTTTCCAGACCTAAATCACTTCAACGCCGAACAGTACTCTGGAGAAAACTGTGTTTCTCTTCTTGTTGTTTGCAGACACATTAAGATCACACACTGAGCTGCAGCAGTTCAGCTTTCTGGTCCTTTTGCTGGTTTGATGGTGACAAGATGGAAAAGACACAACTTTGAGCGACTACTTACATAAAGGGCGTTGATGAAAGGATAAAAACCCCACAGCAAAATTAAGGAACTAATGAATCCATTTCATTAATTCTGAACTTAGTAACAGACTATTTTGCTAGCCTGTGGATTTCCACGAGTTTGAAAATTTGAAGATGGACAAAACTCTAGTGAATTTAGGAGTTTTTCACAAAATAGCTTGTAGAGGTTTTGGGTTTTTACAAAATAAAAGATTTTCTTACTTTTTCACAGAAAGTCAGAAAAATGTTTATTTTTGTATTAAACTTGTCAAACACACAGGTAAGGATTTTGCAAAGTAAAATTGTTCAGCTATAAAAATTTTTACTTGTAAGTTGTTTATGATTTAATACCTCTATTTAATGGTGTACTGAGTAATTTCCCCTAAGAATTTGCTCATTTGATTTCAGCTCATTGTTTCAATTTATATTCTCTACCTACGTTTTTTAAAATCCTGTAAAATATATTTCTTCAACAGAAAAGAGTAATCTTTCCAAATTCATCAAAAAGATATTCCATGTCATATGTCTTCCTCTTAAAGACAATACATGATTGTGACTTAGGTACTTAATACTGTGCCTTTAATTTGCTGATAAAAGCCTGATGCCATAATTTTCCATTTGTACTGCAGGCTCCTGCCTGAAGCAGTATGCTTGCCAAAGACGATTATTCACAGATCTTTGATTTTTTAAAAAAACCTACATTACCTCAGAGATCATTAAATACTGAAAAGTAAGGAGTGGTTTTTCTCACTTCTGTCATTCATAACATGTACCAAATACAATTATATGTGTGTGCACTCATCAGCAACACTTCACAACTGCAGTTTTACCAGACTTTAAGGCCCAGAAGTACTGATACGGTTTAGGATGTTTTTCGTAGGTTGATCAGTTTTAACAAATCTATTTTTAAAATATGACAACTTGAAAGATGAGAAGTCATATCCAATATTTTCCAGTATGAATGCTTTGTGCAGGTATTATGAGACCAGCCTTAGACACATTATTATGTCTGCTAGATTAAATTCTCCTGAAAATCTTCATGAAAAGTTAGGGCTCAACATATATTTTCTTGAGATTTACATCCCTTTAATGCATGCAGCTAGCTAGAGCACTATGTAAAGGACACTAATGTCTGTTTATATATGGTAGTGCTTAGTATAAAGAAATTTTAGTGTGAAACATCTTTTTCTTTATGAAGAAAGAAAAACCTTTTCCTTCAGCTGGTAAATCACTTCTCTGTCTTCAATATGGTTTGGGGTTTGTTGGGTTTTTTTCCTGACAGGCTTGGGTTAAGAGAATAATAGTGATAAATGCCTCAAGAGAAGTCTCCTTGCAATCGCGGTATAGAGCTGTGGAATCTATGGAAAGGAGAAAAGTGAAATTTCCCAAATACAGCTACAACATCTATCCTTTACGTTCTAAGTCTCTTTGGATTGCAAAAGTCTCTTACATTTAGTCCTTACTTCTGAAAAAGAACTAAACCATCTAGAAAGACCCTAAAAGCCATGTGGAAAGGTAGACTTTATGCATCTTTAAAAAAAAAATAAAGTTCAACACCTATTTGTCACGACTTTCATTTCCTATTAAGTAAATGAAATTGAATTGGTGTTACTGCGGTTTAGTGGGTTTCTCCTCTTCTAAATGAACACAACCTGCTGGATTTAACAAATTCATTAAAAATGTGCTTTTACAGGGTAGAGGGCTGTAAGAGCTGCACAAACCCATCAGACTTTATGAGTTTTTAAACCAGTTCCATTCACAGGGTGTAAGTGAATATCCCCCAGTTCCCAGAGAGCCTTCCTTCTTAAATAAAAGAACAGAGATAAGTTGAGAGACATGCAAGGTAAGTATAAAATGTAACTAAAACTTACTTGCATTCACAGTCTATTGCAGCTGCTAATTACTGATTAGCAGTTCTTCCACCTATGAATCCTCTCAGAGATCTGCTCAGAGGGAGTCTGAGCCTAAAATCACTCATGTTTCAAAGGGTGACAAGGAGCAAATATTCAGATGTAATTCCATGTAGGCTGAAGACCAGTAAATCTACAGTATGAAATGATAAAACGTGTGTCAACTTTAAAGCTATTCTGTTAATGAAATAATTTGCATATGTTAGTTGCGTAATATATACACTCTCTGGATCAACACTGTAGTTCTTTTCACATGCAGGAGGTTCAAAACCCAAGACAAGCTAAGTAAGTTGCTAAACGCAGGTTTCCTCCACTTGATATAAGATACACCCTGTAGCCAGAATGCAAAAATAAAAACCAAGTAAATTCTCTGTAAGTACATTAATATCAGACAGCTGACCATAATTTTCCCCTTACATCCCAGTTTGCATAAGTGTTAAATATCAGTCCTGCTGGTGTTTTATGAACTTTACTCATAACGATTACAGATGGTACTAAAACCAAGTCCTCCACTATTTGACTGTTCTTTACACTTCTTTACTTGTACATGTGGATTATACATCTGTAAGAAAAGCATGCCAAGGTAAAAAACTCTTAGTCAAAAGAAACACAGAAAACAGGTGTTTCAATATTCAAAGAAAGATGGGCTGAACAAGTAGTACAAGATTTTCCAAATGCTTGAGTTGGTCTCCTCAATTAAAGTCTGACTTTTCTGTATTGTATGAACCCATTGTCCTACATCATCTTTCTATGTGCGGGAGTTCTCCAGCCAGTTCCAGGAAAACACTTGGTGAATCACTGGCTAAAATGCCCATACCACGTGATGATGGACTTGACAACAGTTAAGTCCTTCCACACTCTTCCCCTATCACTCCAAGACGAAATGTCCTAGACTCTTTTGTCTTTGTTTATGGAGAGCTGTAGCAGGTCGTTCCCTTCATATATTCAGGATGAGTGTCCCTCATCCTCCAGGAATGCATCTGATGGAGACAAAGTGCCTAAGCTTCTGCTAAGCATTGTGAAAGGAGGGGGCACTGAGAGAGTTTCCCCCTCCAGATCCATATTTGATATTTCATATATTAAATTGCCAAATTCTAAAGCTTCTTTATGTACCAGACTTCAAGAGCAATCATAGTAAATGCCTAATAAAAAGGCATCTGTATGGAAATACCATACATAGGAGTTTGGCTTATAGTTGGGATTACAAGCTGTTTTGACATGTTTTCTTTGGAAGAAATAGACTGACTCTGAAGGGTTTTGTGCTGGTTCAGCACTCTGCCTCCCCGGCTGTCACCACACTTTGCTATCCAAGGCTGCCACCTACACTTTTCATGCAATGATCATCTGCTGACTTTGGGACTACTTTCCCCTTACCTATTCCCAATCAGAAGGCTGGATCACCTCTCTGATGTCTCTGCCACCTACACTTTCCTGGAATGGGAGATGGATGAAGCTCAGGTACACACTGACTGGTTTCTGTGTGGTTTCAAAATATTTCATCCCAAGACTTTTTCACACTGTAGGTATGTTCCAGTGGCTATTAAAATCAAAATTCACGGATAAGAGACTGCAGATAGTCACTGGTCAGGTTAAATAAATACTAAATGCAGAGATCCACCCAGGCATTTTTGGGTACTTGGATTTATGTCTTCATACACACATACAGAGGAATGTTTTGCATTCCCAGCTCTGAAAGCAATGTCCAGCTATTTGTTTGCATGTATATGGTCCTGGACAACCCCAGCACAAACATTTCTATTTTCAAGGCCCCCAAGAGGGGTCTTGGCCAGTAAAACATTTTATAGTTCACATCTTCTTTGTCCTAAGCTACTGAAGATTTAAAAAATCATGACTGATTTCTTAATTTTTAACTACTGTATGAATGATTTTACCACTGTAGCAAATGTTTCCCATATTTTTTCAAACACAAAACCACTAAGCAATCTTTGTATTTACTAAGTTTTGCTTTAATACATAAATCAAAAGACAATAACAAGCCTAATGTCAAAGAAAATTTTTGACACTTCATACATTAAATAAAAGCAGCCGATAAACAGTTTAGATGAAATTATGGCTTGAAATGTGGTTCCCAAGAGGACTGTGGTTCATAAATTGTTTTTATACTGCCTCTGTCGTTGTTAATTTGAGATATGCACAAGACACCCATAGTCATTACCAGTGCTTAACCTGCCTTTGCTCTGACTGATATTTAGACACAGGGAGACTACCAGCCATCTATTTCTGTGAAAAATGCGTTGTTTGGTTGTCAGCACATATGTAGCATGCTGCCTTCTATTTGAAAGCTTGACACATAATAAAAAATTTCAAAGAAAATCAGCATTTAAGTTTTGACCATGCCTGAATCCCAGAAGCTTTTATAGCTGCTTTGGTTATTCAAGGGGAGATCATTTTCCAATCACTACAAAAGAGATATTATTTGATTGATAATTGACCAAATCTCCTTGAGTCTCAAAGATAAACCATTTCAAGCTCATCAGTTCTTTATTGCATCCCAGCCTTCAAATCTCTTTGAAAAAAGATACTTCCTTCCTCTTTTGCATTTAATGTTTTTCTGTAGCTAAATGTGACCACAGAAATCACTCCTTCAGTGATTCTGGTCTGTTTATTGCCAGAATATTTGTATTTATTGGGAGATTAATTTGTTAGTGCTTATGTTAAACATGGGAAATGGGAGATTAGTTTGTGTGGAACTAACCATTGTGATCTACAGCAAGGTTCAGAGCAAGGACTTCATTTCTTGTTCGGTTCAGTTGCAATAAAGTGTTTTTCAAAGCACCTGAGATAACGTAATACTTCACCTTTCACATTAAGATCTTGGTTTTCAAAATTACACTCTCCACTCAAACATTCTCCTCTCATAGTAAAAGAATGATTCCCTGAGCTGTGCTCTCTGCTATTTCACCACTGTGTACTTCAAAATAGAGTTTAGAGAGAGCTAAGGGTTAACTCAAGCATTCACTTTAGAAATGTTCTAATAACAATGAATTATAAATAAAACATCTACGGACGGACGCATCTAGCAAATGATAAATTTATTAAGTGTACCACTTCAGTTTTTTATAAGTCAAGGTACCCTCTCTCTACAAGCAAAGGTGGTAAGTTTCTCAAAGTGCCCTTAATCATTATGCTAACTACGTGATAGCACATTTGCTGAAAGCTATACAAATGGAGCATTGTACCTGAATGGCAACTATACGCTTTCAGCACAAACAAAACTAATAGATTTTAAGAGTGACTTTGTGCCTTCACTAGAAACTAGTCTTTAAAGAGTATACAGTCTTAGCACAAATCCTGATGATGAAGTATGTGCAAGCAAAGCTCTTAAAAAGAGTGCATATGAAAGAGAGTCTCCATGGCCCAGCAAATTTCCTATTTGCTGTTCTTTCTGTTCACTCTTCTAACACCTCTACACAGAGATTTCACAGCAATATGCATTCATTTGAAGAAAAAAGTGGGTCTACCCAAAATAAACCATAAATATATTTCCACTGCTCTACTCATGTAGTTTGTTGCAATTGTTTTGTAGGGAATGGCACAGCTAGCTGATAGCCCCGTTTTTTTTCCTCTTTACAATTTTTACTAGTAAGTGCCACTGACACAGCAGAAAACCTGTAGAAGGTGGCTGGCAGTTAGCAGGCTAGATTTGTAAGGTGAGCCTTAGGCAACTATGTGCATGAAGTGCTGTGGGCCAAACTGAGAAGTACAAACACTATTGTGCTTATACAAGTCATGAATTTTTTAAGAGGGAGATTCATACCAATAAATTGGGTACATTAAGCATAACACATGCAATTAGCTTAGAAAAAATTAATGAGAAGGGGAAAACATCTAACTTGTACAATTTTTCAGTGAAAGTTGATATTGCCTTTCTTTTTATTTGTTTCATTTCCTTATTTAAGTATTGAAAGTATTGAAAGCTGATGCTTTACTTTCAATGCCATTAAAGCATAAAACTCATTCCCCTGAAACCACAAGTTTTCCCTTATTTTTTCTTTTCTTTTTTCCTTTTTTTTTTTCCCGAAGATATGGGTGTAAAACTAATCATCCAGTGAAGGGTTTACCCTTTTATGGTATGAAGAGCTGAGCTCACCTTTGGGCTGTGTCCAAAGAAAAAATCTACAGGGTAGAAAATGTATTCCTGGAGGACCATTAAACTTGCACGAGGCATTAGCATTGATAGTATGTTGATCTAGCTTCTGTCCTCTCTACTGCCCTCATTAAAGTGACTAACAACCTTTCCTTCAACAGATCCCACTCCTTTTTACTGAAATCCCTGCTACCTTCAAGATGTGAGACCAAACTCTGATTCTTAAACCCTTGAGCTTCTTGGAACTTCTCTCTTCTCCTTCATAATTAAGTAATAACACTTCTCCTTGTTTTCTCCTCTTTTCTGGCAAAAAGTGAAATCCACTGTACGATTCGGTGAATATCAAGATGAAGGTTGTCTGGTTTTCAGGACAGAAATTAGGGGGATTTTAGCTGCCTCATGTCTCAGTCAGAGACTGAGAAATCCTACTCTTGAGCACAGCCTAACTCTGGAAGCTCCTAAATCTAGACAGCATTAACTCCACTGTGGATCACAGAGTTTCCCTCAGACACAGGTTTCCCTCTTGAATGCACGCTAACTTCACCTAATAGTTGCTGTTTGCCATCCTCCTTGCCTTCTGGGCAAAACAATCAGTGATAGCTACTCAGGAACCAGGCACTGGACTTTCCCCCCTTAAGAAACGATCAGCATATGTACAGGACTGGAAGAGATATCTGAATGAGATCAATAGCTCTGAGCAACTCTGCTCCTGACCTCTCCAATGTCCCTGTCCTGCCCTGCACTTTCAGGCTTGGTAACACTGACGGGACTGTGTTGTTCCCCTGTACATTTGCATTAGTGACCAGTCTGGCAAAGACACAGAGATATCCCAAAGGGAGAAGGGAAGAGTCTGCATGGACCCAAAAAGAAAGAAACTGATTAGGCTGCTAGTGGCTCTTGGAAAAGCAATAGGAGTTAGTCATGGGCAGAGCAGCGCATGGGAACAAGATTATGTGGGTGCCAGTGGACATCCCTGACTTGCTTCCAGAGATTAACTATGCACAAAACCAGACGTGTTTCACCACTGCATTCTCCTTTTGCTTTGTCATTTTTCTTGGTTATTCCATTACATTCCCAGTTATTTGTCACACCTCATGTTCTTTCTCCTTTATGGCTTTCTTGGGCAAATCCTAGCCCAAAATTCAAGCACAATCTCTTTCTCTTTCCTTGTGAATACCTAAACCTTTCTCCAAATCTCGTCACCTCATGTCCCTTCACACTATAAACTAATTCACACTGAAAATTATTGTGGTTACCCTGTCTGATATTCGGCTCTTCCAAGTTGGCCAGGGTCACCAGCATGGCATTTTCTAGGTTAGGTTTCTAATATCAGGCAAAGAATGCAGAGCATAACCCTGCTCTGGAATAGAATTCAGCTCCTGCAACTGACAGCACCCTGCCATGGCTTAGAGCACAGTTTCTCCACAACAGAAAAAAAGCCTGGTAAGAACCCACCTCAACTCTTGACTTAAAAGGTTAAGATTCAGTTGTTAAGATTTCTTCTCTGCACACTTAGTGATTAATTATTGCCAATGGGCTAACAAAAATATTAGCCACAGAAGAGACATTCTAAATTGGTCTCTTTTGATGTCAGCTAATGATTTAATTTTTTTCAAAGGCTTATGAGAAATGGACTTCTTATTATGGAACAGGCATATAAAGTGGCTTACCTACATGTGCAACACACAGAAAGAAAACACTTTTCACATACTCCAAGTACAAACATGCCTACCTACTTCTAGTGCCTCTCTTGCATGTTCTGTGTAAGACTTACTGTGACATTACCTACTTTTATTTTTAAGTTGATTTTTTTGAGAAAAGCAACTGAGGAATGTAGACACATTCACAACTTAAACAAACTCTTTTTTTTCTTGACTGCTTTAACCCTATCCTCTGAGAACAGTCCCTTGAGCCAAGGTTTATAGTCAATCACAAAAAAAATTGGGGGTCCATTACCTTCCCCTTTTAATTGTAGGGCAGGGGCCTGTAGCTTTCCATAAGGCTTTACTAAAATTTCTTCTGGGCAGAATTTCCTTGAACCTCATAATTAAGACCACAGGATATGTGTTAATTGTCTTTGACACGAAGAATTATCTGCATTTACCCAAGCTAATAACATCATTGCAGACATGCTGTTTTTTAAACACATGGTTTAAAATCATCCATAAATTCAATTACTCTTCAAATAATGCAAAGATTGACAGATACAGAAAACCTGAAAGAAATTAAGGGAAATATACAACTTTGTGCTTGATTCATCCTGTTTGAATTCTATTCTCTACAAGACTAATAAAGTTTGGGAAATCACTCCTGTTTACAGTTTCTGTTCTGAAAAACTACAATTGCATTGGGCAAACATCAACTTACAGCCTTAATTTTGAATGGGTTTGCTTCTCTGGGCTAAAGTCAATAATCTTTATATGTACAACATTTTAATTTCCCAGAAAACATTTTTTTTTCGGTGCCTAGGTGTATAAAATGTCAGAAAGGAAATAAAAAATAGAAGAAACACCTTGTAGAAAAGTAAGGGTAGAAATGATTGGGCATAGATATTCAAAATCAGAGAAGCTGTAAGAATTTTTAGAGCTTTAACAATTTTTCAAGTGTTTGTATACCTTCTACTTTGAAAGAATATCATAGCTGGTAAATGTTAACTAGATATGAGCAAGTAATAGGTAGAACAACTTGACACGGTTCCATTTAAGTTTGTCTTTACAAGTAATCCAGAAAACAAGATGCGATTGTTTTAAACAATATTCCTTGCTCAAACTTACTTGATTAATATTACTTAAAATTCATAGCTCATTTTCTTTACCCATTACTTAGCAGGTTTTCCACATGTAGCATGTAAAAGACAAAACTGGAAGCTAGTGTGGCTATGCACCAATCATATTTTCATGACCAAGTTATATAATTTGATAAGATTAACATATTTTTTCTTTTCCAGTTTATTCTATTTATTGGTTTAAGTCATCTGTTTCTCTTTGCTCCATCTCCTCATTGCCACCCAAAGCTTAACTCTTGCCTTACGCTATTCTTATCATGTGGAAGCATGAATGTGTCATATTTTATACTGCAATGAAAGCTTCACTTAGCAAGTAGTACTATTATGTTTTATTTGTTAAATAGCAATAATGTGACCTGAAAAGGTCATTATAGGGACCTAATAAGGTCATTATGATTTTCAGAATTAGTTTATCTTGATAGAATTTTCACATTCAGTTCTAAAATGCTGTGAATATTCAATAATTTTTCACTTTAAAAAGCTGACTTTCAGCAAATGTTCTTTGTTAGAACATGCACTGGAAAATGATAGGTCAGCATGGAGACTGTGTAATGTGTATGTGGTCACAACTTCCATCCAGATTTAATTGAAAGAGAATTAACAACTTGATATTTATTCACACAAACCTCAAAGTCAGTAATCATGGGAGAAAGTAAATTGCAATAACTGTTAAACTTTGCTAATAATTATGGTACTACACTGCACTACTCCGTGTCTTTTCCCCTGCTCTAAATCAACTGGATGGAAGACAGTACAGACCGGAATTTTCTTTCCTGCAATAATTCTGTGCCTACCACATTGAGTACCATTTTACTGTGAATGGCAGCAGCTCTAAGCCTAATAAATAGCTATTCAATGTGTCTTGAAGATGACAGTATGAATATGACAGAACACTGTAAAGGTGAATATAACAGACCAGGAATTAAAGGAAAAATAAATATTTAAAAGTGAAGTAATATTTCTGAGATACTTTTTTAATCATCAATTACTATTTATTGCCAAAAATAAGTTGATTGTAAGGTAAGAATTAGGTGTGAGGGGAGTAGGTTTAGCCACAAAATTAGAGCATAAATAAGAAAGTATTGTAGTAAAGTAAATGCCTCCTAAACTACATCAGGTTCTGCTGCAGTCCTGCCCTGGGGCTAATCAGCCTCACCAGGAATTGGCTTGGCTGGAAACCCATAAACCCTGGTGGGAATTCATGCCCTGCCCTGTCCCGTGAGTTTTCCATCTGTGGTTGTACTCTGTGTTCTGATCCTTCCTCATGTTTAATTCATATCAAAATCAGTCAGAATGCCTTGACATACCTGCCAGTGTTGTTGGTAAAGCCTACTGGGAAAGGTGGTGGCAGCATTCACTTGAGAAAAGGAGCGGTAAGGGGAACAAGCATTGACTCACACACTTTGCCCTTGGTCGTCTTCTTCCCTCACTTTTTTCTTCCTCTGCCATGATCGAGCTGCCTGACCTGACTGCTTCTCACTTCACTGCCTTCAGATGTCTCTAAACTTCCCTTTGAAGCTGCGAAGATCATGTCATGAATCACAGCAGCGATGAGGCATGAGTGCAGACAGACAGAACAAGTCAGACTGCCAGTCCCATGCAACAAAAGACCCACACAGGTCAAAGAGGTGGATATGCTTTTCAGCAAGGTAAAACTAATGGGTGAAACCTTCAATTAAAAGCAGAGATAGCCCTCTGGATCACAGTGCTTAGGGTAGCAATCATCTCTCATAGTACTGGCCCCTCCGTCTTCAAAAATTTATACTTTGGTACCTAAAGTGACCCCAGCAGAAGGTGACAGTCTTCACTCCTTGACAGAAGCCAAGACTTTACTGCTTTTTTTTTGGCCAACTTCCCACTCAGTTATAAGCCTGCGGTTTTCTCGTTCTTTAAATTTGGTAGATGCAAACAAGCAGTTATTTAAAAAATGGTCATAGATCTGTCTGCATCTTGCAGCTTTTGTTATTTTAGCACACAGCCTTGAAAGGGTTGGCTAGAGGGCCTCTACCTGTTTAGTAGTGCATGACTTTGCACTGTGATGACTGTAGTTATAAATCAAGGACTGCATAACTTGAAGACAGTGGAAGCAGGGAAAAAAACATTTCCAGAATATATTTCTATTTGTAAAGTATAGTTGTGAGAACACACTTCAAACTGTAACTTCCATTATCAATTAGTTCTCTTCATTTGTATCATAAAGTTTAAGGATAAAGAAACTGGAACAAAACCAAGCAATGTTTACATTTTGTCAGTGTTTTATAATCAATTAAACATCTTTGCTGCTATTTACATAATTGAATGGCACTATATTTACATGATGCAATTTCATGTTATTCTATGTAAATATTTCTTTAAAACCAGATGTAAGTTCAGATTAGTTGTGAAAGAAACACTAAAATAAAATAAACTTCCATTTGAGGGTGATCACAAATTACTCTAAACCTGAAGAGTAAGCTTGTTAAATCCAAAGTGAAAAGCAAACAATATTAAAAGAAACTGAATAAATGAGGGAAAATAACACATAAGGATGCCTTTAAACAGTTATTGCAATAGACTCTGAGGATTAAAATTCAATTGAAGTTTTAATTTAAGCAACATAATGTGATGCAGTAGTTTAACTACTTGTTGCACATATATACAAGGTCTGAAACACCTGTAGTGCAACTAAAAGCAGAATTTACCCCTTCTTCCTTTAATTCTAGTTAAATTGTAAATGATAATTTCATTCTTCCATCCTGTTTCCTCCTTGAAATCCACTACCAAAGTATACATTTCCTCAGAAAGAACCCTGCCAAATTCTACGTCGTTTAAAAGTAAACTGTAAGAGAAATAATAGAAAGTCACAATTTTAAAACAGCTAGCTCATACCTTCGTTCACTGTTGAATGAAGTCTAACATCTTGTATCTCTCTCAGATGCAATATTGTACCTAATTTAGACCGAAAAAGCCTCATTGGTAACATAGTTTTATTCTTACTACATTTTTTCCTATTCCACAGATGATGTTATGTACAAATAATTAGTCTGATTTTTAAAGCTGAAGATTTCCAAGTCCCATACAAGTCCTGGGGAACTGCAGGTGCTGAGAAATAAAATCTGAGTATAAAAAAATTTTCTTCAACTTGAGCTTTTTATGAGGTATATTTTCAAACCACCTTATCCGGATGATTTTATTAATCACAAAGTAGATGGATGTTTATTTCCCTGCTTCCCTGACTTTCAGTTTTCCGGTGGTTGGCTAATGGTATCCACAGAATAGTTATCAATATTTTGTTTTGCAAACAGAAAGACAGATGAAGAGACCTATCCAGAGACTTATTCTTGTCAATGCCTTCATGAATTATCCAAGTTATAAACTACAGAATATACATACACTTCACCCATACATTTTGCACACAAAAGGTGACATCAATCTACCAAGAACTCAATATAGATGGAAGGGCAAGACTGGAATTCAAAATTTTCTTGATAAAATGAAGAAGTGTTTGGAGGAAAAACAGAAATGTATCACACTTCTTGGAGTAATCATTTGCATAATAACAAGGAGATATCTCAGACTGGGATAATCTTTTAGGAAAGGATTTACTGGTTATTGTGAAACACAGGTTGAACATAAACCACCAATGTTGAATTACCATTAAAAAAAAAAAGTAAACAGTTGGTAGGAGATATTAACAGAATATAGACATATTATAGGCATATAATGTTATTATATTATAATAATAATAGTAATAGTATAGACATACAGGTTATAGGACAGGTGAGGTAAATCTTCAATACTGCTTGAGGCAGGAGAGGTCTAGTTGCCCTATTGTGTCCAGTATTAGCTACAAGATTACAAGAAAGGTAATTTTCAGTATGATTAAGTATAACTAAGGGGATAGAAAAACACATTAGACACTTAAGTATAATAATAATTTTTTAAAAAAAGTAATTGTCTGGTGTAGTGATGTAGAGAAAAGAATGCTACGGAGAAACATACTAATCACATGCATAGAAAACAGACATAAAGAAAAAAAATAAACCACTCTCTATGTTGACAGTAACTAGAAGATAAAATGAGCTTCAGTAGCAGTGGCAGAAGACTCAGCAAAGATTCGGGAACAACTATTGCAAGAAGGAAAGAAATACTGAGGTGAATGACCTGGAGAAAAAAGCAATAATCTCTGGAAATTTCTGAAAATACAAACCCCTGCCAGGTATGCTAGTTTTGACAGATGATAACACCTTGCAGTAAAAGGTGAAATACTTGCCTTTTCAGACATGGTCCAGCCTTTTGTTTTCTCTGGTTTCTTTTAGTCTTTAC
This sequence comes from Corapipo altera, assembly GCF_003945725.1. Lineage (NCBI taxonomy): Eukaryota > Metazoa > Chordata > Aves > Passeriformes > Pipridae > Corapipo > Corapipo altera. Next base: position 12,047,893 of record NW_020884876.1, read on the forward strand.
AGTGTAAGGACTAAAAGATTGAAAAGATTCAATTGTCAAATTTACTTTAGTATTGACAACTTTGGAGTCTAATCTTTCTTTCTGAAAACACTTTGTCTTTCTTTCTTTCTTTGAAAATAGAAGAGAAGGGCTATTTTGTCCTGTCAACAGCATATTCAACATATTCATAGGGGAAGAAAATAAGTTAGTGGTCATTTTCTGACCATACATCCAACACACTTCTTTAGCTACCTTTCAGTCACTTTATTAGTATGAATTTTGGCAAGGCTCTCTGCACAGGGTCATCCTTCACTCAGAAGAATGTTCTTCAGCAAGGGAAATCACTTGATTTCATTTTATTATTAGGGTGCTCTCTCACGAAGGTGAGGGGTTAATGACACACACCAAATTATACAGAAATTTCTTTAAGGAAGAGATTCATCTTAGACCTACAGCTACAGAAAACAACGATTGATCTTCTCACCACTCAGCAGCAGCAGCAAAGCTACAAACATATATTGTTTTTACTCCTCTGGGAGTTATTTATTGAGCAAAGGGAGGGTGGATAGCACTTCCTTTGAAGTCAAACATCTTGCTTGGATAAGGAGATATGTTGCATGAAACGAAAGTAATAAAAGGACAAAATGCTTTATTAAATCTTCTTTATCACAATATTGTGTTCCAATAACATGATCTAATTAAAGACGTATATGAACCTCTTTTCATCTGAGGATTAGTTCAGAGGCCTTCATTTATTCTGAAACAAACATGCTGTTGAAAAGTTTCCAAGATTTCCAGTGATGTATTCTTTCTATTTTCTCTAACTGGTGTTGATGCTTCCACTACCTCTTCAAGATTTGTTGCTCAGGGAGGAAAAAAAGACAGTACTTTTTGAAAGCAAGAGACAAATTATTTCTTTATTATCAGAGCAGTAAGAAATATACTGGTTAGTCATTAAATATAGAAAAACTTCTTAAGTTGTATAGCTGTGACAGTGGATAACTCTTAGAAGTGAAATATCAGATGTTTTAGAGACACCTTGCACCAAACATCTTTTGGAAAATTGAGTTCCTGTGCATTGCCCTTAAGATCAGCATGACTCCCAAATAAGGTGAATGGAGGATGTTACTAATTTTCCTTAGGATGGTACTAGAGGAAAATATTTTGTGGACTATAGCCATTACCTTTCTTCTGAATCGCTCCACTAATTTTCCCCTAATACTTGCAGTTGGTTTAGTCCTGCAATAATATTTGCATGAAAAAGATCTTGTTTTACTTACAAAATCAATTTCAACAAAGTTTTTTTCCATCTTATGGTAATTGTGGTTCTGCCATGTTCGGTACAAAACAAGAAAATAAATCTGATATATCATATTCAGTGAAAGTTAATTGTATAAACACTATAAAATTTTACTTAGGTGTACTATGTTTCAAGAACCTAATAGTAAGAATTGGATGACAAATAAATGCAGTCATTGCTACATACAGCCATACCTACATCTCAGTAACTTTTGCACGATGGAACTGTAAAGCTTCCATGAGAAGCATGAGTGTGTATTCTGTAGTAACAGCTTTGAAGAGTTTTTAAAAATGTTTTGTATTACTCAGAATTTTATTGAACTAGACCTAGAGGAGATTGTTCCCTATCTGGAAACACACATTTAGTTGAAGGGATATTTCTCTTTCTTCTTCATTTCTTTCACTCCTAAAATACTCTCTTCCATATCACACACATAGTTCCTTTGTTTTGGTTGCTGCATTCAACAGTAATATCTGTTTATGACTATAAAGGTTCTTCATTGAGAACATAACTTCAGTGTAGTTTTTGTTTACTTATGCTCACAAGTAAACTGCCAGTTCCCCTTACCAACTGCTGTCAATCCTACCTTAAATCCTTTACTCTTACTTCATAATGATTTCAGTTAAAAATACTTTTGTTCTTACTGATATTAAATATCCAAGACCTCTGTTCCTCCTGCTAAGCCCTCTCAGTGAGTTCCTTATGACTGTACACTGTACTCCTTCTTATAGTCAAACAGAATTCAGATTTGACACACTTAGGATCTCATCCAAGACCATCTGTTTCATCAGGTCTTTTATCCAGCCTTATTAAGCCATTATTTAAAAACAGAATCTGGGGATGCATTATTAACCTCTGTAGTCTAGAGGAAAACAAAAACATTTTCTGCTTGAAGTGGTATAACGTAGCCATGTGCTAAGGTAAGTGGAGCTATTACAGATAGCTTTTAAATAATGCAAAAAGAGATTACCTATGGAATATGTAAAGTAAAATAACTTTGAAGAAAAACAGATGAAATGGACTGCTGAAGTCAAAGGGGGGGTGTGTTTTTAGAATGGGGAGTTGCATATTTGTATTTCAAAATTAGATTTTGTACTTGTAATAAAAAATTAAGCTACCTATTAAACTTTTGGGGGCAATGAACTGCAAATAATACCTGCATTGGGCTAAGAAAGAAGATAATTCTACAAAGGAATAAAAGAAGTACGAGAAGAATGGGACTTCAAAGGTATTTTGTATACTTCTTCTGATAACAGAAAAAAATAAAGCCCAGAAATAATTATTATTAATAATTATTAATACTGAAATGAATGGCATATTTAAGTAGTTATAGAGCGGAAAGCTACAGCGGTAGCAATTTCACACTGTTAACTCCTAAGCAGGTGAAATTACAATAAGTCATGTGAGAACTGAGAGATTACTTTTGCAAAAAGCAAATTCATTGCCACCACTGAAAAACAACTCGAAGCTTTAGTATTTTTCTTTTAGACACAGAATCATATGTTGCATCTACATTTAAGCTAAACTTGTATTTTTAATTTCTTTTCCTGTGCCAATTACCCTATGTATGTTCTTGATTTAAAGATATGCTCTTGTTCTTAATGAATCTCTCAATAGATACTGAAACGTGTACCAAGGTTAGTCTCCCAACTTCTACAGAAGGCCCCTTTCAGGTATTATATGTATAAATTGATTCTTGGTCATCAAAATGGATCACACAGTCAAACATTGGACAGGTGCACTTGTTGCTGGGTTAAAAACTGGTTGCTTGGCCTGGCCTAGAGAGTGGTGGTGAATGAAGTTACATTCAGTTGGCAATTGGTGACTGTTACCCAGGGCTCAGTTTTGAGGACAGTCCTGCTTAATATCTTTATTGATGACCTGGACAAGGGAGTCAAGTGTACCCTGGGTAAATTTGCAGGCAACACTATTTGGGTAGTAGTATTGACCTCCTGAAGGGTAGGAAGGCTCTGCAGAGGGATCTGAACAGGCTGGATCAATGGGCCAAGGCCAGTGTCTGAGGTTCAATAAGGCAAAGTGCTGGATCCTGCACTTCAGTCACAACAACCCCCTGGCAGCAACATATGTTGGGGGAAGAGTGGCTGGAAAGTGGCTTAGCAGAAAAGGGCCTGGGGTATTGGTCAACAGCAGCTGAACATGAGCCAGCAGTGTGCTCAGGTAGCCAAGAAGGTCAATGGTATGCTGGCCTGTATTAGCAGTAATGTTGCCAGCAGGACTAGGGCAGTGATTGTCCCCCTGTGGTCAGCAATGGTGAGGCCACACCTCAAGCACTGCATTCAGTTCTGGGCCCCTCACTATCAGAAGGACACTAAAAGGCTGGAGCATGTCCAGAAAAGGGCAACAAAGTCGGTGAAGGGTCTAGAGAGTAAGTCTTATGAGTGGCTGAGGGAGCTGAGATTGTTCAGCCTGGAGAAAAGGAAGCTAAGATTTTATCCTTCTCTACAACTACCTGAAAGGAGATTGCAGCAAGATGGGGGTTGGTCTCTTGCTGCAATAGAGCAACAAGACAAGAGGAAATGGCCTCAAGCTGCACCAGGGGACATTTAGGTTGTATGTCAGGAAGGATTTCTTCACTGAAAGTGTGGTCAGGCATTGGAACAGGCTGCCCAGGGAGGTGGTGGAGTTACCGCCCCTGGAAGTGTTCAAGGAATGACTGGATGTGGCACATAGTGCTGTAGTTTATTTGACATGGTGGTGATCATTCAAAGGTTGGACTAAATGATCCTGGAGGTCATTTCCAACCCTAATGATTCTATGATTCTGTGATTAAAGGACACCGTATAGCAATCCTGTCTGTGTCACTTTCTACAGAGCTGACATGCCTTCACCCAGCTGGCCTGACGAACCATCTAGATTTCAACAGAATTGCCAACTTATTTCTGCAAATATTTTACTGTTTTCTAATATTAAAACACTGTAAATCTCAGTCAGTGAAACATTAAACAATTACTAACACATATAAAGAATTTCCAAATGGTACTGATAGACATCAGAATGGCAGGTTCAAAGACACTGAAGAACCTCAGTACATTTGACCTGTCATATGAGAATAGTAGTTCCAGGAAAAAATCATCCTATCTCTTGCCAGTAGAACTGCTCATCATACATTTATTACAGCCAGTGCCAAATTTACTTTTTTTTTTGCAGATATATGAAGAAAAGCGGGTAATGTCCAAAACTGTTCTAGCTGTAGAGAAGTGCAGAAATACATCTTGTTAGGGAAGAAGAAAAGAAACTGACCGAGGCTCACGGACAGCATAACAACAGACACAAAAGTGGCAACAGATTGAGCAATGGATTAATAAGTCCCGAGCTAAAATGAAGGCTGAAAACAGGTTCCTTTGAGTACGTTAAGGACCTCAACAGCATCTACAACAAACCAGGATAATTCAGACAGGGATTACACCTCAGAAGAAGTAAATAATCAGTGTTTCTATTTGTTGGTATATAAGTATAGCCTAATAACTTTGCGTTGGATCTTCATCATTGGGTTCACAGGAGGTGAAGGAGAATGGAAAGCAGTCAAACTCATAACCAGCCTAGCAGGAGTAAACACATGCATTTGTGTATATATCTATGTGTTCAGCTCTCAACACACGCAAATTCACCACATTTCTAAAAGATGAAGAAGAGGAAGAATTTTCATCAGGCCACCTGAAAAATACAATGCAAGATCTTAAAGTATTTTGAAGGCTTTCCCTCTACACTCTCTCAATGAAATGACTGGTAGGTCATTTTACCCAAGAACAGACTAATTCTGTAGTATACCACATCTGGATGTCTTTCCTTGCTCCCTGGATGCTGTTGTTTTTCCAGCAGAAAGATGTTGGTGAGTCTGGCACTACCAAGCTTTCAGACAGCCCTCCACCTTGCTTGCATGCTCTCATCCCAAGAAACCAGTAGCCAGGACAGCAGAAAATCAGGGCAGCTCCACAGCCTTTAGCAAAGCAAAGGGAAACCAGCCTTGAATTTCCAGGGAACCCCAGTTAAAAGGCTTGGTGTCACCTTCTTGTTATCAGTGGTATGTTTCCAATGCCTAAGAAACTGAAGTGAAAAACTACAACAGAATCCTACTTCTACAAAAATACAAGTCTAATATAGAACATTTAAAGAAAAAAAAAAAGTCCTATTACAAACGATGTCTCTTCTTGTCTTAAAGTCAGACTTCATATTAACAAATGAGTTTTTGTTTTACAGAAATTTTCCTTTTTAAATTGTTATTTCCTGCATCATTTAATGTGTTCTTTGATCTTGGGCTGTACCTTTAAATCTATGTCATCTTCTTGGGCTGTAGAGATAAATGTAGCCTAATAACTTCACGGTTTTATCTTTAAACACAGATAACCATCACACAGTCAGTTTGCTGTTCAGTTGTGAACAACCACCAGATACTATTTTTAAAACTTCATAAAAGCCCTGCAAATAGCTGAAAGCACTTAAAGGATAATACTAGTGGCTATCACTGTGATTGTAAAAAAGACCTATAAACTAATGTGAGATTTCTTTTATTATTGCAAAACCAGATATCAAAGAAAATATCAGTACTTCATAAGGTCTCAGCTATTAAATAACTTTGCATTTCTTGTGCATTCAAATCCCAGATTTTATTAGTCATACTTCCAGTGACAAATTAGGTCCCTCCAGTATTTATATATGTGACTTCTAAAAACATCTTGACTTGTAAATCTCTTTACAGACAGTAACAAAAATCTGAACAGGAAAACTAACATACAGCAAGATAATTTTAAAATAATGAAGCATTAAGCAGACTTGAATACTTTATTTTACAGAAACCGAGTTAGAGAAGTCATGAGTAAACTACTGAGTGAAGATGAAGTAGACTTATTATTAGAGATAGGATTTCACACAGAGGGAAGTCCTGGTGGCTTTACTACTTAGGGTTTTCTGACATTAATACACTCTGCAAATGCCTAAGAACTGAAAAAGAAAGATGAATCAAAGCTTAGGTGCTAAATTAGAGATTGCAAGATTCTGCTCAAAGTGGTTTCCACAAATTCAATGCCTTACACAAAGCTCTTCCATGTATTTTAAAAACATTCCATGGTATACCGGAAAAAAAAAACATTTATTTTGTTAATTAGAACCTTTGTTATGAGCTTTTTAAAACAAGTTTCTGTGAATGAACAGATTCAGTTAGTTCCAACTAAACACGACTGACTCATATTTTCCCTAACATCACTAGTCATTCTTCCTGTTGCAAATGATCAAAATTACAGTGTGAATAGTTGGAGATCATCTTGCCCTGTAATTCTTTAATAAGGCCAAATATAGATTGTCTCAGATGATAGATTAGTTTGAGGAATATATCTACTGTGCTTATAGAGTGTGAGAGATGCTTACTCTATCCAGACCTAGATGTTCTCTTTGACAACACTAGTGAAGACTCAGTGGTTGCTTCCATAGTATCTGATACTCCACAAAATACCAACCAGAAATTTGAGATGGGAATTATTCACCGCTTCTGTTCAGAGTGAAGGAAACGTATGGATTCAGTAAAACACCTTTCTACTAGCTGTAAAGCAGTATAAAATGTGAACACATATGCAACACTCTCACCACTTTGTGAGTTACTCATTTTCTTACGTCGTAAGAATTGAAGAGCTGGTATGATGGAAATTAATGATTCTGTTTACCTGCATGATGTGGTAAAATTATTTTCATCTGTCAGTCCATAGTGAAGATGTCATTTCTCAGTTCTTCTTTTAGCCTTGGTAGACATTGTATCATACTCTTTCCATATGCAAGACTGCATGAAAACTATTAGTGTGTTTTTCATATCAGAGGGAAAAGATAGATAAATAGTAAATAGTAACATTTCTTTAGTTAATCAAATGGGGATTTAAAATATTGCTCATCCATCACTGATATTTGGAATGTTATTTGACCATCGTCTGAGGAAGTTCATGTAAAAAATACATATAGCAACGGAAATATTCCATAATAAACACATATATGGACCAATAATTTTCCACCAGCATGCACACACTTTTCATCATTTTGTCATCATAATAATCTCCCTCTGTCTACTTAAACTATGTTTAGTGTGATAAACGCTGATATCTTTGTCTAAGATACAGATAAGGCCCTCAGGTATGGCTTGCATAAAACACAAAAGCAGAGTTTTCAAAAAGCCCATAGTAAGTCTGAAATCGAGTCTACCCTGAGAGCCAGTGGAGCTCGAGTGCCTGCTACAAAGGAGCTTTTGAGAACTTCACTCTATCTGTGATTAGACAGATTAGAAAAGCAGCAGGACTATCAGCTAAAACTGCCCTCTTTTTTATTAATTTTTCTTTTGTACCTAAATCTGTATCTAGGGTTTTTTATGAACACACACACAAACACACATATACGTAGAATTCAATTAAAATATATATTTGAATAGACTCATTTGCTTCACTCACACTGAAATGCCACTGTGGTTATTTGACAGCTTCCAGGAAAGTCATATATATCTGGTGTCCACATACTAATTAATATATTTGCCTTCCCTTCCAGTGTTACTGATTGTTCCTTGGGCTTAACCTTAGACAGTGACTTAGTTAAACGCTATATTGAATTTCACCATTTCCATTTGAACTACCTTTCTGGTAGTTCACTGAAGGGTTTATAGTTATCATGAGTGACCAAAGTACTTGAATGTGTGTACTTAGGTCAGTGTATAGGCCTATACATGTGGGATGGGGGTGAAATCTTTTAAAATAAAACAGCTGCAGAAGAAATTATCAAGCCATTGAAGGCAATATGATAGCTGCTATTAAATCCCACTTTGAGAAGCTTCCTTTAGCTTTGATGATTTTTTTTCTTCTCAAAAGTTGCTATCAATTTTTCGCTGACCTCAGCTCAACCTCAAAGAATCAACCTAACTTCTAACCTGCTCACATTTTTCTTATGTGGGTACAAAAAAAATAAAATAAAAATAGTTAATTGTATTGAAACTGAAAGTGATCAAAAGTTGGAATGGTTTGGGTTTAAAAAATTCCACTAGTTTTGTTTTGCTTTTGTAAAACTAATACCTTGAGGTGGCTCACAGCAGGATCTCTTTTTTTTATCTGAAGTTCAGGGAGGTATGAATAAGTAGTTTGAGATTTTCTCTTTAATTGTAACCAAATGCTATCTTCTGAGGGGTTGAGGAATACCGTAAAGGTGTTCTCAGCTTTTCAGGGATTGTTGCTGTTCTCGAAATAAAAATAGTTTGCATACTGCCTACTCAACATAAAATCTGAAAGACTCATAATCGCTAACTTAACAGCATCTTTGTTAGGCATGCTTGTTATCGTGAATCCATATATTCCTATTCAGATGAGAAATTAAGACATAGGACTAACGCCACAGAGCAACATGAGCTCTGCATCACCTATAGCTGGAACACCTGCCTGCTAGAGGAACCTGGCAGTATGAGCCAGGCACTGAACACCTTCTTCTCAGTGCACATGAGGCACCTTGCAATGAGCACCATGCAGAAGCACAGTCCAGAACACTGAGCCGAGCAGCAAATTCCATGTGGCACTCGCGCATAGCACATCTTAAAATTTTGCCCCTCATCAAGACTCAAGCTTTTGGCTAGTGTAGAACTCCTGTATTTCAGCCTGGGAAATCTGTGCAGCGTATGTGCACTCCACCCTACACTTCAGGAAGCAACACGTCCTGTTGCACATGCAGCATTTCATTGCTCTGCATATTCACAGTAAATCTGACTTACAGAGGCTTTTCTGTGCGTGTTCCCAGCGACTGGGCAGCACATGGGCAGTAGGTCCATTAGACAATCCCCAGAAGCTTAAGTCTTACTGTGCAGGCATGCAGTGACTTCATCACATGATGCTCTCTGAAAGTGTTGGCCTGACTGTGAGGGTTCTTGTAGTCTTGTGGTTACCACCACTGTATACAACCTGCTTGTAGATCATTCTGGGCAGAGCATCTGACCTGCTACAGCTCCAAAATATCTTGAAGTCTTAACAAATGTATAAATTTATCAGCATTTGCCCAAACAATGTTTCTGGGCTGAAAAAGGGATTGTGTTCAGGAAATCCAGCTGTTTGGTAGCCTTAAGTCTACAAAGCCTAGGTTTACCAAGGTGTCCCTGAAGCTCACGGTCTTCTCTTGAGTGCTGGCACCTGTACCTCTTTCTTCACCCTGGAATAAGTGACTCTTTATCTCCATTTCCATGGTCCAAACCCCACCTCAGCTAGTGAAAGAGGCTGTTTCTTTCCTAGTCTGGATGATATTTCTGAAAAATATGTGATTTAATAAAGTCAGCAAAGGGATTGGCAACAATAACATTCAAAGAAATATCTCCAGTGCTTGTTCAGAGCTCTAATTATAGACTAAGAATTATTTCCAGGATGACAAATACTGGCTTGAGGATTTAAGCACCCGTATTTTGGCTTGCCCAAAATAACACACCTTGCCAAAACAGCAGAGAACCTCTGGAGCAGAACTGGAGCATCCCAAGCCACTAATGTTGTTGCCACATCATAGATGCAATAGGTGATGCACAATTTTCTAGTCAAGCCTATCAACATGGGCAGAGTGATGGGGAAGTTCTCAAGAAAGCTCTGCTTTCCAGCCTGATCTCTCCTTCACAGAGGCAGGCAGCCCTCAGCACCGTGTGCAGTAGCATGCAGTAGAGCAATGGGGTAGTCAGTGAGTTGGTGTCTTTTTCATCCTACCTCCTCCATGCACTAAACTATTTGCTAGGATACTTTGAATGCTGTTTTTGTTTCTAAAGGTACACATATTAGGAGGTTAGATCTGAATTAGAAAAACCAGAAGAAAATTTCCTGTATTGGACCTGGTGAATCCACCTTTCTGATGGACTTTGTAGCTGTGAGAAGAGTTGCAGTCAGTGGTTTTATCTGCAGTATCTGGAGGTCACTGAATAACTTTGTGCCACTCCACAGGAAGCCAACAAAGACTGTGCAGGGTAGGTGGGAGGCACTACAGCTTGGTGGAGAGACCTGCTACAGCACTCTGTTACCATTCTGAAGCTCTGCACACATTCACATCTCCGTGCTCAGCCTTGTAATACTGTTTTACTTTATATGCGAGACAGCAAAGATACATGTCATTGAAGTGGGACCACCTTCCAGCAAGATGAGGCAGCCACAAGAAATGTTAAATGCTGTTATACACTGTTACAGCTGCATGAAAGTGTCAAGGAGAAGACAAGACCATTATTAGCATATATTTTTATTTTATATTTAATTTTTTATTTTTGTTACTTTTTTAATTCTTTAAGAAAACCTCCCAGAAATTTTTAGTCCCTGATTATATTACAACTATGTGCTACATGCACGCTCTTGACAACTTTTCTTGTGTAACTCTGCATGCTATACATTTTTAGAATATCTCCAGAAAAGACCAGAAGAAATGAGCTAACATGGGGTCGAGTTCTGTTCTCAAATGCACTCTATCTTTCTCTGATTTTGGTGGGATTTAAGGATGTGACAGGAGGGCAAAAAAAATGCCTAAGAACAAGTTTTCTGCTTTGTCACTAGTTTTTGAAGAACTGGAAAGCTTCCAGAGAGCGTCATTCCAATTTTTCTGACAAATTTTTCACTAAGAGTTTTCAGTAGGAAGATATCTTACATGACAACTTTTTTTTAATGGCTCAGGGACTACTCCAAGCCAAAAGCAGCAGCTGTGGTGCTGATTGATCTAAGAACTGAGGAGTTACACCATTGGGATTGGAAAGGGGGACCACAGAATCAGTAGCAGTGGTGACTTTTGATTTCATCACTGATAACAGTTTCAGAGTATCATCAAAAACAGAAGCCAGACTGTGGATGTGTGGTTCTCAAGTTGGGAATGTTTTTTGGTGTCCACAGAGGTGACCTTCGTAAAGCAACTACAGAACTGATACAGTTTACAGCAAGAGGAAACCAGACTTCAAATAGCAAATGGTGCAAAGTACCTGCCATTCAGCTGGAACACAAGTAATCAGGTGGAGTACATAGAACACGGTCTCGGTGCCCCATGGCATGTGCAGACATGAGCAGGCATAGCCAATACACTCCTGCTGGGCACCTCCCCAGCAGGAGCAGTTCAAGCCTTACCTTTATCTCTTCAGTCACTTCCCCCACTTCTTCCAGTTTTAACACTATATCGTCCTCTCATATTCCAGGTCTTATCTATTTTTTTCCTGTCCTTTCCCTGTAGGACTTTTCCCTCTTCATTCAGTCTGTTCTTCTGTCTTTGCTCTTTTCTTTCCATGTTATTTCCCAATCTTTTTTTGACTCAGTTTCTATCTCTAACCCTTTCTTCAAAGTCTGTAATCTCACTACCACTCAATAAATCTATTGTTTTCTGCTCCTTTTAGGTTACATTTTCATTATAAGTTTGGTTTTAACCAAAATCCTTAATTTATCTCTTCTTCAGGTCACATTTTTTAAATTCTAAAACATCATATTCTGCCCAGTTCCAAATGTAACCTTCTTCTCTACTGTCATGGTATCTGTTCACCTGATGATGTCTCACTCACAACCTGCTCTGCTATTCCATGCCCTCAGTTCTTAAAATAAAGGAAATACCATACCATGATAAATTTCCACACAAAATTTCAAAATGCTACCAAGTCCTCTGCAGTTTTCTTCTGCATCAGTTGGCTACATTTTCTAACCAGCTGGTGGGCAAGAACTACTATTGTTCAAGAAGTGCAGGACAAAGGCAAGTTTGATTCTTGGAATTCATCAGGAATCCTACCTGTTCTCTATCTAGAATTGAAGGCTTTTGATTATCTCAGGTATTTGCTGTTAAAAATATCTCCATTCTGGAAAAATCATTCTGTTGCAACATCAGCTGTGAATAGGGAAATACCAATATTATTCTGACCAGATTGTATAAACTTGGGAAAACAAAACTTTGAAGTCTAAATCTGCTTGCAACATTATCTATGAACACATTGCAAGTCTGCAGCTTTTCAGTTGCATTTATTTAAGTTTAGGATAAGAAAAACACCTGTTCATCCACTCGGTGTTTTGGAGTCCCTCCTTAACGAAGTCATGTAAAGGGTTGATTCTAATACTTCAGTCTATCTGCCAGTGACAATGTGACATGAATTCACAGAAATGTTGCAAGAAACCAAGCAGCTGAACCCCTACCCTGGTAGATTCTTGATTGCAATGCTTACTTCTTAAAAAAAAAATTCAGTAGATCAGATATATTTGACCATCTCCCACAAAACCCATGTCTTGTAGGTGAAAATTGTTTATCTACATATATCATGTTCAATCATGAAACCTTACCCTTTCTCTGCTGCTTCTCTTCTGATATCAAATAATCACCTTGGATTGTCATACATCTGCTCTAAAACTAGCAGTAAGGGCACAAATTGCTCATCTTTTCTAGACTTGCAGTCTGACAAGAAATTCTTAGATGTGTAAGGAAGCCCTTGCTTCTTGCACAACTATCAGTTGATTTTTTTTATTTTTTCTTTTGCACTCCAGCAGAGTATAATTTCTGCACTTCTCTCAGGTCAAAGCCTGATCAAAAATTAAAATTCAAAGTTCTTTTTGCAAATAGTGATGGCAATTTTGTGCATTTAGACTGCTGGCTAGAAATGTGAGGCCCAGATTTGCCCAGATAGAAGATATGCCTTCTTACAGGGGAATGTGAATTTGATATTAATTTATGCTGCTTAAAAATATGAGGATGAGCAATGTAAGCATGCATGAATGACACTTTTCCTCCTTAATGATATAGAAGGTTAAAATGTAAACTATATAGAATGGGAAAGTGTAACTGGATGATGATTTCACAGTGACTATAAAGATGTTTTGTATCTAGAAAATCATGTCATGAATAACTGCAGAAACTGCTTCCAGTAAGAAGATTATGAAAATACTAGACTAATAAGAAGGTAATTGGCTAATTGCAGACCAAAAATCAGTCGTGAGTTACAAATAACAGTTCTCTGCTTGTAAATGTCTATCTTCTTTTTCTTTTTCATGCAATAGCAGACAGACTATGCATAGAGAATAACAAGACTTTGAAATTTGAGGAAGAATGAGGAGAGGCTAGTATTAGGTCGGGATGCATACCTGAGTCTTCTGTTGTCTGCCAGATGGATTTCTGAGGGTAGGCCCTTCAGCAGCGAGGAAGACTGGACTCATTGGTACAGGCTTTTTTTCCTGCTGAAGAAGCCTGTACACATACTGTTACAGTCAATCCACCAACCAAACCTGACATAAGCTGGCAGGGACTTGGACTAGCAACACAGAAATGAAAGGCTCGGTTCTCTATTCATGGTCTCATAAACTGTTAACTCCCGGCTGAATGGCTTCATTAGATTCTCACTGTAAGGTCTTCAGCTTTCTTTTGGTCTTTTCCCTTCACTTTATCCCACTGTTTGTGCATGATAACATTTTAGACATGTAGTATTTTAAACTGAAAGGTCTCTTCCACTGGAAATTTAAATAGATTGTACTGCATGAAAATGAAAATACCTTACAGTGTGCATGTGTTGTGTGCTATGGGCAGTACAGTGTCTGTCTGAATCCCAGCTGTAACTAATGATTTGTATGGAGACTAAGTAAAAGAAAAAATATTTAGGAAAATATTTCTTAGTTCTTATAAGATTGATTCTTTGGTAGGCAACTTTCTTAGTTTATGAAGTAATTTAGAAAGTGATGTGTTGTAAATTACAAAGTACATAACACTCAGGGTAAGGGCAGTTTTGTTATTATGACTGCCCAAGATCTGATAAACTATTATATCTGCCTTTATAAACACTTTATTAAATATCACACTACCACAAACCCAAGAATGTTGTATAAAAGCAACTTGAGCAATTTGACAACTAGTTTTTGTCATAAAAAAAGAAATATTCTCTTGATTAGTTTCTATGAAGCATAATATCTCTAAAATAAACAAGATAATCCTTGTGTAAACAGCACAGGGTACATGGAGAGCAAAAATGGATAGAGGCACAAAGAACATTCTTGGCTTTAAAACCTGAAAGCAAATTTCTGCTTCATTTAATCTAGTTTAATAATAGTTTTAATTACAGTGTTTTTAACTCACTGAAAAAACTTTTTTTTTTTATTTTATCTATCGTCCTAGGTAACATCCCCTGAACTGTGATGGATCTTCATGTTCTTGTGCCCCTTCAGACCCACCTCTAGATTTCAACAGTGAAGTTCTACCTGGACACTCTTTTTCTGTTCTTCATATATCAAGGAAACAAAATACAGTTCATCTGTCCTCAGAGTAAGAGTCTAACCTATAGCCCACTGGCATCACTTCTTACTCCAGACAAGAAAAGTAACTAGTGTTTCTCAGCCATAACCATAAGAAACACATTTGTCTCATAATCAGCTGTTTCCCTTCTATAAACATTTCCTTCAACTTAGATATAGAGAATGAATTTTCTTTTCTTTTTCTCATTATTTTAATCTCCAGCTTTAAAGGCACAAATAGTTTAGATTTCTACAGTCACCGACATCTGAAGCACTCTGTGTGAACGTTACCCAGTGAAACTCCATATGGACAGATAGAATGAAGACACCTGCCTCCACAAAGACCACGATCCATGAGAATCCCAAGGAAGCAGCATCAGACATTTTTCAAGACCTGAATGGTTCACAAATATTGCTAATCCTGCCAGATCCCAATGTGTCTTTTGAACTAGAACATTGGCTAGCTAACATGGTTAAGATGTAAATACTGGAAGGAAATGTTTAGATCTTGAGTTGGGGTTTTTTTTCAGATTCCTATATATATGTATACATGTATGTGTAGGTGTGTTTATCAACTTATGTAGGATATAAACAATATTAGAACCTAAAGTCCTGGTTTCATCTTGTTTATAACTTCATAGTATCCATCCTAAAAATATTGAATTTCCTGTTAACAGCAACTATGGGAAGGTGTAGTGGTAATCAGGATTTTAAATGGTCTGGAGGTCTTGTAGGCCACTAAGAGAGGATCTGTCTCCATATTCTTTTAGCTACAATCCAAAGGAAGTATCAATTCTCACAGTGTAGAAAAGTATTTGAATTATTTGCTATTATATATTGATATATAATAACTATTAATATTATATATTAAATATTGAATATTGGCTATTATAATCCTCTCTAAAAGATAGATAGACATAGAGTTATTTGGTGTTTTTTTGCTTAGTTTACAGTAATGGATATGTTGTCAAGGTCTCCATTTATGCATCATTTCTGATACACCCAGATTTACCCAGTGGCAGATTTATAAGGAATTGGAGTAAGAAAGGGACATTAACTTCTATCTTTCCAGGTAACACTGTGCACAGTCACATGTCACATAGTGCTTCCTTAGTCATGCACCACCTACGTGTAGTTTAGGGAAGTGTCCTCCCCTGCATTATCTTCCATTTTAATTTATTCCCGTGCCTGCAGAATCGATACTTACCTTTTGCAACTTCTGGGGTTTTTCTCTATTTAGGGTCAGCCTGACTGGCAACAGCAACAAAATATCTCATGGAAATACCACAGCATTCAATGCAACTCCATATTTGATGTTCATTGAACTTATGTCATTAGCACAGCAATCAATGTGCTACGTGGTAGTCAGTGTTTACCCATTCTTAAACAGGCATGCCCAATTTAGCTTCAGTGTAGGAGAAGCTAACACAAGAATCAAAGATTTTCACAATGATTTTTAAGGGGCGTGCAAAAGGGAGAAGTTTTCTCTCCCCTGACTTTGCAGAGGAATTTCTTACCTCTAATCAGGATTAGGCGATAGCATCGGAAACACAAGCAGCTGGGGTTCCATTCACTGATCTCCTCAGCTGCAAAACTGCGTCAGTGATAACAGAAAAGCACTTAAAAGCCTATCGTAGGCACAAACGCATCTTCTCAGGAGCTGTCTTGGTGAGAGGAGGGTGAACCTTGCCCAGTATGCAGGGCCTGATGGTCACAGAGCAGCATGCAATAGGACTCCCATTACCTACAGAGGTATTAGAAAAGTGTTCCCAGATGAAAGCCTTTATCCAATTTCAATTGTCCATTGAACAACAACAACATTAAGGGCAGCATTGTTCCATTTGCTACTGTGTCAAACAATGCAACGACTGTTTAGGATCATATTTTTTTCCTGAGTAGCTGAAATTACTGTGGGAGTAGAGAAGCATTTACATCCAGAAAACTTCATTCTTTAAAGCAGATGTTTTTAATTTTAATAACATCAGCCTACAGAAATGAATATCTGAAATATTTTGATTGCTGTGTGCATGTTGCTGTTTAGGAATAACACTCCATCATGGTGGGTTTACAGAAAAATTCAGGAGCCACAAGGAGAAATAAACTGCTACTAACTGTGCTACCAAGAACAATACTGCATTTTTTTTCTTTGAAAACCACTTTAAGTGCCCTCCTTTGCAGAAGAATGTCATTTTCTGCACTGTAGATGTGCCGTATTACAGACCCGTAGATCCATACTTGGAAAACTGCACATGTAAAATTGTTCATAGTGTGTGTCTTTACTTTTCCACACATGCAGCCCAGATGTGTGCAATGCACATATCACAAAAAAAATGGGTATGTACAGTTTTTACAAGCTAGGACATATCTTTATGAATAGTACACAAATGGAATTAGAAGCTCCTTGTGAATTCCTGGGTATGGAGGACATACCCTGGCCTCCAGGTAAGCCAAGATGTATGCGTATACAGTATTCACTTTTCCTACTACTCTGTCTGTATAGCAGACTGCAGTGTAGTGTAAAAGTCCTTGAAGTGACTGCAAAAAAGTGCTTGCAGTCCTTTAGTGCAACAGAATGGAGCTCAGTCCAGGCTACTTTGCCCCGTGAGAAACAATAAAACCAGCCTGCACTGTGCTCTGCCTCCCTGTGCAAGACTGGCAGTGGTATATGAGCTAGCTTGACTATGCACAATTTTTTTCCACCAAAAGTAGGTACATGCAAAAATTCAAGTCATAGAAATGGGTGCCACTCTGATGAGCAGTTGTTTTAAGCAGCTCAACTTGTACTGATAAGGTCTGGTTTTGCAAGTTTTTGTGATCTTTCTTTTTCCCACAGATGTGTTTTATAGTTGTTATTCCACACGTGATTAGGATTGAGATATCTGAACTGATCATTATATAACGTTTCTTAAAAAAATCAGGGCCTTGAATCCACTTGCCTGCTCTACTTAAAAAAAAAAAAAAAAAAAAAAAAGGCATAGGAAAAAAAGCAGTGTGATTTTCATTTAGCAACACATGAGAAAAAAATTAACTAAAGGGACTTATTTTAAAAGAATATGTTTAACTGCATACACTGCATCTGCATTCTGCTTTCATAGCTGCTAGACTTCCAAGTGACCGGTCTCTGAAAGCACCATGCGGCATGCATGTGTGTGTGCTGAGATAGGAAAAGCTCTGCACTGTGAGATAAGTGAAGCAAGTGTTTCAAAATCTCCGCTTCCAAATCACTGCAGCCCAGCAGCAGACCACTGAACCTACCAGCTATTCCCTGCTCTCTAGGTGACCTAAACCTGGATTTGAGTGCTCAAGGTAAGCAATATCAGGACTTGGTCATAAGAAAGAACAGAAAAAAGGTGTGGAAATAGATAAAAAAATGTGCCTAGCACCATAGATGCAAATACGCTTGCATTGTATGAAATAATATGAGGATGTATAAATACTTTTTACGGTGGAATATGACTGAAAAAACATCCAGGATTTAAATCTTTAGAGGGATTTATATGCAGAACCTGCACTTACTTCAAGGAGTATTAGCCCCTTTTACACTTGGAAATCCTTCCCCTGAACTACTTGTCTTCATGCTAGCATGTGAATCATTTCTCTAAAAATAAAAACCAAACACTGTCCCTATGAAATTAAAGTATTTTATCTCTATGGATGCATAAATTATCTCAAATCTCAATAGTATTGGAGTACCTAGAAAGAAAACACCCTAATGTGCTTGTTATGATATGGAAGGTGGAGCATTACTTCTGACTGAAAAATTTGTGTATCAGTAAACTATGAAAGGGTAGTGCCAGCAGCACCATAAATAATCGAAGCGTAACCCTGATATCCCTGCAGTGGTCAGATGTGAACTCTTGTGCCAGCCTTGCTACCATGGAAGTCACAGGGAATTTTATCACTGAACTGAGGGGGACAGAGCTGGATTTCCACCATCCAGAGGGGCTGGAAGGGGGAATATGTGGTCTTCTTTTCTATGTAGGTGTCTTTAGTTGTACCTGCAAAATAGTTGAGTCATAAAACCGTTGAATCTTTGTGTTTTGCTGCTAAAGAGAATCCATAAAAATAGATTTATTGTCATATTTCCCTTTTGTGTTGTACTGTTCCCTTCTATCATAAAATATTCTCGATGGTTTATAGCAAAGCAAATACAGCAGCTTAGTTCATAAACGCCAAATTCCCCTCTGTTACATCCCGGATTTCAGACATAATCGAATTAGCTCCTATTTGTGTTGATACTGCTGTCCCGAGCCGCAGTTAAGGAGGCTTCTCGAGCCCTAATGTGCGCAGAGGGGTCGCTGTGCAGGGACCGAGGTGGACCCGCACCAGCCCGCAAGTCTGTAGGAACCCGTCCAAGCAGTTTTAACTTTTATTCTTCCTGACGAAGATTTAAAGCATATTTGCTCAAACAAGAATAAGAGGCTGTGGAAAATAGAACAAATCATAAGAGCGTTTTAACAGAGAGAGGGGGAGCGAAGCCTGCGGAGCAAACCAACCCGCTCGGACTGCCTTTTGTGGGGACAGATAGGCATGGAGGGTAAGGCGGCGCTCGGGGGAAATCTCTTCTGCTGGAAAGCTCGTGTCTTCAGAGCAGCTGCTGGGGGAAAAAATAAAAACAAAAACAAAACACCCAGATAAAACACAACTCAGCATTTGGACAGGGAGATTCTGCTTTTCAGTTTGATTTTTTGATTTTGACCGAAGATCGCTCGCTCAGTGGCTCCTGTGGGCGGTCCCGCTCAACCCCGTGCCCCGGGAAAGGTGTCTGCGGGGCTGTACGGCAGAGTCTGGGGGGCCAAGGGGAGCTCGCCCCTGTGTGTCGGTAGCCACAAGCCAGGCTGTAATTACAAAGCAAACAAGAGTGAAATATTGGATCGGCGTCGCCCGTGACAAGATCTGCGCTTATTGCCGCCAATTTGTTTGTGGAGCTCTATTTAAAGGCGCTTGATTGAGGAAACGTTGAAAATAGCAGTTAGGGTTTCCCTAATGAGACCTCTAGAGGAAAGCAGTGGCATTCAGGGGGCTCTAGCAAGAGGAGGGGAAGCGCTTAACCCTTTCCAGCCGCCCTCATCGCGGCGGGGCTCCTCCCGGGCGCGGCATCGCCCGCAGGGCGCCGCCGGAGCCGCCCTCCCCGGGGAGGTGCCCTGGGCAGCGGGGCCAGCCCGCCGCCTCCCCACCAGCATTCAGCACTTCGACCACCAGCCGGTGGGAGGGGTGGAGGCGGCCCCGCCGGGGCAGTGCCGGGGCAAGGCTGAGCATCCCTGGTGTTTCCCGGAGGGGGTGGACCGTGCCCCCGAGAGTGCGCTCCACGGGGACGTCGGCGTCGGGGCTCTGTCCCCCGATGCCCTTTGATGTAGTGGGTCGGATCGCCGGGTGGCTACGGGCTGATGCTTGAACCCAGCAGCAAAGGGCGGGTACAAAAAAAAAAAAAAAAAAAAAAGGTCCTTGGAAATGCTGGAAAGACCGGGAACGTATCGAACAAGAAACGATATTTTTCACACCAGCACGCACTGCGCAGGGGCCTGTGACACTCCCATATGTCCATCGTTCCGATTTCTCTCACTGTGTGAGCCTGCCCCGACACTCATTCTCTCAATCTCACACACGCTACGTACTCAATTAGCGCCTGTCTGAGCCCCGTATTACACACAAATGAGAGAGACCTCTTGTAAAACGCATGTTGATAATATTTTGAAAGGCGCTAATGCCTGTGAGGGAGTGTGGATCACAGTCCTCTTCTGCAAACTGCTTTCTCCTAGTGCTAACACTTGAACGACATTGAGATCTCCCCGCTCTCGATTTTATAAATCAACTTTAGTCGGGAAAAACCGGGCTTGCTTTCTCAATGAACTGCCTGTAACCTGGAAGACCCTGGCATCTTACCTAGAGCATGTCTGCTTGCCCCTCTCCCTGGCCATCGCACCAGCTTCTGCTCACACATCACCGTCAGCCTGTTCATCTTGTATATGTGTGTGTATATATATAGGTATGTATGTACGTACGTGTGTATATACACCTGGACGGGGATCAAAATAAACTTTTAGGGTATACCTAATAAAAAGTGAGCATTGTCTCTCCCCAGAGGAAAGAAATAGGGAAAAGCAGAAAAACAAAGTGTTGACTTAGTAAAATAAGTTCTGCACGGTGATGTAAAATGTTTATTTTTGTTGTCGAATTTACACCCCCAGGTTTTGGCCGCGGCTCCGTTTTCCAGCAGGTCTGGGGAGGTACATGACACTCAGTTCTCCATTTTCCGGTTTCTTAACTTTCCTGAAAAAAATAGTAAAAAAAAAAAAATTCCGGCTACAGTGAAGCAAATAAACATTTTACGTATCCACAGATAGGTTGTATCATCTGTACGAACAAATTACAGTACGCGGCCGCACGTTTCTTGTAAAGTCTCCGGTCTTCTGTTTATGTAATGCCATTTCTGTTTGTAATTATTTTATTTTAATTTTATGTCACTTTTAACAGAAGCCAGACCGGTTTTCCCTCCGTGTTTTGTATACAATGCTTTCTTTCTCGATAAGATGTTCTGTCCTATCTTTTCGGGTTTTTTTCTTTTAAAAAGTGTTTATAGTTCCCCACGAGCAATTCTCCAATATTTCTCTCTTGCATTTTAAGGACTTGTCCCTGTCTTGCTTTATTTGTTTGTGTGAAATTTAGTTTGAAAGGAGATCAGAGAGAGCAGGAGGGGTTTGTAATAAGAGAATGACCAAGCGACCTAAAGGCTGATTATATGTCATTAACTGGAGACTTGGTGTATCCAAATTACCAAAAAGACCTCACTCAGCCAGATCAATTACACCGAGATAGGCATATAGGAATTGCGGTACGAGCTGATGCTTCCATCAAGTGTGCAGCCGACATTTGCAGAACTCAGCCGTTGAGTTTTCAGACGAGCTCCTGTCCTGAAGCCAGTCCCGGGCAAGCAGAGCAGGGTGCAGTGCAGCAGGTACACGGCGCGGGGGGCACCGGCAGGACGACACCGACATTTTGGGGCTTGTAGTTAGGGCCAAATTGCAGTTAATTTTCACTGCTCCAGAGGGATTTTCTTTTTTTTTTTTAAGCCGAGCGAGGTTACTTTTGATCTATGAATGCTTCTTAAACCCCAGCGTCTTTAAACGGAGACTTTACATGAAAAATGACAATAAAAGTGTTGATTTTGGTTAACCTAAACCCACAATGATGCCAACCTAACCTTTTTCTTCCTCCAATGTCAGAACTTCAGATAATGGAGGACAAAATATTCATTAATTAAGTCAATTCTATTCCCGAGCTATTTCGTCAGAGTCAAACTCAAGAGCATCTTAAGACGCTCTTTTCCGGGAATGCAAATAATATTACACGGAAAAACAGTATGTTTCTCTGTATACATGTGCGTGTTTATACACGCGCATATATAGGAGATATCTATATAACAATTCCAATAAATAGAGACCCTCTGCGTTCACTGCAGAATTTTGTAAGGTCTTTATTACCGTTCTTCTGACAAAGAAAGAGTCTCGTTTGGAGTTTACAACGTTTTTCGGTTTTTTCTGTGATTCCTGTCTAGGGTCTAAATGCAACTCTGGATCCTCAGTCACAAATATAAGCAGTCCTCGAATAATTGCTTGCACATGCAGTGGTTAAGCGCGTAGGGTCCCGTGCTTACCGCCAATCATTGCAACTTCATTGAGACTTACGAAATGGTCAGTATCTTGGTTTTTTCTCGTCCCTGATCTTTTTCCTTTTTTTTTCTTTCTTTCTTTTTTTTTTTTTTTCTGTATACAAAACGGCTGCGAGATTACCATGCCTGTAATATGTGGGCGTTCATCACCGATATTAGTAACGTAAACCAGGGTTCCTCCATCTCCAACAGCAGCAATTAATCCGGGCCTGCTGGGCCCGATCCCGCCCTCTGCCCTGGACGTCGAAATCCAGGTTGTGTGAGCGCAAGAGAGGGTGCAAGCAGGCCCATTAGGCACAAGTCCTTTTCATTAACCCTCACTGACATGTTGACCTTCAAATGATATTTCTCCGTGCCTCTTTTACAAAATCCATTTTCTTCCGGATTTAGGTCTTCTCGCGAACTCCTAAGCAATGGCCCAGGGATAGGATGCGTTGCAGCCCTGGGACACGGGCTGCTCCAGCGTCCCCAAATCCATCCGAGAACGATACCCCTTTCTAACACGTTTGGTCCCGGGTCAATGACATCACGCACTCTATAAATTCAAACGCGTCTCGGCTTTTGAAGCCGTACACCGGGTGTTTGAGCGATGTGGTAGGCAGCTGGGAGGCAGGAGAGGGAATCGGCACCCTAGTGCTTTGAGACCTAAGGGGAGGAGAGCCGTCGAGGGGGCTGCCCGCCTAGGACAGCGCCTCAAAAGCAAAGGACGGGGTGCCTGCCCTTGGGATGCTTCAGTCTGTCTGACTGTTTCTTTGCTTTAATGAAAACTACGAAGGGAGATCCCGGCGCTGCTGCACGGAGCAGGGACGGGCGGGTCTGTGGTCGGTACCGGGTACCGCAGTGCTGACGCGGGGCCGCCGCTCCCGCCGCTGCCCTGTCCCGGATGGCGTCCAGTCCCCCAAACTCGCCCCGCCGGCATCGTACCCTCCTCAAAAGGAAGGTGCGGTAAAGAAGTAAATGAACGGGAGGCTCGCTGCCCAGCCATCGGCGAGGCGCTTCTCTGCCCCCGGCCTGCTCCTCAAAGGGCTTGTCGCGGGGTGGCTGCGGCGTTCCCAGCCAGCCAGCACAGCCGTCCCCAGCAGATGTGGGTTTCCGACCACCCAGCGTAGGTACCTCGTCCCCGTTTCCATGTGTTTTTTCCCGACTGATTCGGAGAAATTAGCTTAATTTGCAATTTAACTCAATTCACATCAGACCGGGGGGGGGGGGGGGGGGGGGGGGGGGGGGCACAACTCTATTGTTCTGTTATCCCAACTCCCATCCTACTTTTGGCCCGGAGGAGAGAAGTGACCTGACGATAAGCGGACCGGCGGCGACTAAAAGCGGACCGGCGGCGACTAAGCGCCGGGGCAGGGCAGCGGGTGGCCCCGGCGGCGCTGAGGGGACGCCCTGTCCGCCACCCCCCGCCGCTGCCCCACTCCTCGGGCTCCTGCCGCTCACTCCCCGGGCGCCGCGGCGCACCCGTCGGGGGGCAAGGGCAGCCCCATCCTCCCGCTCAGCCCGGGGAGGGCTGTCGTGCTGGAGAGTCAACAAAGGCAAGGCAAGGCAAAAGCAAAGATACAGTCCCCCCCACCCCCGACAAAATAAAATAAATTTTAAAAAGCGGGAAGAGGAAGAGAAAACCAGCCTCAGCACAGTCACCACCAAAATTTCTTTATTATAGCAAGTTAGGAAAGTCCTGTCTGGCAGCAGAGTTCAGATAAAACGCCATCTAACATGTAACCGTTTTGGCAGGGAAATAAAGTGCCATAAGACTAGGGTTTCTTTTTCTTTTCTTTTCTTTTTCTTTTTTTTTCTTTTTTTTTCCTTAGTTGGTTGGGGTTTTTTCTCCATGTGATTTGTCCCCGAGAAAAAAACTATTCAAATCAAAAAATGGAAGATCGGCAAGATACTAATGCTTTTTAGAGGACTGTGAGCATAGTATTGGGAAAGGTACTTTGTGCTGAAGCGGCTTTCAGTGCGTGGATCAAACAGAAAAGGTTGCAACCCACGATCGGGCATCCTGAGTAGTGAAAAGCTGAGGGAGGACACAAGAGTTAAATTGCTCTAAAACTCGATTTATAAAACTCATAAACAACTGATAGGTTAGGATAGGAGGAAAATATAAGATCCTGCTGGGTGCTTTATCTAGAGACCCTCTTTCTCCAAAGTTAATTAAGCAATAATGATGCTAGCTTTGGAGTCTGGTGTTCTGATCGATATCTCCTGTACATTTTATTACTTTTTCTCTGTCTCATGTTTTCCGTTTCCTTCATCGTGGGAGATGTTATCGGAGTGATCGTAGTGGCCTGCCACAGAGACTGTCACAGTTGCAGTCCAGCCTGCAGTATATTGGAAAGCTCCTACACAAACAGAGAGAGTGCAAAGAAAGACAATCCCGTCTGCAAGCCGATATAACTTTCAGGCCCTGACAATGCCCGCTTCTTCTTCGCATCAAGTAAATATTGCAACAAAATAAAACTGGAGAACCGCTGCAGGATCTGGGCGGATTTTCAGGCTGAGCTCTGCAGATATCGCATCCCGAGCAGCAGAGGCACGCTGCCTGGCCGCTCCGGGGCTCTGCTCCGCCTGCACGGTCTGCCCAGGTCCTTCCTTAAATTTAAAAATCCACCCTGCAGACACGTTACTTCTTTAGGATAATACAATATATACATATGTACGTGTGCGTATATAAATACAGATATGCATCAGTCGGTTACAAACATGTGTGTGTAAGTATGAGATATATGTGTGTATACATCAATTCTACATCTGGACTAGTTTTTCACTTTCGTACTCAGTTTACACCCAGACGCTCACGCATATGTGTATATGCTTATAAAATGTACGCCTGCGTGTCTGTGCTCCGTGCATGTCTCCTCACTGTGCAAATCCAACTCTGCACTCCCCGTCCTATAGAACCGCAGGGCCGGCGCTGCGCTTCGCCTTCGGTATTTCCCCGACGAACCCAGCTCCCCCGTACTGCAGCAGGCTGCTCCTTGGCGGACGGTCTCGTCCGCGGAGACTGCCCACTGCCTGCAGGGCATTTCCTGCCGAAAGCCCGCAGACTCACCCGCAAAGTCCCCGGGCCCCAACAAGCCCCTGTGTCCCGGTGGCACCCCGACGGCCAGCCCGTCGGCAGCCTCTCTTCGCGCCGAGACCGCCCGGGCTCAGCTTGCCTCCTCTACCCGGGTACTGAGTTGATTTTCGCCCTCTTCCCAGCACCCAGCGCTTCCCCTCGCGGTTTTTCCCACCGACTCTGCAGTGGGGCCGCAGAGCACACTGAGCTGCTGCAGAAATCGGGCTTGCAGCTCTTGCTGCTTCCTTTCACAGACTCCTCCATCTCTATCTTTCTCTTTCTTTAATTTATGACTTCTCAGCTCCTGTTGACACAGTTTTCCACACTGCCTATATTGTAAAATTGCATTGTAATATACACCGAAGAAGCTTAGACGTCAGCCAGCGCAGCTAAGGCTGGGTATTTGGTATTTCGCAGCTATTCAGTAATGCTCGGTTCCATTTGAAGATGACAACAATTCTTTTCGACTCCTAGTTATCTATGAGTTGCAGCTGAGATCCATTTTTCTTTTGTAATGTCTTCAAGCTTACCGAAGTAAAGCACCTAAATAGCTACGAGACATTTCCTCCTAGCCTGGCCGTTAAACAAACATTTAACTACTCCCTTTCGATAACTAAACCTGCTTTCTGCAGATGCTGGTCTTTTTTTATTGCAGAGGCAGGAATGTGGCGAATTTTTTTTTTTTTTTTTAGTAAAAGCTAGAAAATTAGCTGTAAAAAATACTCGGTTACTTACCGATCATAACAGTTAAAGAGGCACGAAACCCATTTCAGGCGCTTAAATCACTTGGGTGAACACGGGTGGAGATGCATAGGCGCAGGCAGCAAGCTGGAAAAGAATTGGTTAAAGTCAGACTTATTGTTAGTGTCTCAAAGTAATTCTTTCTGGAAGAAAACACCATCCCTGGCCAAACCCCGAGCGCTCTGCTCCCTCGGTCAGTCAGCATTCGCGCAGCCGGAGCCAACCCGTGCTAGCCCGGGTCGCACGTCGGGTGACAGGCGAGGCAGAGTAGTTTCGCCCCCTCCTCATGGGAACTAACAATCTCGCTGTGTATATTAACCAGCAATACAAGTATAAGCCGGAGCGTTGCTGGGGCATGTCTGTCACAACCGGGCACCGATGGAGTGCGCTCTCCGAAGCCGGTTTTATTTGTTCCTCTACCGGACCGGCACAAAGCACTTTGCCAAAGCAACCTCAGAGCCTATCAAATGCTCACATAGATTTTTGCCAAGAAATTCCTTGGATCCATACTGTACCTGTTTTGAGATTATCCGATATTTAAGTTTTAATTAGTTTGTAGGGGGGGTTGTTATTGCTTTTTTTAATATCTTTTTTAATGTAGATTTTACTATAAGGCATCTGCTAAACACTTGCATTAACCTCTGCCTCCATGATAATTTTCCCCCCCTTGTTTTAATTACATTAGGGATGCGGAGGGGCAGCCAATCCTAAAAGAGGAGCTCGGCAATTAGCAGAGCGAACATCAAAAAGTTTTATTGCGGAGGGCGGCGGGCCCCGCCCCCGCCGCGGCCATTGGCGGCCGCCGCTTCTGACGACATATATTAACCCGAGCGGCCCTAAACATGTAGCTGTACATGGAGATTGGGCCGGGGAGCCCTGCCAGTGCCCCGCGCCGCGCCGCGCCGCGCCGAGCCCCGCTGCCACCGCGCCCGGCAGAGCGGTGCGGATGTCCCAGAGGAGCACCGGGGCGCTGACCCCCGTGGCGGGTAGGGCAGGGATGCGAGTGCCCGCCAGGCACTGACGGCCCCGCCACCGCGCAGGGCAGAGGGGAGCGCCGCCCGCCCGCCCGCCCCGAACCGGGGGCGCATGGAGGGGGGCCGCGTGTAAGTACCAGCCGGCCGGGTCGCGACGGACTTGGCGAGAGAGGAGGGAAGAAAGAGGCGAGGAAGATCCCGGGCTGGGAAGCCAAGCCATTTTGTTTTGGTCGACATCTCTCCATAGCTTTTTTATTATTACTTTTTCTGTGTGCGCTTCCTCGAAGACCCGGCCCTGGGCAAGGAGGAGAAGGAGGTGGAGGCACAACGCATGAGCGGCGGCGGCGGCGCCCGGGGAGGGGGGATCGCTCGGGCACCGGCGGGGACTTTGCAGCAGCGCCCTATGGAGAGGCAGCGGGCAGCGGGACAGTGCTGAGGGGTGAGCGGCGGGCAGCATCTCCCGCCGCTGCGGCGGGGGGTGGGGGGCGGGCGGGGAGGGGAAACTTTTGTTTTGGGGCCCTGGGGGGGAGGGGTGGGGTGCTCTAGGGAGCGGGGATGAGTCTCGTGGGCGGCTTCCCCCACCACCCGGTGGTGCACCATGAGGGTTACCCTTTCGCTGCCGCCGCCGCCGCCGCTGCCGCCGCCGCCACACGCTGCGGCCACGAGGAGAACCCCTACTTCCACGGCTGGCTCATCAGCAGTCACCCGGAGATGTCCCCCCCCGACTACAGCATGGCTCTGTCCTACAGTCCCGAGTACGCCAACGGGGCGCCGGGCATGGACCACTCCCATTACGGGGGGGTACCGCCCGGGAACGGCCCGCCAGGGCTCGGGGGGCCCCGGCCGGTGAAACGCCGGGGCACGGCGAACCGCAAGGAGCGGCGCAGGACTCAGAGCATCAACAGCGCCTTCGCGGAGCTGAGGGAGTGCATCCCCAACGTGCCCGCCGACACTAAGCTCTCCAAGATCAAAACCCTCCGTCTGGCCACCAGCTACATCGCCTACCTCATGGACCTGCTGGCGAAGGACGACCAGAACGGGGAGGCGGAGGCCTTCAAGGCAGAGATCAAGAAGACAGACGTGAAGGAAGAGAAGAGGAAGAAGGAGCTGGTCAGTGCTCCGGAACGGGACGGGGCGGGATGGGTCAGGGGAGGTGCGGAGAGGAGGCTGCTCGGCTGCCCGCCGGTACCCTATCCCGGCGCTCCAGGCGCCTGGCTGAGCAGAGTGGCCGGGGGATGTCCAAGGGAGACACCTCGGTCCCACTCGTCCCTGGCCGTAACTGCGGGCCAAAAGTGGGACAGCGCACAACCGCGGGCGGCCGTCGGCGTCCGAATCCGAACTGGAGGCTAAGAGCAGCCGCGAGGAAAACGCTGACACATTAGGGCCCCCCGGGGAGGTTACTTCCCGGGCTGCTGCTTGTCCCGGATCCCAAACCGTGATCCCGCAGGAGACAAGCCTCCACTCTCTTTAAATAAAAGTCTGGAGGCATGATTATCTGCTAAGCCAGCATGGCTTTAAAACGTCGGCAAGTACGAGGTTCGCAGCCATAGGCTTTCCTGCCCCTGCGCTCGGCGCTTCAACTTTTTTTAATTTTTACGGGATAGTCGGCTTAGGCAGCGCAAGCCCGATTTCGTGTAGGCCCTATGGCACGCTTGCGTGTGATTGATTCCCTCAGATTTGGGCTGGTCGCGAATCCGATGTTTTGCCTCGATAAGTGCCAGTGCCCATCTTCTCCACCCAATTAGGGAGGGGGTATGGTTTAGCCGAGACCTTATCGTAATCCCCATCACCCCGTGGACGACTGGCGCCGCTCAGCCTCCAGCCCGCTTCACCGTGCTCCAGGCGTGGAGGGCAGCGGGATGGCGCGGAGCGGGAATCGGCCTCCGCCGGGAACGCGGGCAGCCGCGCACGACACAGGGCCGTTCCCACGGGCGGCTGCTTCGTTCGCGGCGAGACCCCGTGGAGGGGGCCCCGCTATGTCCGCTGCAGCCCACAGGCCTCGACAGCAACTCAGGTCTCCTCATAGTTTTCGATCTCGAGACAGGGCAGATGCGAACTAGAAAGGAGAGGAATATATCTAACCTTTTTTTTTCTCTGCTTTCCCCCTCCTGTTTCTCTCTCTTCCCTCGCATCCTGTCTCCCCAGAACGAAATCTTGAAAAGCACAGTTAGCAGCAACGATAAGAAAACCAAAGGGAGGACTGGCTGGCCGCAGCATGTCTGGGCTTTGGAGCTCAAGCAGTGAGCACGACAGGACTGGAGGAGCCGTCCTCTTAGTCTCGGTAGTGAGCTCTTCTCTGAGGACTCTTTGTATTTGGAATCGTCCAGTTTATTTATGTGCAATTTCTCCCCCAACCCCCCCCCAAAATGTGGATATTTGAAGGAGAGGGAAAAAAGCATTCCATATATGAAGAGGAAACTCCAGCTTGGTAAGGGGTAATGTCTCTAAATGTTTCGTGAATGTTATTTGCTCTGTATAAAACACATGGGGAAAACAGAACCATAGAAAAGGAAAAAAAAATCCCTCCCTGGCATTAGTGTGTATGTGAAGTGTATCTTTAATACTTGGCCTTTTGGATATAAATATTCATGGGATTATAAAGCTATATTTCAACAGAAGCAGTTGCACCAATGTTTCGATTGACTCGGTATTTAGTGTTGTAATTTTGTTGTGGTCGTTCGGTATTTGAAGATGTTTTCAACAGTTACTGGGTATGTGCACTTCCGTCCGTAAGGGGAAAAGTGGAATCTAATTAATATTGAAGGTGTAAACGTTGTAAGTACTCAATAAACCACTGTGTGTGTTTTTTACAAAACAAAAGAAAAAAAAAGAAAAAGAAAAAAAAAAAGAAAATCCAAATCTTTTTATGTTTTATACCTCAAAATGTTTTGAATAACAGCGTTGTTTATGGCTTTTTTTTCATAATATTTAAAATATTCGGAAGTAAACTAAATTATAAAGATGGCTCCTAAGTTTATTTTTAAACAAATGACTGAGTGAAAGGAGGGGTAGAGGGAGGGATCGCTCAGCCCCGTGAGTGTTGAACAGAAACCGGCAGTTCAGCTGAGTAGGAATTCCTTGTGGTGGTGTTCTCCATGCAGGAGACCTACTGCGAACGGGAAATGGACAAGGGTGCAAACCCCGGGCGGGTCAGGAATAGCAGAGATGCGCGGTTTTCTTGCCGCGGGAGCCCGGGCGGCGGCGGTGCCAGGCGCGGGCCCGGAGCGGGGGAGGACCGCGGGGGCGGCTTCCCGGAGAGAGGCCGGAGGCAGGCGAGAGAGGCCGGCGGGCTTTTCTCGGAGTGATTATGTAGCAGGTAATTTTACGTCAAGGAATAAAGAGCGAACAAGGCAAGGGATTTGCGGAGGCGTACGGGGGGAGGAGGTGATGGTGTTGTAGGGAATATGTAAGATTTACAATGAGCTATGGTGAACTTAATATTAACTTTGTGGTTCCTAAAACTCTCCTGGGTTGCACGTTTCCAGTACGCTACAGCGAGTACAGGGATTTTTAACCTTTTTTATCTAACTGCAAACTGCAGCAGCTCTGGCTCTGCTTAGTAGATTCACTGCTTTCTCAACAGGATCTCTCTTCCTTTTTATCTCTCGCCCTGTCTGTAGACTCCTTTACAAGAGTCCCGTTCCTAGGTCGGCAAGTTTTCTGCTCCCCAGTATCAAGGCGAGCTGCAGACATTCAGAGGTGGAAAATGCGTGGCGTGCTTCTCTATCACAGGCAGGCAAGGGAAAAATTAAAAGGTTTTCTCATAAGGAAGCTGCTCTAGGTATTTTTGGCCGTTCCTGGTTAAGCACAGAGTTTTCCACCTTTTCCATAATGAAATTCGGGCTCGTATTTTAAATCATCTCAATTTAAACCAAACTGGCTCTCTCTTCAGGTCCAAGGCTTCATACCTACCTGCCTTCCCGTGCCGCCGCGCCTAAGGAAGTGGTTCCCGACGAGATCCGGCGTAAGCGTAGGTAGATGTGCAATTGCCCATAAAAAGATAAGGGAGCCCTTGCGCCGTTTAGTCGCCCCTGCTGACAGTGGGGAGGTTGCGGGGTTACAACAACCGGACAAAAGTGATGTGCCCTCCCTCCCGTCGGGTCAGGCAGCCCGGCTCTGCTCTCCGGCGTGGGTCTGTGTTTACAGGCACTTGCCTCTGTTTATAACACTTGGAGAGAAGAATCTCCCCCCTTGTTTGCTTTTACTTGCCTATTAGCTGTCCAGCTGATGAACTGGAGCTTCTCGCACTCCCCATTCTCTGCTCAAACAACTATTTTTTTTCTTTATAGCGGTACACGAAAGAATAAAAGGGGAGAGGGGTGGCTGCGAATGCTGCGGTGCGGCAGGTTCCAGGCAGCCTCTCTGCAGATGCTGTGTCTTCCCTTCACCGAGTTACCAGGCTACAATTCCCCCGGGGAACGCGCGGCGGGGCCGGGGGCTAGCGGGCCGCTCCGATATGCAGTCTCCGAATCGCCTGTCCGATATTTCCCCCTCAATAATCTTCCATTCTTGAAACGTCAGATTATCAGAACCGTGAGCTCCTCTGGATCCACTACGGACTACCTCTTTTAATTGCTCACTAACGAGGATGTTGCTATTTTCTCAGGAGCAGCCATTCCCGCAGCTAAATCACAAGAGCCCTAGACAGGCCGGAGCCGACAAAAATGTAGGGTTTGACGTTAAAAGCTAAATGGGGAAGCAGAAGGTAAATTGATGGTAGATGAGGATGTCAGTGCCCTGGCCTCAGCTCTTCGCCGGCGGAGCCGAGGCCTGATAACAGTGGAGCGCTGCGCCCCGCTCCCTGCCAGCACCCGGGGGCATCACCGTCCCGTCGACTCGTCCGGTAATTCCTAGGGGCCAAAATATTTTTAGGAGCTTTTACCGAGGTGAAAGGCACGTAGGAGGAGGGACGGTAGCCTTTCCCACACTGCAACTTTTCTGTGCGGGTGCGGGGAGGAAGAGAGAGGGGAGAGCAGAGAACCGGTGGAGAGCAGATGGGTCACTGAAGCCCTGTCACTGCAGACGGATTCATGGACCCATGAACGGCCTCGTTTCATGGCTGAGGGAGAGAGATCCTCTACTCGGTCTTAAGCAACATAACATTTTAATTTTTTTCTTCCCCTTGAAGAGGAACAGCGACAAACCTCCCTGGGGTGACATCCTTCTTCCCCTGCCCTCCCAGGGACCGATCCCTCGGTTTCCCCGGGATGTGGGCCCGGCTACATGCCCGAAACAGAGCGGTTACCTCCTCGCAAGGAGGCAAGGACCTCCTAGCGGCGGCGTGAGCCCCCGAGGACCCCGAGAGTGTTCGATTCGGGCAGACAGAAGCATGGGTTTTAAGAGTTCGTCCTGGTTTTGGGAAACATTGACGCAGCAAGGGACCGGCCCTGTACCCCTCCGCTGGCAGCACCCATCGGCAACCGGCAGTACTGAGTTTGGGGGGATTTTCAGCAATGTGCGGGACCTCTATAGGACCTCGTTGCTATCGAGTGTGGATGCCATGCCTACATTCCTGCAGGAAAGGGAGATAAACAGTGGTGGTGGGGGTGTTTCCCTTTCGTTTTGCTTTTTACTGAGGGGCATTTGGGTTTTTTTCCCACCCCCACTCCCCCATCGTTCCCAGGAGCTCTTGTCTAAATCAAAAGATTATTGCAATAATTAGTGCTTATTTGCTATCGTTGTCAAAAAGGTGTAAAGGGACCTCTCTGGTCAAGCCGCAGACACCCCCAGAACAAGCACCGGGACATACGCGGCCAAATATAGGGATATAAACACGACCAGGGATGCCGTGGAGACAGCATGAGCTTGAAAGGTGGGAGGGGAGGGGGAGAGAGAAGGTTAATAATAAAACCTCTAAGCAAAATATCCTCTTTTTACTCTTGGAAACCCAACCTTAATCCTTTTTCACACGTACTCGCCCGGCGACTCAAAAACACACAGAAGAAACCTCCAAGTAGCGATGGGAAGGAAACGCATTCTGCACGCCTACAGACATAATCCCCTCTGCTGTAAGGAGAGGCTTATCGATGTTTTATGTATTTTTAATTTTGGAAATTTTTTTCGGTGGGCCATGAAATACATACCAGCTACAATCTTTTCTGCTTCTAATTGGCCAATTACTGTTCGACTGTTTCAGCTTGTCACAATGCAGAGTAAAGCAGAGTTGTTATCTGAATTATACATTCACATAAATTCTAGCAAAGCCGGATGATGCGCAGGGCCAGCGGCTCTCTGGCGTATCCCGCGCCTCCCTCTCCACCTTCCAAACCAGCGCGGTGTGTGTCTCCTTCTTCCATAGCTTTCCCTCCCCCAACCCCATTTGCCTCTAGAAATACCATGGCTTTGATGATGCGATTTTAGAGCATTGATTACAAATTTATTCTCAGACACTATATAAGTCTTTATATCTGCTATTAGAGACATCTGGGAATGATTAGAGCCGTCCCTCCCCCGGCTCTGCTCCCTCTATCTTGCAGCGAGGAGCTAGAGACATGTTGACGTCAGATCAGACGGCTCGGAGCCATCCTGCTCTCCACTTGGGTGTAATCACGGCGACGCCTTCCAAGCCCCGGCCCGGCCGCGGCCGCCAGCTGGGATGCGGGTGCAGCGGGACGCGACACTCCCGCCCCGGGGCTCCTCGGCATAGCCCAATTTCGAGCCCCCGAATTCTCCGGCACTTCTGGAGTTTGCCGCAGAGGTTGTTTGTTTATTTGTCTGTTTGAGACTTTGAGAAAGCAAAAGCGGTGCATTCCGCGGGCGGTGTTATTCCTCCACC
Source organism: Corapipo altera (assembly GCF_003945725.1). Classification (NCBI taxonomy): domain Eukaryota; kingdom Metazoa; phylum Chordata; class Aves; order Passeriformes; family Pipridae; genus Corapipo; species Corapipo altera. The sequence goes on from NW_020884876.1 coordinate 12,081,603, forward strand.
CACCCAGGGCCCCCCCCCCCCCTTTCCCCAAATCCCAGCCCAGCTCTTGCTTTATCTCAGCTCGATTTCTCCCGGCGCATTCGCTCACAGCGCTGTCTTCCAAAATAAATATCGAGTCAGGCAGATTTCCACCTTATGTCTTGGCAGGGAGAAATTAGCCAAACAAAGTGCAACGCTTACGTGCGGGCAGTCGCAGGCGGGCCGACACCCCGCTATCCAAAGTGGTAGTCAGGTTTACAACAAGCCGGGAGAGCTGGAGGCTGCTCTAAAACAAGACGATTCCCTACCCAAACGGCAGTGCTGCTGTCGAGGAGATGGCTTTGCACCTGCTATTAAATCCTAATGAATTACCTCTAATTGAGATCTGGGGTTGGCTGACGGTAACGCCGAGCAGTCAGTTTGGAAGCCCTGGCTCGCGGGGCCCCGAGACTAAGTTTGCTACTCTTATTTTCACAAACTTTTAACTTTACGGGTTTTTTATGTGTCCTACCACTCCTTATTTTTTTCCCCTAAGGAGATAAAAAAATAATAATTGAATAAATACAACTTAAGCCTCCGCTGGCTGTTAGCACTCTTGGACGGCTGACACTTGTTCAGCTGTATATTACAATCAATGCTACTACCAGGAAGGAGCGGGCGGGGGTGTGGGGGTGGTGTGTGGATGAGAAAGCAGTTGATTTAGTCTCCAGAGGAAAAAGATAATGTTAGACTGTTTATCTAAAGGATTAAATTCTCGCTGTAAAATACGCTTGCCAGGAGGAGGGAGAAAAGGAAACAAAAAAAAGCCCCGTGTGACCTTAAAAATAAATTAAAAATACTTCTATTTCTTTGTTCCAGCAGAATAAAATAAAATAAAACCCCTAATATACCGCAACGCTCCGCTGTGTCTATCTGTAATCTCAAAAGGAAAAGGAACTATTTCCTTTCTGAATCAGTGCAAACGGTATGCTGTGAATTCGGCTTCCCGCCACAGCCACCGACCCCGGGGGTCGGGAGGGGTAAGTGAATTAAAAAAAAAAAAAATGTAGACGTAAAAGCAAAAAAAGTAACTCTATGAAACAAACCGTAATCGAAAACAAAATCCTAGCAAAACCCCATCGCTGGGCTTTACAGGAGAGCGCTGACTGGTGACGGCTCTGTGGCAGGGCTGAGGTTGTCGCCCCGGTACCTTTCCCCTGGGAGACTCCGACCCTGGAGCCTTCTTCCCATAGGCGAAGGCCGGGCTAACCCTGGGGGGAAGCAGGGCAAGGCACAAGGGTCTGCAACCCAGCGGGCTGGGGGCTAGGTACGGCTGTCGCCAGTAGCGGGCTTCTGGGAACAGCAGTAATGTGTTAGCGAAAAAATGGAGATCAGCGTGCCCGCATCTCGGAGCCGTTCATTTGCTAACCGTGGAGGTTGTTCAAAACAGGAACAAGCCCTTGAGTTGCCCAAAGGACTCGGGAGAAAAATGTATAATTCTATTTTAATGTACAGCAGTAGAGTCGTTTTGCCGGCCCTGTCTGTTGAACAAACATGTGGGGGTAATAGAGAGGCCGACTCTCCTATAGGGGTCCCTATTTGCATGCCATATGTGGCTATAGGCTGCAACAGCTGCGTATAATGAACTTCTTTAAAAGCTAGATACTCGTGCAAACCCGGAGAAGTTTTTTTTTAAAACTGGCCTAAAAGACAATGAAATGTGCTGCCAGAAAATACAGGAGGCGGAAGAGATTAAAAATAATAATAATAATATTAGGTGCTTCCCCCACAAGCCTCCAGCCCTCGCAAAATTCCTGGCAGCACTGCCCGAAGGAGGTCCCCGGCAGCTGGGGGGGTGCAGGAGGCCGGGGACGTCCGGGGGGTCGAGCGGCGACGCGGGGTGGGGGTGGGTGTCTGGAGCAAGGCTCGGCCTTGACTGCCTTTCTGCCAAATCTGGTTTTCATAGAGCCGCGCTGTAATTACCTAAAGCCATAACTGTCTCCGAAATTATTCATTAAAGTCAGTCCCGGGAATCTCGCCGCGCGAGGACATTTATGGCCTTTGCGCGCCCTCGGAGCGTGACATCGCCTCTTGCCCTGCGTCCTCAGCGGCCGCGGGTTCAGCATCGCGGAGGGGAAGGGGGAGAGGGTTTTTTTCTGTCTTGCCTTCCCCTCGGTGTGTTTGTTTGCGGGAGTTCAGGTTGCTTTCCCCCTTTTGGCGAAGGAGAGTGATACAGCCCGGCAGATACCTTGGGAGAGAGAAGGGTATTTTGGGGAGTTGCAGTGTTGTGCGGAAGATCATGTCTGTGCCCTGTGGTGCTGTCAGCGGTGACAGATCCCAGATGCAGCCGCTACTGTATGGCAGATTGAGTTTCTCAGCAGAAAACTCTCTCCCTCCCTCCCAAACGTCTTCAAAAACCTTCTCCAGATACTGCGGGTCACTTCGGCTCAAATGAGGAGAGAAACGGGAGGGGAAAAAAAGGCTTTTCCTCTCTCCTCCCTCTCTCTTCCTCCCGCCGGATCTCTCTGGGGTGTGGGGGGGAGATGGTCCGTGACCGGGCCCTTCCCCACCCAGAGGGCCTAGGCCTCCCCTGTCGCCTACGTCCCGCTGCGAGCCCGTCGCCGAGCACGGGGATCCTGGTCCAGGTAAGCGGTGGGCGGCAGTGAGCGGAGCCGAGACCGGCGACCGGGGTGGTCCCCAGAGCCCGTCCCTGCTCCCGCGGTCGGATCTCGTTGCCTGCAAGGAGCTGCCCGGAATTGTGCGGCGGAGGAGTCCCCCTGCCCCAGGCGCTAGGAGGGGATGGGAATAGGGGGACAAGGTAAGACCCCTCTCCTTGTCCCGCCCGCCGCGGCAGGAGGCAGCAGCCGGGAGCCGGATCCGCCCAAAGTCCCCGGCCCGGCGGGGTTCGGGCTGCCGGGAGTGGTAACGGAGTGAATTTCGGGGCTTTATACGGGGATAGGAGGGAGAGCGGACGGAGTAGGGGAAGGGTAGCCGGGAGGCGCAGGGCGCACACCCACTCGGCTCACCAGGAGGACGGGCCAACTGCGAACCCGGAGGCGCCGCGTCCATCACCGGCACCGGCAGCCGCCACCTCGGTAAGCGGCCGAGGTCGGAGGCCCCCCTTTTCCATCCTTCCCGCTTTTTTTCACCTCTTCGCGTAAATGCAAGAGGTACGGGTTTTAATAGCGCCGGGAAATTCGTGCCCCTGTTCGAGACATATAATATGTTTCAACATTCCTGTCCTCCCATCCCTAGAAAATAATAGCCCCCCCGAGTGCCGAAATCAGAGGCCAAGGAGATGTGATGTCTCCTCCCGGAGCCCTTCTCCCCCTCCTCGCAAGTGGATGATGCTTGAGGGCTCGTTGTGGACTAAGGCTGCATACCCCTCTCCTCCCCATCTCAGAGGACTAATGCCCATGAAATGTCTGACACCAGCGAGGACTCCCGCCTGCGGATGAGACCCCAAAACACTTCACACGAACGCGGGGGAGGCATGCTGCTCCCGACGGACGACTTGGCGTGGCAGCCCTGGGGAGGGAGTAACCCCATGCAAAGCGCCCCGGACGTCATTCCCCAAAACTTCCCTCTGGGGGGATGCAACCGGATTATGTTCATGCCTCTTGGAAACGGTTCCAACTAACCACGCTCTCGGTCCCTCCTTCCCCAAATTAATTGAAAGGCTTTAATTCAACCGTCCCCCCTCCCCTTCTCTCTGCCTTTTTTTTTTTTTTTTTTTTAAGAGCAACTCTTGCCTTTAGCAGAAGTATAATTGTGACCCTGCCTGATCCACAGAGCCTCCTGTTGGGAGCAGTTAGCTGTGGTTGCATTAGGCCAAAAGACCTCCCAAGTGGCGGTGGCCTGGGTGTCATAGAAAGGGACTCTGCACATTGTCCATTCTTTCTCATCAAAGTCCCAGGCACCGTGGAGCCAACAGTTTGGTGGAGAAGGAAAATAGTAAACAAGCTTTCCCCCTCCCTTTCCAATCCAGCAGCCCCACGATCTTCCTTGGACGCAGAAAAGGGAACAAACTTTTTCATAACTTCAGCTCTACGGTGTGATTTACATTTCCGGCTGCCCTGTCAGAGTGACAGTGATTTACAGCCTGATAAAAAACACTTTTACAACACCAGAACATGTTCAAGTAGTGGCTTACTATGCAAAAATATTTTAAAATAAGACATAGGCAAGAAAAAAAGATCGTTTTCCTGCCTTTTTCCACCATGGTTTTTTGAAGAGATGAATGGTTTGAAATTGTAGTGTAGGAAAAGGAAAAAAAAAAAAAACAGGCTCAGGCTGAAGAAAACAGGGATTAAATCAATCCTGGGGGTTTGTTTACAGGGGGTATATTGTATGTCCACCTTTCTCCTGTTTCTCCAAGGCTTTCGTTTAACTGATACTTCTGATTTGCATGCTCTCCGGTCAAATCCTGCTAGTCTTGCCCCAGGGAGTGCTTTCATTTGGGCAAGGATCTATGGTGTTTAAACAATTTCTTTCTTTTAATAACTCATTTCTTCTCCGGAGTCTAAAATCGAGTAGGTCTGGTAGCGTTTATGAAAGGGGAAGCATCTTTTATTCAGTTGTAATTTCTCTAAACTGATATGGAAAGCTTTTCCAAATACGAGGATAATAGCGTTATCCTTTCTTGCGGAGCATCCAGTTTGTTCCAGCCAGGCTTTTGCACAAGGGCAGGGCAGGACGGGTCTAGAAACTAATGTACAACATCCCTATCCTGGTAGGAACGATAAAGTTTAGTAAATTACAAATATGTGAATTTGGCAGACAGTTGGGGACGAAAATGATCAAACGATAAAAAAAAAAAAAAAAGAAAAAAAAGAAAGCAATGAATAAACCACATGTAGCAGTTGCTGCTTTCATGACTTTGGTAATTATTTACACCTGAATCATAGTTTACTCCAGCCACGGTTTCAAAAGTAAACCTTTAAGGAATTTAATTATTTCCAGTTTTCGGCAATAGAGATGGAAAAAAAAAAAAAAAAGAAAAAAAATGTAAGTTAGTGAGCAACTGCTGTCTCCCGAGCTCTCATAAAAGGGTTTATGTGCATTTCCATCCCGAAGACACAAGCAGCCCCTTCACGTCCCCCCCTCCCCTACATACATGGGCGTGCACTGTTATCTGTACACACACGTGTGCATTTGGGGCCTAATGAGAGTGTGCTGAGCGGAGTCACATGGGACGGTCCCTCTGCGTATACATACATATACAATATATCTATCTATCTATCTATCTATAGATATATATGTGTTTGCCTATGTGTGTGCGTTCAGTCGAGGCACTGTATTGAAGCATGTGTGGGTGAACTTCCTGGCTCCTTCTTTCAGCTCTATAATAGCTCTGTTATTTTTACTAAACGATCAGAATGGCTCTACGTGACCCCTCGTCATTTAAAACCATTTTCTATCATTGTACGTGTGCCAAGGAGGGCAGGGAGGTGGGTGGGGAGTGGGGAGGAATCGACAAGTCATTGAGACCAACCGGGAAAGCCTGTGATGTTTTATCTTTATTTAGGCAACGTGTCGTTCGCAGGATGGCCTGGGCTTCCGTGCGCGGCAGGGGCATGAAGTACATCCATCCTCGGGAGAGGCAGGCAGGCTCGGGGAGCTCCTATGGCCGAGGGGCAACAGGGCGAGCGCAGGGGCAGGGCAGCGCAGTCGCTCGTTCCCCTTCTGCCGTTTTCTGCGCGTGAATTTGGCATTTCTTGAGAAAGGGAAAAAAAAAAAAAAGAAAAAAGAAAAAAAAGAGGCCGTTCTCCTTTGCCGGAGCTTCGCGGCACTGGACTGGGCGGCTGGGCGGACATCAATCGGGGGGCTGGGACCCCCTGTCTCCGCCGGAGCCCTCCTTTCCGTGGGCACTGCGGTGAGCTGCCAGCTGCGAGCACTTTCAATATTTCATTGCTCCTTCTCCTTGAATCGACCGCAGCGTAGATGCATACGCATCCTCCCTCGTGTACGCTGTATCCTGGGGCCGGGCTGGGATTTAAAGGGCTCCGAAACAGGCACTTTGCCTTTGGGAAACCGGCTTGACTCTAGTGGGGGTCCCAGTGAGAAACGGAAGAGAGACAAACCCGTGGTTTGGTTTGGAGCGTAGGTTTCTGCAGACGGGGGTGTGTCTCTTCCCTGCGCACCCGGGCAGAGGGTGCCGGACTGTGTCCTGGCGGGAGTTCCTCGAACACATTGCCCGCCGGGAGGAGGCGGTGGCCAGGTAACCCAGGTTCGCCCGCCTCCGAACCCCTTTCCCCTGACCAGCCCGTACCTGGCACGGCGGGCGTCTGCACTCGCCGAGCGCGGGGTGCCAAAGGAAAGGAAAAATTATCCCAACACAGAGTTTTTAAAATTTATGGAGCTTCAACGGTTTTATACACGCTGCCTCTCCATTACCCAGAGTAGCAAGCTGATGGAGATTTAAGTGCTAGCCGTAGGAATAGAATATGTGGACATCAACGTATATGTGGGGGCATGGATAAAAAAGCTGCGCATTACCCTGGGTTAAGGGCTCACTCCTCAGGGATTTTTCGGTCGTTGGCTCCTACTCTGTGAAAAAGCTGTTAGAAATGATGTTCTCTGCCGGACAACGAATTCGAGATTTTATTAAATTTATTTTTCCCTCCGCTCTTGGCTGTAAGAAGGGAATATCACGCTGGATACAGGGAGACCAGAAGGGACAGTAACTAACTGTAGCTCATTTTCTAAAGGTATATCACTTTAAGCACATGCTTCATCATACTTTTTAATTTGTGATGGCCGATTATCGTAATATATGTCAATATTTGACGTCATTTGCAATTCCATTACTCGCATGTCTTTTTTATTGTTGAAAACAAAGGTATTTTGAATTGTCCAACCCTAAAGAGATTAACCTAAGTAACCTAAGATTGAAAGCATACAGCTTATTAAAGAGGGACAATGATGTTTTCCCCGGCAGCGTCTCACTAAAACCGACAAGAAAAAGAGTTTGAAACATGATAAGGTCGTATAATGTATTCTGACTGAGTCTTAGCTGTATAGGCATAGAAGGTGTTTAAAACGGTAACATTTTTCTGATGTTTCTTTTGCGCACATATGGTTTGAAACAAAGTGGTCATTTTGCTTAATGGTACACACACACATATGCACATATATACACACACGCACATATATATATGTGTGTATTTGTGTGTGTGTGTATTTCATTCTCGAAGAGAGCTCTGACACCTGTTATAAACTCCAAGACACAAGATCACACTATAAACGCTTTCTGCGATTTTTGTAATGATAAGCACTCTTCTTGCTACAGAAAAACTTTACTAAGTAAGCGTCCTACGAAAACGTCTTCGAGGTTGAATTAATTTTGCGTTGGGACGAAAAACGTGTCTGTTCGACCCCTGTTTCCCAAGTTGGACACCTCCAAGGAGACCTCTGGCAATCTTTTCGCTATTTTATTAAATTCTTTGGAGACTAGATACTGAATTTACTTGGTTGTATTTTGACTTGCTGAACAGCGGGGCGAAAGGCATTGTAAAATTAAAAGAGCTTGTGGAGAGAGTCAGAAAAAGTTCTGTTTCCTCCATCGCCTACTTGGGGGCTCTCTCCCGGGGTCTTCTGCACCCAGCCCACTAATTGCCCGCCTGTTGCTCCGCGGAGCTGCCCTGACACCCAGGGGTGCACCCGTGTGCCGGGTACCCGTGGAGCCCCCTCTCACGGCGGCGCGGCCCCTCCAGCCCCCACCGGTAGCACCCAATGGACTGGGGCGAACCCTCCGTAATTGTTTTCGCTGCAGATGTTGTCCTGGCATTTAAAGGGCTAAGTCCCAACTTTCAGGCACACAGCTGGGGTATGTTGTATCCTATCAATTCATAACAAGGAGGCATTCTGGAAAGACTCGTAAGGATATTTATTTTAAAATGTGTGGTGAAAAGATATATGCTGGGGGGAGGGGGGACAGGGTTGGGCGTCTCGAGTTTTGTTTCTAAGCCAAAACGGCACAGTTCGAGTTGTGAACAAATGGTTTCCAGAGAATAGTTCTTTTCTCCTTCTTTTTCCTGCAAGAC
>NW_020884876.1:12090005-12097595 GCF_003945725.1 Corapipo altera
CTTCTCTTCTCTTCTCTTCTCTTCTCTTCTCTTCTCTTCTCTTCTCTCATTTCTCTTCTCTTCTCTCATTTCTCTTCTCTTCTCCTTCTCTTTCTGTCCCTTTTTTTCCCTCCATCTCTCTCTCCCTCTCTCTGTGTCCGTTTTTTCCCCCTTGTTTTTGAAAACTCCTTCTTTCAACCGGACTGTGTTCGGGATATTGTTGTTGTGTGTAAAAGAAATAAATTACCCAATAAATAAAGCAGGCTCCTGTTACGACAAGTTCCAAGCCAAAGCAACATTTTATGAGTTAAAAGAGCCCTCGAGGGGAAGAAAAATAAAAAGGGAAAGAAAAAGGCAAAAGCCTTTTACAACAGGATCACTGTCAGTTGCAGAGGTGTGGGGCAGGGGCGCAGTGCTCATATCGCCCCCAAGCCCCACTGCGGCGAAGCTGTCGGTGTCCTGAGCACTCTGGCGGACGGGGCGGGCACCGCTCCCGGAGAAGAGCACTTGCAGGATCAGCCCTCAGAGTTAATCACCGGCAAACCCTCCACAGAGCTGGCAGCACCGGGAATTGGCAGCTCGGCAGGGCGCTGCAGTTACCTCCACGACGCTTTTCTTTCTTTCTTTCACCTCTACCAGTGTGTTTAAACTATTGCGAAATAGTGAGGGATCGCCTCGTCTCTCTGTGGAGGCTGATCGCTGCCTGCTCACCTTCAACTCAACCGGGTGTTATCCCGGCGGCGGGGAATGCGCTCACGGCTCTTGCCACCCGCCCCGTAGCTGCTGCCTGGGGCAAACAGCAGCGGGAGTCTGGGATCGGTGTCCGCCGGGAGCCCTTTTTACCCAGGGCCGGCATCTCCTTACGCGCGGCCAGCGTGCAAACAACGCCAATCCGCTGCCTCCGGGCGCGGATTTTTCTCTAGAAATCGGGAGGGAAATAAGAAAATGTTGGGGGGGGTGGGGGAGGGGATTGTAGAGAGTCAAAGTCTGAAGACGGTTTGTTCCTTCTGCAGATCGTGGGAGAGGTTTCCCTCCGACCAGGAGGGTCATTCCAGCCGGGAGCGGAGCGGCCCTGTCTGCCCGGGGAGGGCCGGGACGGTGTGGGGCGAGCAGCCCCCCGGTCAGCGAGAGCCCCCCGTTCCTCTAATCGATTGCATGTGCCTGCGCCCTTAGCAGCCCCTCTCCGAGCCGCGGCAAATACCGTAACAACTCGCTTGTCGTAAATTACAGAGACCTCACCCTGGCAGGGAGATGCCGGGGAGACGTCCGGTTTGTCTGCAGCTTTGGAAGGCACGGGAGGAACCGGCCTTGCTGCTGCCCTGATTTTCCTTTTCCCTGTTTCCTCTTCAGCAGCCTCTTTCATGGAGGGTGATAACGCAATGACTCACTGGTACGTCTCGGTGGAAGGGAGCCTTTTTGTCTCACACCTCCACCCCCCTTTTTTTTTTTAAAAGTTGTTAACTCCCGTTTATGATCGAAACGTTACTCTCTGCGTTTTGTTTCGTTCTGGCTGCCATTGGTTGGCCTGGGTTTAATCAGAGGGAAAAAATGCTAGCCACAAATGTAGCTATTGTTTGGCTGGAGAGATGGGGGCAGAAGGAGGAGAGCAGAGAGGACGGAAGACCGTGTGTGACAGTGACGATGGGACCAGCCGATCCGTCTCATGGAACCCTAGTCCTGTGCTCAACCCTTCCCAAAACAGAGCTCTCTCTTCCGCAACCTGCCCGCAGCAGTATTCAGGGGAGCCGGGGGCATGTTATCTCAGGAACATAATGCTAATAAATGTGCTCAGATGTTGGACATTCCCCTTGCCTGTTTTATAGGGTTTCGCTTGTGGTGCTTAATGGACTGGGTCACCGGGACTGATGCTAGCAAGGTTATTAGGATTAAGTAACCTAATGAATCGTATGGCCATTAGCGGGCTTTGAAAGAAGGTAGTTTTCCTTGTAAGCTGGTTTTCTGTCTCTTAACACGGGCAATTATTTTTAACTGTCCCTCAATCACAGGTCAGAGGGGGCTTTTTTTTTTTTTTATTTATTTGTTTAAAACCTCGCTCTGATGCTTAGAAATTGATTTCTACACAGAAGGAGCCTGTCTCTTTATCTAGTGGTTCTTCGAAACCTCTGGGCGAGCGAGGCGCCGCGGCCGCTCCCGCCCTGTTCAGCGGAACCGCCGCCGCCGGTGCCTTTCCCTGCTGCTGGCCAAGGGCATCGCTCAGAACGCTGCTCTGGGGGTGTTTGAGGAGGATTTGCACTTATTTTTCCCATAGAAGGGTTTTTCTTTCTGTGCCTATTGCCCAAGCCAGGTAAGCGATGCGATGCTCGGTTCCCTCTCCAGCTGCTCGCCCCGCACCTCTCCCTCCCTAGGAGCCCTTCTAGGTTTCTTCTTTGGCGGCCGTTTCACCGCCACGCACTCAGGTACCACCACTGGGCCCCGCCGCCCCCCGACCCGGAGGGCGGCGCTGGGCCAGCAGGGGCGTAGGCAGGTCGGCGGCACAGGAGCCTGGAACTGCCCGCTCTCCCCAGGACAGCCGGGGCGAGCTCAGGTCAGCAGGAGCTAGCTCTTGGCCATCCTCGGTCTTCTCCGGCAAGGAGAAACGGAACCCTTTAAAAATTTTTCTTTTGTTTATTTATTTATCTTAAAATTTTGGTCTTTTTTTTTTTTCAAACCTCGATGCTTGTCTGCCCTCGAGAAGGTAGAGTCTGAATGCACTGAATGTGGACGCAGGTTAAAGATCGTAATGCTTCTTCAGGGACACCGGGCCAGCGGAGTGAATCTCCGCTTTACTTAGAAAGATTGTTAACGGTCGATGCAGTTTAATCAGGTCTGAAATATTTGTCAGTCAATATTGTGGTCCTTTTTTGGACCGTTTACACTCAAAAACCCTGGACGTACTGGTGAAAAAAATACGGGAAAAAAACGGCAAGAGGGTGTTGGGAGACGAATGCGCAAGCTTTTTTCTAGGTGCCTCTGGGAGCTCGGCAGTGCCTAGGGCGCTCAGCCCTAGGGACTGGGGTGAAAGAACACAGGGGTGTGGGGTTGCAGCGGCTGGAGGCAGAGCAAGGCCCAGCCTCTGCTCCCGGAGCAAAAGAAGACCTTGCCCGGCGAGGCTGGGGCCTCTTCTGAAGAGCTGCCACCGAACGACATCTCTCGTGCCCAGCGACATGGCGCTGGAAGAGATACAAGGGCGAGCGGGCTGGTGGCAAAACATGATGACATTTTTTCCAGCTCACGGTCAAGCAGCAGAGGGGCATCGCACCTGCCGGGCTGTCTGGCTCCCTGCCGCAGGGAAGGGGCTGCTCCTCGGGAGGCCCGGCGGCAGGAGCAGTGCAAGGTGTCCGCCTGTACAGAAGAGGAAAGCTCCAGCCCGCCTGACTTGGAAAGACTCCACTTTCCCACAGCTTTTTCAATCCCCAATACTTTTCACACCCTGTTAGGAGTTAATACCGCCGAAACCGCTAAACGCTTCCATGCCTAAAGGTACGCCCCGCCAGGAACTGCGCCTGGCGGCCCCCAGACCCCGGGCAGGCCGGGCCGCAGAGGCGGGTAGCGTCGCTAGCCCCGCGGAAAGGGCTCGTTTCCCTGGTGGAAATTCCTCGGATGCCTCGTGATTAGGTTAACACGTCGGGCTGGCTTTCTTTGAAAGGGCTTTGGCGGGCAAGGGAGGGGAAGGATTCCCTGGATACCTTTTGGAAAAGAGCGCGGAGATACTGCCGGAGCCGCGCCAGCTCCCTGGGTAATATTTCAGATGCAAGCCTCTCGGCGTGGAGAGCCGGCTAGGGGTCAGCTATGCTGCCTGGGCTCTGCAGCCAGCACCTCGGGCGGCAGGGAAGCCACACGGGGTATATGTCAAAAGCAAAATGGATCTTGCCTGTAGCCGACGGATTAACCTTTTTTTTTTTTTTTTTTTTTTTTTTTGGAGGGGGGGAATACTTTACGTGTCTGTGGTTGAACTCGCACCTTTCAGCCGCCGCCCGCCCCGGTTCGGCAGCCGGTGCCCCTGCGACAGGCTGAGGGCAGCAGCCGCTCCGCTCCGGTGGTACCTGACCTCGCCCCCAGCGCCCCCACTCACCCCTCAAAGCCAAGGGCAGGGAGAGGGCCGCTCTTTCCCTGAGCTCAACAGAGACTATGAGATAGCTGAAGGCACGCCGCAGGAAAGAGCCGATCGGAGGAGCATTTCCCGTCCTATTTTCCTACTCAAGTAATCACTTGGAAATTCCGGGTCACATTTCTTGTCACTCCGTTCTAAATCTGCAAGCATCGTCCCCAGCAAAAGCGCTCTACTAGGGTCTCCCCAGCTCGCAGCGACACCACCTGTCTTCGAGAAGCTCAAAATTCACCCAGAAAGCCTAATCCTGCAATATCAGGAGGTCAGGCCAGTTGTACCCAGCCTTTGAAGCAGTGGGACTTGTAGGCTCTCACTCAGAGCCTGAAGGGGTTTGTTTGGCATGTTTGACCCCACAAAACAAGGGACTTGTCCCCGGCGAAAAGCGAGAGCATCTCTGGAGTCCAGCGCTGCCGTGTGCCCCTCCAGCCCTCCATGCACACGGATGCGCCTCTTCTTGCATCTGTCAGCTCATCAGCAGCTCTTCTTTTCCAGTAACTCCGGGAAAAGACGAAACACCAGGTCGGTGGGCACCAAGTACATCATCCCCAGCCCCCAGTGAACGCTCTCAACATTGTAAGCGTTGCAGCATTCCTCAGCTTCACGTTTGCTTTCCGTTCAAAACCCGTTAAAACTTTGTGACGGGAAAGGGAAATCCGTCAGGAATGCGCACTTGGCGGGAGGCTCCATTACCCTGATTTCGCTGTTCCCCTCACCGTCGGGAAATGCCCGGAGGGCTGGGTGCGGAGTGTACCGCAAGGGGAGAAACTGCGAGTGCGGTGCCGGAACAGCTCCCAAGGCACAGGCTGTGGAAATCTATGAGAGAGGCTGATTCCCGGGAGGGGGACGGGATTTCCCGGGTGCCGCTCCTGCCGAAGTTGCAGCCTTCCCAGACGTTCCTGGGGCCAGACGAGTTACGCTGCCCCGGCCCGGCCTCACTCGGGTTACGTCTCAAGGGATGTTCTCGCAAAGTGGCATAGGGAACTCTGTGTATAACCCGGGAGGAGGGTTCTTCGCTTGTGTCCGGGTACAAACGAAAGGACTTACCGGCATTTATCGCTTCCTGTTGAATTTGCAAGCCCTCAGGTTACTTTTCCCCAACCGGAGCACCATCCCGGATCGAATAGGAGCTCTTCTCCCCTCTCCACCCACCCAGCAGAGGAAATCACTGCAGCGGAACCAACTATCAGGTTTAAACCCCCTCAGCAGCCCGAGGCCTTCGATTCCACAGCATCTCTTTCGCCTTTTTTTACTTTCCCTGACGCGACTGAGCGGCGGGCGCCCTTCCCGGCTGCAGGAACACCGCAGAGAGCCTCCACATCGCCCGCTGGTCTCCAGGTCCCGGTGCCTCCCGGCGCCTACCCAGTCACCTGCGCGTGGGGATCCCGATATTCCACGTTCGAGGCTCTCGCCCATCTCAACAGGGCGGATGCCCGTACGGATAGGGCCACCTCCTCCCTCACGCTCCTCAGCCCTCAGCAGGACCCTAAATCCTGTCGAAAGTGAGGGACCTGTGGTGGGGGTGTTGCATAAACCGGGCAGATGCCCTCACTTAGGACAGGGGTAACTATAAAGGGTCACTTCTCCCAGCCGAAGTTCCAAGATTCAATGTAAACTACACCCTGCCCGATAACGAGTGCATTTCAACTCGATGATGGCTTTTATACAAGTAGCAAGCTCTCAAGTCGAGAGCTAGGAGGACCTTAAGGGAAAGGATGCTCTCTGCAGATGCCAGACGAGGTTGAGAACATGGGGATCCGAGGACGGCAGTAGCGGACACCGCAGTTGGGCGGCCAAGGAGGGCCCTTACAAAGAGCTGTGACCCGCGGAGAGCTGTCACCGCGTACTGCCCGCAGCGGCCAACTCCCCGCCTTACGCGGGGCAATGGCAGCGGCACCAGAGAGAGGCAGGCGCCCGTATGCTCCGGCTGACCTCACCCTCGGGCCGGCCCCCGTCGCGCAGGGTACCTTCCCCTTCCCCTTCCCCTTCCCCGAACGGTAGTGAGTGTCGTGCTGCCGCCCTGTACCGCCGCAGCGCAGGCAGGGTGGGAAGGAACCGGGCCGCCCGAGGGGATGCTCAGGTTCAAGGCCGAATATCGTACTCTCCCCACAGCTCAGAGCAGCAGCAGTGGGACCAGACAACCCTCCCTTCCCACCCCCCCGCCCCAGGTGCTTCCGTGGCGGCGCGGTGAGTCCGCGAGTGTTCAGCGGGGCGGGAGGAGGCGTCAAGCCTGGCTGGAGAGCATGTAGGTGCGTGCGTGTGAATGAGTCTTCATAAATATCTGTACATATGTGTGTATAAATACACGCACATATACGATTAATTTATGTTGCATTAATGCAGTCGAATAACTATTAGATTGTTTTAGTTACCTTATTAAAGAATAGTGAGTTAGTCTCACAATTTCCCTTCATTTGTTTCATGCGCTTGTAGATCTGTAAGAAATACAGACTGAGGAATGTTTAAATATACATTTTACATGTTAAAAATATAAAACCATACACAAATATACTATATATATGTAACCACGTATCAACATGCATGCATAAATGCACGTGTGAACTTTACTGAAACGCTCCGGTTTGATGATACGGTAGGATGGGACATGAGATACGAGGTGCTGGGGAGTGATACAGTGTCCCTTTGGATGTGGAGCTCGCGGCAAGGTCTGTCAGACTCCCCTTCCCAGGGCTGACAGCTGTGGCACCCCAACTCCCTAACCCCGTGAGCCCCGCCCTCCGCGGCCCGTGAGAAAGGGACGGGAATTCCCCGACGCTGCCCCGTGCTCGGGCGAGGTGGGGCAGTGAGACACGAGTGCCTTGTCTGAGAGAAGACAGCACGGTGTCACCTCCGGCCCTCCCTCGCAGAAAGCTGTTTTATCAGAGGAGGCAAGAGGTGCCTGGAGTTACGAGAAGATATCTCCCCAATCCCACCTCCAGGTCCCAAGAAAAAAAATAAAGAAAAAAAAGTTCGAGAGAGCTCCCAGATGGCAGTAGGCAAATGGGATGATATCTCTCCTCGGTACATTGTGAAGAGGTGAAGCTGGTTTTCTTTCGTGCTTCATTTTGCAAAGCTTTCTCAAGTGCCTCAAACCCCTGTTTCCAAAATTCACGTGGCTCAGACCACCTCCTTATGAAAGAGCCTGCATTTCCCTAGCTCTTTTTTTTTCCTTTTCCTTTTCTCCTATAACTGCAAGCTACAGTGTACAAGGGTCATGAATAAATGCATCCGTCCATCCCTCCTTTAATAATCTCCTATAAAGTCGCTCTGTAACATAGAACAGTGATTTCAGATCTGAATCATTTGCTTTGTTAAAGCAATAAAAGAAAGGATAAAAAAAGTCCAAACCCACCCTGGAAAGGAAAGGTGAGGAGATGAGAGAAAAGGGAAAGGGAAAGAGAAAAAAGAAAGGAAAAGGTGAAGGGAAAGGGAAAGGGAAAGGGAAAGGGAAAGGGAAAGGGAAAGGGAAAGGGAAAGGGAAAAGGGAAAGGGAAAGGGAAAGGGAA
>NW_020884876.1:13340801-13424088 GCF_003945725.1 Corapipo altera
ACATGGTGCTGCGCGGGGCGCGCTGAGGGGCGCGGCGGCAGCGGGCGCTGCCGGGGGGCGTCGGCAGCGGCAGCAGCAGCAGCAGCAGCAGCAGCAGCAGCACCGTGCGAGCGGGAGCAGCGGGCGGGCAGGTGAGCGGCGGGGCGAGGGCCACGGTTCCCCTGTGGGCGGGCGGGGAGGCGGCGGTCCCGGGGAGGCGCTGCCGCTGCCGGCACCTGCCGCGGCTGCCGGAGACCTGCGTGCCTGCCCCGGGGCCGCGGTGGCCGCGGAGCTCCGCGGTGAGCCCCGGGGCGGGCGCCCTGTTCTGGCGGCGGCCCCGGGGAGTCGGAAGGGCCCGGTGGCCGTGCCGGGAGCGCTGCAGCCAGGCGAGCCCGGCGCGGAGCTCCTCCCGCGGCGGCTGGCGATCGCGGAGAGCCCACCGTGCAGCCCGGTACCCGCGCAACGGGAGCAATGCCGTGTTCAACACTGAAGTTCAAGAGATTATGTCAGATCGGCACCGGGGCTTGCAGGAAAGTGGGTTTCGTTAGGCAAAAAAGCTAAGGAGCCCGAAGCTTTTACTGGAGCCCTCCTGCTCCTGCGCGCAGGATGCTCGCTGCTGTCCCGACCTGGGAAGGAGAATGGGAGGTCACACCTCAGTGCTGAGACCTCTTCCATAGACCTGACTTCTAAAGAGAGCTTAAGCTGTGCTGCCTTAAATTTAAAATAAAGGCTTCCACCTGATAGTTTGTTTTAATTACTCTTTTACTTCACAGGATAGCCTCATACGATAAAACTCAATTTCAGAAGTGCCCTGAGGCAACTAGAATGTAAAAATTCAGAGCATGCAATGATCTCTCAAATACTGTTTCTTAAAGGGCAAATTCAAGCAGTATCGGACAAGAGACTTTAAAAGAACAGAGAGCACTACTGAGCAGGCACTTTTCTAGTGCACTTATCTGGAGAGTTTTGTAAGAGACTACACTTCCTAACAGCCCTCTTTCATTTGTTAAATCGAAGCATGTCAGATGGAGCTACCCTGATAACCCCTATCAGGGAAATAGAAGTATCAACTGTGTAAGCAAGGCAAAATCCTAAATGAAACCTCATTTGGTACGTGTTTGTCTGCAAGAGTGTAAGATTAGTTCAAATGGAAGAACACAAAGGAGTTAAAGGGGGGAAAATGTAGCATTTTAGTTGTTTAGAGACATTACATTATGGAAGAGTTTCTCTCTTCTCTGCAGCAGGACAAAATACAGCAGATCTTTTTTTCAGTGGAGATGATGTTTTGCATGGCAGAAATCCTTTGTCTGTCTGGCTTAGTGTGTACAGTTAGCAACAGCACCATTGATACACTTGTGGTTGCTGTAGTAGGAATCCTTTTTTATTAGAAAGCCTTCTCATTTAGACTGTAGCATGTCAACATCAGTTGATGCTGAGTGCAGCTTACACAGCTGGACTGCACATTGTACACCTACTTTTTTGTGAAGAATTTGAAGTTTTCAGAGGCCTAGACAAAGAGCAGAACATCCAAAACAAACAAACAAAAAAGGTTGTCTTCCTACTTTAATACAGTGATATATATTATGTGTCCAGTGCATATTTCCCATCCTGAAAGTTTAGAGATAAAATCAGTCACTCTTAAGACATTTAACACATGGTGGGAGCATGGTAGTAAATTCGGAAGTGATCTATATAGTATAACTCCAGTTGCCTCCCTGCCCTTGTCCTTCCCTGTCCCTCTTGCCTCCCTGCAAATAGACAGGTTCTGCTCTACTATGGAGGACAAGGATGGTGCTGGCACGGTCCTAACAGCAACACTGGACGCTGAGAAAGTTATGTAACTTTAACGTTACATTTTTCAATATGATGTAGAAATAACCAGCACACAAGTCTGAAATTACAAATGTTCTTTAGTAAGCTCTTGAGGGCCTCCAACTAAATTATTGCATATTCATGGCCTCATATAGTCATGCTTGGAGAGAGCTGAAATGATCACGTTTGTGTACAAGCAAGACTTAAGCTGTGGTGTGGTGCAGGGCAAACTTATTTGAATCCATCTGCTGTCTCCTTTGTTACTTGTGGAGGAAAGAGGTGCAGACACTTCTGACCTGAAATGATCCTTTTCAATTGCAATCAGTCATGAATAGTTACATTCCTTTAAATTCCCCCTCTGACAAGGTTAATCCTGTTCTAATCACAGCATCCACGTGTAACCTCTTTGCCCTGTACCTTGGCAACCAATAGATGTGAAAGCCAGTTATTAAAAATTGTATCCATCTTACAGTTCTATAGGGATAGAGGAGAATTAGCCATACTCAAATCCTCAGATCTGTTTTCTTCAATTTTTTTGTCTCTTTTATATTCCAATTAAAATGGGAGCTTTTTGTTAAAACAGTGTCATAAAAACTGCATCAGTGCATTGAACATACTTATTCAAAATTTAGAGTTTAAATAGTAGATTTTTTAGCCCTGCAAATTCCTTCATATCTTTGTTTAAGCAAAACTTAATTTTTAATTTTGTGTCTTATTTGAATGTCCTATATCTGGAATTTTTCTTTTCCTTTTGAGAAAGAAAACCACTAGATGTGCTGAAAGGATGGCTAGCTTTGACAAGCACAGCTCAAAAGAGAAAGTAGGAGGAAGCAAACTGGACCACATTCTGCATTGCTATGTTCTTAACAGAGTCTTGTAAACCCTGTTGAGGGAATATGAGATCTGTTGCATTTGCTTTGATTATTTAACCTGTTGGCAGAATAATGCTTACAGAGTGCAGGAATAAATAAAATATAACAGGTGAGTAAAGAAAATGAAAGATATGTAGAACTTGGTGAGGCCAGGCAGCACACAGATGTATGTGGAAGTGTGCAAGAGATTCTCTGTGCATCTTAATGGTCCTTTCTCAACTAAGGGGACTTTTAAGCATTGATCCACTTGCATTTACTGCAACAGCAAACTAGCATCTATGCTGAAAGCTTGCAAGGAGTTAAGCAAGGGCCCCTTAAAGCCATACAAAAGTTTCTGGAATAACAGCTTTGGATACAAAACTATATTGAATGCTAATTGTGCAGCCTCCAAATAAACACAAACACCAAATAAATCTAGGTAATCTATATAAGTGAAGTATTTATTTCTAAGAATAAAATTCCTTAAAGTGTGTATACTAATCAAGCATAAGATGGGCCTTGAAAAGTCTCCACTATCGATAGTGTTCAGTTTGCTTTATGATCTGGGTAGCCCACAACTCAGTAGGACATTTCCACCACAGTACCTCCCCTGATTAAAAACAGCAAGCTTCTCCACTAAATATAGAACTTTGCTTTTGCTGCAGTCATTAAAATACTATGTAGAAAGAACACTTAAATTGCTCAGTCCATATTGGAATGCACAATTGAGCTACAGCTTTTTAATGAGATGTTAAGTATCCAAGCTGCCCGACTGCTTTTGTTCCTTCAGTGTATTTCATATATGTGCAGCACAGATGCTGGAATTACAGGAGCTGTGACATCAAAAGGAACTTTTCAGAGGTTTGGCATTCTTGAGGTACTTTTAAATAATCTCTCCAATAATTATCAGCCAACAATCTTCATTCGTTCTTTTTTAGGTTAATGGATTAGCGTCCCTGGCTGTTCATTGACAGGCGGGAAGTGCACATCAGACTATTCAAACATATGGTGTAAATCAATGTATCCATTAAAATATTTAAAGTGAAGAGGGTCTTAAAGTCTTTAGGATACCATATGCTTGATAGTTTTGCAATACTGAGACATGAAGTAGGGTGAAGAGGAAAAAAACTGAGGAGAAATTTACAGTACAAAAATTCTAAAATATTTACACACTCACAAAGGCAACATGAAAACTCCTGCAGAATAAAATGGCATATGCTTCTTTCCCTGTATGAAAAGTCTGGTTATAATAATTTTCAATCACACGTATAAAACAAGCTTGGTGCTTGCTGCAGTGCATTGCTAACACCGTGGAACCCTGAAACTAAGACAACCATATCTGTGTGCTCATTAACTTTACTTTATTACCCGCTACAGTGTTGTGTGTGTTCAGAACAAAATAATTTTAGAAGATAGAAACTTATAATGACTAAGTTTTCCTCAGGTTCCGCCATCAATGGTAGAATAAGCTACAGCCCTTGATTTTTCCATTTTCTTTCTTCTGTTAAGTATCATTTTTCACCTTTCAAAGCAAATTGACAAGTGTTTGCCTGTAAGAGCTTAGCAGTGCCTGCAAAACATACAGTTAATTTATAGGCTTCTTTGTTATATTTTATTTAAGACAGGAGTCCTAGAAAAGGGCTCCAAGGTGCCGTACTGACCACCCTTCCTGTTCACTGCCCAGGGCTCTACACGCAGAGGAAAACGAATACACAGAAGACAGTTAAGTCCCCACATTCATCATAATCTGTCATAATCTCTGAATCTGTACTTGTAAATGATATACAGTCTCTCTTGAATCTTCCTAGATTCCCAGCCCTTATTTTATCCTGTGTCAAGAAATTGAGACAATCGCCTTGAGGGAAGCAATTCTCCCCGCTACTCTGCCCTCATGAAACCTCACCTGGAGTACTGCATCTGGGTCTGGAGCCCTCAGCACAAGATGTGGATGGGAGGAAGCAAGTCCAGAAGAGGGCAACAAAGATGCCTGGAGGGCTGGAGCACCTCTTCTATGAAAACAGGCTCAGAGAGTTGGGGTTTTTCAGCCTGGAGAAGAGAAGGCTCCAGGGAGACCTTACAGCAGCCTTCCAGTACCTCAGGGGCCTGCAAGAGAGCTAGAGAAGGTCTTTTTACAAGGGCATGTAGATATAGGACAAGGGGGAATGGCTTTAAACTGGCAGAAGGTAGGATTAGATTAGATATTAGGAAGCAATTCTCTACTGTGAGTGTGGAGAAGCACTGGAACAGGTTGCCCAGTGAAGTTGTGGCTGCCTCATCCCTGTAAGTGTTCCAAGACAGGTTGGATGTGGCTTTGACTCACCTGGTCTAGTGGAAGGTGCCCTTGCCCATAGAGATGGATTGGAACCAGAGAATCTTTAAGGTCCCTTCCAACCCAAACCATTCTGTGATTCTGTGAAATTGCAGTGTGATCATTGTTACAAAAAACCCTTATTTTCTTTCCTCCCACTGTCCCATCTTGCACTTCAGTTTCACTGAAATTTGCCTCATTTTAGTATTATATGAAGCAGTAAATATGCATGTCTCAGCTGTCTTCTTTACACCATTCAACATTGTGCATATTTTTGACAACATTTCTTCTTACTTATCTTCCATCTGAAATCAGTAGTCTGAAAAAGTCATCTTAGTCTCTTTGAGTCTGACTTATTTCTGCCTTATTCTATTTCAATATTAGATTCACCACAACTGACAACTCTCTAGTATCAAGAAACCAGATATATCAGCAGATAATAACCGTGAACTTTAGAGTCTGACTATCTACATGTGGGGAAAAAAAACCCCAACATTCACTATTGCAGACACCCCAAATGAGTGATATTTCATTAGTTACTTTGGTTGGAAATAAGTTTTCTCTATATGGTAAAAAGGACTTACCATTCTATTTACTTAAGCACTTTTTTTTTTCAGGCTGTAGTCAACACCCTCAGTCTGTCTTGTTATTCTAAAATGTTGCTATTCAAAAATTATGTAGAGGATCATGAAGGCAATTTCCTAGCATCTCATATAGCAATTTTTAAGATCAGCCATATTTTTTAACATTGACTTCTCCAAGGCAATACTTGGATTTATGTTTCTGGAGTATTAGAGTTTCTTTAGTTTGGACTGGGGAGGTGGCCTCTGGAGGTCATCTGATCCAACATCCTGCTCAAAGCAGAGCCAGCGTACGCCAGCTCAGTCAAGTTTTGAACATCTCAAAGGATGAAGATTCCATAGCCCATCTGGATAACCTATTGTAGGGTTTGACTGACCTTCTGCTTAAATAATCATAATTTCCGTTGTTGCAGCTTGTGTCCCTTTTCTCATGTCATTTCACAGCACATCTCTGAGAGGAGCCCATGTCTGTCTTCTCTATACCCTCCCATCAGGTGGCTGAAGGCAGCAAGTTTGACAGCAGGTGGCTGAGCACACATGACCAGGGCTCAGCCCTGATGAAAAGTTTATTAAAGATTCCCAGGCAGCTGAAAGCAGCTGAAGAGACTAAACGTGTATAGCTGGAAGCTGCTGCCCAGCTGGGAAGCCCCAGTCGGGAAGCCCCAGTCTAGACATGCAGAAGGAAGCTCTTTATCTTACAAACATCACCAGAGTGCTGCCTACTCAACATAGCCGGGGAGCAGAAAGTCACAAAGTTATGAAGGACCGAGACCACCCCCCCCCCCAAAGAGAATGAACAGAGCAGCTCTTTCAGAACCAAGCGTTACTATTTTATCAACTAGCAAATGAGTAGAAAAATGTTAGTTTATGCTAATTGTAAATGAGTGACATTTCTCTTCATCTGCCTGTCTGGACCCTAATAACTTAAGCTTTTCAGTAAGTAGTTCTCACTCTTAAGCCTGTGAACTGGCAGTGAGCTTCTCACCTTCTGTGTGGCATATGTTCTTTCATTTGCATTCCTGTTCCAGTAAATCCCGTTAACTTTTACTTTTGCCCTCTCTGTAAAAACGTTGCCCCTGTAAACTAGGAAAGGTGGTAAGTAGTTTTTAAATAATTAAAAATTAGCCTTAATTTTGTTTTGTATCATCAACCTTGATATTTATTTTAGACAAATGAGAACTAGAATGAAAACAATTTAATTTTCTTGGTCACTTACAAGCCAAGCAAGATAGCATTGGGATGTTAAAGCTATAGGAACACAATTTATGCATTATACAATAGGCTGGCTTCTTGTGCTTCACTTCTGAATTGAATAACCTCACAGTTAATAGGATTACACATTATTCCAAGAACAAGCCAGTCTTACAGAAGTGAGCGAGCCAGGAAAAGGTATGCATCGTTGGCCTCCTTTTCTGTTCTTTTGTGCTCTGTCATCGTGTTGTTCTGCACAAATGCAGTATTTACAATGTGGCCCCTCATCCAAAGTCATTTGCTTTAGTGGCAGTAATGTGGGAGGCAAACACAGCTATGACATGAATAAATAAATGGTCAGTCAAAACATGTTCCTAGGCAGTCCTAGCCATGTCTTTTGTTTAGACTGATACTTGATTTTGGACAAAGAAGTTGTAATCTTAGTTTTTGTGCCTGTTTCACATAGTTAGGAGTAATGCCACCATGCTGCAGCTCTGCTTCTTCTGGAGCACATTCCAGGGGACTTTTTGGATAGAAATGCATAGAAAGCATGCTAGAGCTGCCTATCATGTTAGTTAGAAGAAAAGCTTGTCATGTGCTCTCATGTGGCTCAAGTCTCATGCAACTTTCCTAGGAAGTTAATCCCAACAGCAGTAAATCTGTTAATTTCGTATTTTCAATTTATATCATTTGGGTTGGGGAAATAAAAACCAAAGCTATTTAATGTACAGACCACTGGCAAACATCTTTTCATGGTAAATGTTGCTCCAGATACAATATAGCTGGAAAATTACCTATATGTATGTTCCAGGTGGTGGAGGAGGGTTTGGGGATTCCTCTGATTCCATCTTGGTAGGTAAGCCTGTCCCTGACTACAACTTTGGGTGGAAAAGGTAGTCAGAATAGCCAGAGGTATTCTTTTTCCATTTCATGCTCTACGAATTTAAAATAAAAAAAAAATAAAAGGAAAAAAGCATACATAACTACATTAAGTATATTATATAGTCTTTTACTTTTGAAGTCTTTTACAGGTAGCTCATGTGCTTTGGAGATGGGTGAAAGGAATCATAGAATCATAGAATAGATTGGGTTGGAAAAGACCTCCAAGATCATCAAGTCCAACCCCTGATCCAACTCCAATTACTATATCATGGCACTAAGGGCCACATCCAATCTCTTTTTAAAAACCTCCAGGGATGGTGAATCCACCACCTCTCTGGGTAGGCCGTTCCAATGCTTACATTCTTTCCATAACCAGAAAGTACCTTTTTGTTTATAGTGACCCTTTTGTGGCAAAAATGCTCCCAGAGACTCAATCTGTTCCTACAGAGTGATTTTCAGTATGGCAGATGTCCTCCTTCATTCGCTTTCAGTCTAGAGGAGTTATTACAGGAATCTTTGTTTTACACTAATCAATCCAGCTTTCTCTGACTTCAGGTCAGAGGAAACGGTTACAATTTTGGCTGCCTTCGTCAGGTTTACCATGGGTCACAACTAATTGCTGCCTCTCATGGCCAAGATCCTGGGTGACAGCACTGTATTCACTTCTCCAATATTCTGTATTCTCTCACTGTTTTGCCAGAACGTGGGCAGACATCGCTAGCAGTCCTATTTTGGTCTCAGTCTTCTCCTCATTTAGTTGCATGATTAAATTATAACTCCTTACATCATTTATGTTTAACAAAGCAGCTGGCTCCCAGATTTGTGTTCCCTGATATCCTCAGGCTGCTATTGTGCCTATGGCAAGGTAGGAGGATGGGAACTCTCAGCAAATCTTCCTTTGCACCAGACTGGTGTAAGCACATTTTCTACCCTTTCAGTTCTCTGTCTTTCTCTGTTTCTTCCTGCTTCCCTAACCTGACTCCAGCATTTTTGGTCATGCCCAACAGGTTAGCAGAGGGTCCTGGACATGCAGGTCCCTGCATGGCCACCATGTAATTTTCTTGTGTCAGATGATGCTGAGAAAACCTTCTTTGGTCTCTTCCTTTTTTTTTGTTCCTCGGTAACAGTGGAGAGGATGCACACCAAAGAAAAGATTGCCTACCAACTTCCTAGTTGCCCTGGGAACATTTGTCTAAACTTGCATCTTAAAAGCACCGTTCTTCAGAGACACCTCTCCTGGTCTTCTCAAAGCATCCATCAAAAGCACGTCCTTGGATGGTACATGAAAGCAGCAGCCTCCATTTCCAAACATTCTGCTTTAAACCTGTTGCCTGGTTATTCCTCTTCCATCAAACTGTATCTATTTCACACAGAAATGTATCTACAGAGGTATTTAGTGTTTTCTTAATATTCTTCATTCCAGGAACATGCATGAGAAAGTACATTCCCAGGAGTAACAGGAGTAGGTAAGAATCTCACATGGTAGACATAAATTATTCAGCTCTATTTCTTAAAATTACTGCAGCTATTTATGATTCTGTGCCAGAATGGGGGAGTCACTGTTAGGTTCAGACAAGTAATCAACCCTTCAACCATATTAAGGGCCAGTCACATTTGTTATTAGCACACAAAGGTACAGTTTTTTCTTTCTTATGCTCTGTGTTAAACACAGGTAAACATGCAGAATAGGCACGTCTTACTGCCATCACACACTTTGTAAACATCCACCCGCAGCATCCCTGTGCTGTAGGGTATCAGTGGGCTATCAGCTGCCTTGAACTTCCCAGTACACTGTGGAGCCTTCCTTACAGGTTTTCTGTTCGCCCGTTGGAGAGATGCTATTTCATTTCCTTCTGAAAATGAAACGTTAAACATCATTTTTTGATTGCTGCTGATGTTTCTGCCATCAAAAAATATGATAGGCTCAAATACAGCAATAACAAGCCACAGCCAGTAATTAGCAACACGAAGCTTAATCAGTTTATGTTGTTCTTTTGCCCTTTCCATTGTATTAATCCAGCCAGTCTCTGTTCCTGTTCCCTTGCCAGGAAGTGTGATTTTGGCTTTTCTGTATGGCGCAATGCAGATCTATAACACTGTACAGAAACATTTTATAGAGTTAATATGTGTAACCATGACAAATGGCAGTCTCCGAGGTTAATGGAGTAGTAGAAATGAGATGTAGAGAGTTACTGAAGTGAATAGGCAGAATTGAAGGGTTTTTTCCAGATTGCTGACTCAGACAGACTGTACCTATACAGATCTTCAAAAGCACAGGCTCTGCATGCTTTGCATAATTGGAAATGGATTTCTGAAGTCATTGTTTGTATGGCTTTATATGAAACATGAGATTTGCATATTAATTTTAAAATTATTCTGTCTCTTCAAGACAAATACTTCCACATTCAATAAATAGAAAAACAGAATAAAACAAGGGCAGGATTAGAGCTGGGACAGCCATCTACACCATGCATGTAGCTTATCTAAAAAAACGTAGTTTATCATTTCTAGTAATGATTCATCCTGCAAAATGGAAAAACTGTTTTGCTCTTTAAATAACAGCCGTATCTATTTGTGTGAAAGAAAGTTCATTGCTTTACAGAGAACAGGGGATGGATAAGAAAACAACCTAAGTCAAATATTACCATGAAAGACAGTAATGTTGCTTTCTTTTCTTTTTGAATAAAGAATAAAATAGGGAAGAGGATTGTTTCCTTGTTTGTTTCTTTTTATTTTAGTGTTTCCTTTCCTTTACATATGGAACTGACCTAGCCTTGTCAGCAGTCATTTGCCATGCTAAGGTAGATGAGTGACCATGATGTCAACCATATCTTTAAAAAAATTTAAACAGTTTCAGAATGGAAATGTGCATTTAGGGAAAGTTCGTTAGATAGTTTCCTATATTTGGATTCCAAATAGATTCCTCTAATTAATAAGTTTCACTGTTTCACTTATTTACCTTAGAAATATGTGAATAAAACCAATATAGTTGGATACTATGACATGATTTTAACATCATTTATGGCCTTTAGACTCTCAAGTGAAATTTTCCAAGGTGCTCATTTTGAGGCCAACATTCTGTCCTCAGTCAGCACTGAATGCCAATTGTGTTCACTAGGAGCATAATGAGGCCAATAGAGAGCACATTTGTAACCCTCCCCCCCCTCCCCATCCCACCTCTGTCCAGAAACTGAAATCACTGTTTAGAAAGGGCTCATTGTCAGTGATTAGTTGAGGGAAAATACTGTAGTGAGAGTGTGCGGAAAGTCCTACAGGCAAAATGCTTAATGCCGCATAAGGAACCGAAAAGTCCTAACTTCATTTGTATCTCAAAGGAACCTTACCTATAATTATGTCACTAGCAAGTATTCTTCTTTCTAAATTTGCTCTAAAAATAACACTGAAATTACTTTATAAAGTATGAAATATCCTCTTTTAAGAATATTTTTCCATGTTATGTTTTAACTTAGCTGTAGCTTAAAATAGTGAATGATCTCAGATGTTTTGCTGTATGTGCTATTGTGTTTGGGCAAAACTGTGTGTATCAAGTATTTCAAGATTAGTTTCAAAAACCTTTCATGGAGTAGTTCTTTCTTACACTGTTTCACAATTCGTCTAAGACCATGCCCGTGACAGAGTTGCAGCACTGAGCTGGTAGTGACAGCTTTAATGTACTGTACCTTTGTTTCTCCCATTGATTTTGCAAATGTTAAAAAGAAAAAAAAAAAAGGAAAAAAAAAGGAAGAAAAATCTGTTGAACTTTTGGCATAAAACTGTAGCTGCTACTGTAGCTAAATTGCTGCTAAGTGTCTAGGTGATAAAAGCCTTCTCCCACACCTGCCACTCCAAACAACACTACTGTCAGGAAAATATATGCATCTTTTTCCAGTAAGAATAAGGACTGTGATAACATTAGCATTTAGACAAGACACTGAGCTGATGATAGTGAAATGCATTAATGGACATGTCACTATTTTAAAAGAGCACATCTAATGGATTGTTTAGATATGCCATCTCATTGTACTTATTTATTTATTTTATAGGATATTTTAAACATAAAATCGCACAGATCAAAATAGAACTCTGCTGCAACCTGCTCACCCCAAGGACCTGCATTCAACAGAACCGGTCCCAGTTCCCAGCAGTCGTGTACACCACTGAAGGAAAATGGACATACTGAACAGCCACCACTTTTTGTACTTTCTGCCTACCACACGCCTTGTCATCTTATTAGCAGCTTTGACAACTGCTGAGGATGTGACTAACAGCACTTTCAACCGCACTGACATAAATACAGGATCTGTGCCTGTGGTGATCTCCCGCATCGACCATATTATAGTCAAGGAGGGCAGTAGTGCCTTGATCGACTGCAATGTCCAAGGTAGTCCTAGTCCACGTTACAGGTGGTACAATTCCAATGGTCGCCTGCTCCAAGAGGAGGAGAATAAAGGTAAGATCTTAGTAATATCACTGATGTAGACTGTCCAGAGACACTTCTGATTTCAGCAAGTTGACAAATAACCCAAATTTAATGGCCTGACTGTGGTATTTCCCCATGTGAAAATACATGAAAGCCTGGTAGCAGTTATAAATTTTTTATGTGCACCTTAGAAGAAAAGAGTAACTTTTTAATGTTATTTATAGCAACACATAACAAAAAGCTGAAGCACTTAACAGAAGGTGTAGATAGGCTTCTTTTCACTGGAAGATTTCGAATTTGTTCCTATTTCTCATTCTGTCATCTTTTGTTCTTCTCTGGCACCAAAAAAAAGATTAAAAAGCTAGTTTCCAGCTCAAAGGAGGATTTTCATGACATATGAGAATAGTTTGTTGGCATGCACTCAACATAGCTAACTCCCTGAGATGCCTGCTGTCTTTATGCAGAGTGCCATGGGAGTGTGAGAAACAGGAGATGCCCTGAACGACCAAGTGAAAAACCTATATAGGGCAGCAGTCAGAAGGACACACCAAGCCTGAGCCTTCCTGTCTTTAGTTAAAACTCTTCACTGGCACTTGCTAGAGACCTTAATTACACATTTGCTTACTTTCCTTAAAATGGAAGGTTTGGGTGATAATCCTAGTTATACTTCTAGGGAGTGTTTGAGGGCAGTGTGGCTATATGAAAGGTGTTTTTCTCATGTAATCCTTCCATACTGACTGCTTCGTTCACAGCATGATGAAATAAACACTTACCTATTCACACTAAATGGAAGATAGCGTGCCTAACTAATAGCTGACCTGACAGAGAACTCTGTTATGATGGGAGTAACGACTGACCCAGCTGAATGTGCAACAGCATAGTGTACCTGTAAAAGCTTAATGCACAACTGGTTATATATTACATTATGGCATGTTATAATTTTCTGAGTACAGCTAGTGAAAGGAAATACTTGAGCTAGTAAGCAGACTTGCAAA
The DNA here is from genome assembly GCF_003945725.1 of Corapipo altera. NCBI lineage: Eukaryota > Metazoa > Chordata > Aves > Passeriformes > Pipridae > Corapipo > Corapipo altera. The sequence goes on from NW_020884876.1 coordinate 13,353,821, forward strand.
TATTTTGTGGTTGTGGCAACATACGGTGATAAGTGTGCTGGTGTGTTTTACTAAGGCTTGCTAAAAGAAAATTTCCCCTTTAGTGCAGCATTTAAATTTAGGTCTTTGTGGAGTCAACTGAGAGAGGCAGCTGCTAAAACAACCATTTAGGTAGATGAGCAAAAACTTTGACCAAATCAATAAAATTGCAGATGTAGTATTAAGACAACATCACTTTATAAGTTAGAATTTCAACAGTGCACTACCTCCTTTAAGAAACTGTAATTTTTCTGTAAGAAATGTTTCCTAGCATGAGACCTTTCTTACAATGTTAAGTGTGGCATTGAGTTGTTATCAAAACCCAGCAATGATACCTTTTCTAATCATTGTTTTCTTATTTGTCTTATACTGTCTGCCAGGATCCACTGGCACAGACCCAGTCATTGAGTCACAGTTCAATGCCATTATGTCATTTATAACAGCTGGAGCCAGGGTACATCAGCAAGGCATCTTGTCGTCTCACAATTAATAAAAACCTACTTTGCAAGAAGGACCAACATTGCAATTCAAAGAAATACCGATCAGGAATACTCTGTATTTTTTATTATTCTAGAGGTGAAGAAAAAGTGTCATCTGTTACAGGTGCTGACATTTCCTCTGTAAGGGACTTTTCCTCTGAATTTGCCTTACTTTAGCAGATTGGGGTGGGGTTTTTTGTGTGTGGAAGTCTAATTTAGAAAGCTTTTTATTTATTCTGTATTTTTAATTTCAGAAAAAGTGATTCAACTGTTTTCAAGAATTATGCTAGGGTAAAAAAAAATGCTTCAGTTAAGTTAAAGCTTCTAAGAGGATAAAAAGATGTAATTAAGAGCTGTCTGTACACATGAACCGAGGCAGGGGCATTGTGGGAGTACTTTCTACATGGGTTTCTACTGGAGATAATGTAAAAAACCCCTATTTGGATAAGCCATGTTTAATGAGAAGAACTTTGAACATGGTAAAAGCTCACAACTACTCTGAATTAAAGGCTTTTTTTGACTAATGAGTTTCAGAATTGCCCACAGTTTCTTCCTTGAAAGAAATAAAATTTAAAAAAAAATAGAACAATCTTTTTAACAATGAAAGAATGTCTATGATGAGGATAAAATAAATGTAGAAGCAAGGTATACACCAACCTGTGGCAGGATTGCAATCCTTGCCTTGTGATTTACAGGCATTGCACAGGGATTTTGCGCTAGTTTAGTCCTCTGATCACATGTTCTGTGTCTTTGTTCAGCTGCCTGAATAAATAGGCAGCTGGTTAGGTTAGCTTTAAGGAAAAAGAACTTCCTGATGGTAAAGACAGGTGAACATATGATGTTCCTTCCTGTGGAAGGTTATTGAAATTCCATTTCTACCTTCAGCAGATATCTGTCAGGAACGTCTTTGGATTGTGTTACAGAGATTGAAAACAGTTGAGTTGGCTTCCATCAGCCTGTGTCAAGGTTGGGTTTACATGAAGGAAAGCATCGGCACCAGGCTTTCCTGTTGGAGTGAATCATGTTATTTATAGCAATGTTACAATTTAAGAAGTCGTATCACATCAAATAAAGCCAAAATATATCTCCTCAGCTCTTAAATAGTGTAGTGATAGTTGTATAAAAATGAAGTTCACTAAAACTAAAAATCTTAATTCATTACCAATATATAATGGCAAATACAGTAACTAGCTGAATCTTGAATAACTTTAGCAGTGATAAGAGCAATGGATTTTAATGTTTCAAGCTCAGTTTCATAGCTAAACTGTTCATATTCAAAGAATATGAAGTGGAAATGTATGTGTATATGAAATGTACGTGTACATGCAGTGGACAAAGTTATCGATATGACACTGACGGAAATGACTCGTAAAAGTAAAAGAAATTCCATTCTGGTGCATAGAAGTTCATACTGACAAACAAGATGTTCCCTATCATGGCTCTTCTCTTTCCCATCTATCTTACTCCCCCTATCCTATTTCCCTTTCTTTAAAATCATACCTCAAAATCAGATTCTCAACTCCTCAGAGAGCAAGCAGTCTAGTATATGATGTCTGAAATTTTAGGGTTTTCAAAGTTTACATTAGCAGAATTATATGAGATACTGTAAGAAAACACCAAAAATAGCCCAATTGTAAGCAAATACATTGCCAGGGAACAAAACAAGGAGGACTTACTAGGTTTTTCTGCCTCACAATCCCATTGTTGCTGTTCTTTGAAGAAGTGTGACCTGTGTTTGGGAGGCTCTCTGGGGTAAACAGTCCTATCTTTGTAACTGACCATAAGATTGAGATAGTTGTCATGCATATTAACATTTTTTATGAATCCCTTTTAGGGTGTGCTCTGACTATTCACAGTTGCTGTCAGGGATTTGATAGCAACGCAGTTAGGGTCTCAGGGACAGACAGGTCTTTGTGATGGTAAATTCTTTGTCTTCTTGTGAATGTTATTTCCTTCTTCCAAAATCTGAAGCCAGTTTGACAAAGCTGATGTTTAAGACTATGCTGATCATGTGAACAAAATACCTCTAACTAAGTTACTCTGTCTCCTCTCTGACAGGAAAATGGTGGTTTCTTGACAACGGGCTACTAAACATTACCAGGGTGTCTTTTGAAGACAGAGGTAAATACACATGTGTCGCATCTAATACATATGGCAGCGTTAACAATACTGTGACACTGAGGGTTGTTTTTACCTCTGGAGATATGGGAATCTATTACATGATTGTCTGCCTTGTAGCTTTTACCATTGTTATGATACTGAACATTACTCGCTTATGTATGATGAGCAGTCATCTGAAAAAAACTGAGAAAGCAATCAATGAATTCTTTAGAACAGAAGGGGCAGAGAAACTTCAGAAAGCCTTTGAGATTGCGAAGCGTATCCCAATTATCACATCAGCCAAAACACTCGAGCTTGCCAAAGTAACCCAGTTCAAGACCATGGAATTTGCTCGCTATATTGAAGAGCTTGCTCGGAGCGTACCTTTGCCACCTCTCATCATGAACTGCAGGACTATAATGGAAGAAATTATGGAGGTTGTTGGTCTGGAGGAGCAAGGACAGAATTTTGTACGTCAGGCAGCAGAAGGCCAGGAAACCACTGAAACAGATGAGCTATATATGATCCCAAATGCTTTGACACGCAGTGACTCTCCCACAGCTGACTCAGACGCATCGTCACTGCATGAGCCACCTCAACAGATTGCAATAAAAGTGTCAGTTCACCCGTTGTCCAAAAAGGACTGCATGGATGGTCAGTCACAGGAAAGCATGCAGTTGGACACCAAGGAAGAAGACACTCTTCAAACACCAGCACTTCCTGCAGAGCCGCCTCCTGAGACTTCTGCTGAACTCAGTTCTGATGACACAGCATTGGCAAATGACACAAATACATGTGTTATATATGAAAGCCATGTATGATAGTTACTCCTGAATCTATGCATAGCAGGAAAATCAGGTGGAGCTCTTTTAAAAATACATATTGTACTTGCCGCTAAGCCTTACCTGGAGACTATCATAGCAAAAGCATGTAAGTGGATTATTTGGCACTTTCTTCTCAGTTTGAGTTTCGTTTACCATGATGTATGGCAGAGTAATTGCTATTACATTAATATTAATTGCTCTCTTTGATTAGGAGTATTTCCAAGAAACATTTACCTCAGCATTTTCTAGGTTGGAGTCACCTGTAGTGGCCTCCTGGAAGTCACTGATAGTCTTTGATGAAGGACACTTGAACTTACTAAATATAAAACTGGTTTGCATCTTCCTCCTTCACTCTTGTTATTTCCCTCTATTGCATTTTTGCAGATATTAACTTGTGAATTTGAAATATTGCCCAAGAGGCAGCACTCCAATAGCCAAATAAAATCGTAATAGATCCCATTTACAAAGCCTGTTTGCTCAGCTACATTGTGATTTAGAGGGCTATTAAAGAAAGTTAAAATGTTTCCATTTCATTTGTGACCACACTGCCTAGGCACATGGAAAATAGTTTTCTCTTTTCCATGGAACAAAGATGCCAACAATTGTTTGTTTTGCATGGAGGAACAACTTTGAGGTGTATTTTACAGATGGGAAAGCCCATAAACATCTTACAGAAAGTTGCAGTCCAACATCTCTGCAAGGTTTTTTTGCATATATTTTTTACCTTGCCAGAATTTTATATGCCAAACAGCTGCAAATATGCAAGATGTCTTGTTTTGAAGTAATTTGGAAGGAATAAGTATGTACTACTTTACCAGAAGATATGCAGATTCCTTAACAGTCCTGCAAATGGCAGTAATCAGTTGATGACAAGGCTCAAATGGCAAAATACCCTTTTACTGGGATTCTTAATTTTGTGCAAATTCAGATTCTGAAGATCAAGCCTAAGTTCGCATATAAGCATCAGTTTGAGAGTGTTGTATCCAAACTGGAAAAAAAAATATAATCAAGTGTCCTGAGAAATTACAATGACAGTCATGCAAACTGTTTAGTGTGATACAATTGCTTTGGTATTTTAAGAACCTCCTACCTATGTAGAATGTTCACTGCTTGAGTACATGTGACTCTACCCCAGTAAAGCTTTAATGATCACAGCAATCGTGGTGTTAAAAAGGATCAACATTTATGCCAGGAAGTGCCAGGAGTGGAAGTGATAATTTCTGTTGCAGACAGACAATAAAAAGGACCTCCTCTGCAGTGAGTCTGGAAAGCAAGCTCTTACCAGGAGGAGTTCGTGTAGGGTTAATATTACTTAATTACCTGACACATTTTGTTTGGAACTAATGAACAAACTATCACCCTATAGTTTTTAAAAAGAGTTTTAGTGTAAGTATAGATACTTAAAATAAATCCAGAATCAAGCATAGCGCAGAAAAAGAAGTCTCTTAGGTCTCTGGGGAGACGATGTATGGATAGCTCTCTGGACATTTTAGTGAAGTAGCCACATCTACATAAGGTGCCTGTTGGAGGCAATCAGTTATATTAACTGGTAATCAGGACCAGACAAAGTCGATGTTGCAGCTATCTAAAAGAACCCTTGATAATTAACTGAGGGTTTATGTCAGCTTCCTCATGTTAAAGTGCAGAGCCTCACTAGCAGTGTAATATAGTAACACTCCATGACTTATGTAGGTGATGCAGAGAAGGCTCCATATTTACCTATCTATGGTTACTAAAAAAAAAATGACATGTTTAATAATGGACTTCAGATTTTACAACCAACTTCTGAAAAATTGCATCATTCAGTTGCCTCATGTTTGTGCTCACCACAGTGGCAGGTTTCTATACAAAATAATTTGCACATGCCCTAAAGGAAACATGCAAGGGCAAAGTCCCTTTAGGAATGTGGCTGGAAATATTTTAGTTCCAGCAAAGCAATATAAATCTAGAACATAAAGTAGATTAAGAGAATACCATAAAGAACCTCACTTCTGACCAGTGTGATTGAAAATACTGTTGATGCAAACTGTTAACTTCTTGTCTGAGTCCAAAGTACATTTCTGTTTAGTGTTCACATCAGTTTTTCGAGTTATTTAATTTGCTTCTCGTATGAAAAAGGACAAGGGTAGAAACAAAAGCAGGAACTTGCACTAAATTCTTTTAATTCACTTTAACCTCCTGAAAAGAGGCATCTTGATTTTTCTGCCTGTCCAGCATTTACAGACATGCTCAGGCATTCTGAAGTTTCCTACCTGGTGCCCAACTAAGATTGCACAGATAAGCAAGGATGTTCTCCTTAAAGCATACTTAAAAAAAAAAAAAAAAGTTATGAAAATATTTATTAAACTGAAGTATTTTAATTTTAATTGTTTTTTAACTATGAAATTTTTACAGTAGAGATCATGTATTCCCTTGGTGTTTGTTACCAGGCAGTTCTGACCCTGACTGCTTCCCTCAGGCTGTCCTTCAGCCTGTTTAGTATGTATTTATTGAGAAACATTTGAGAGCAAACGATCACCATGGTTTTCTTCAGTATCTTCCTTGAAGATACCGATGATGTTTTTTTCCAAAGTTTTCCCACAAGGGGCGTGTATTTGAAGTACCCACAAACGCACATTGCAAACCACGTATGAGCAACAGGCACTTGGATTAGGTACATACAATTTGTGTAGTGCTGGATTCCTGCAGTTGCAGGGTCAAAGGGAACCCTGAATTTGCTGGAGCTGGACTCACTTCAAACTGAGAGTTCATGGGTATAACCAGTCAGCTATAAATTCTTTGGACATTTAACTTTGTGGTATTATTGGAATAAAAGCCGAACAGCGCTGTAGCTGAAGAAAATAGAGATTGTAACCAACGGTTTTGGTTTATGTATTTTTTTTGTGTTTTCATGTATGCTGCTCAATATCTTTATGGATCCATCCTGTGACACCTCTAAGCCTAAAGCTTTTTATATGCTTTGAGGCACTTCCTTTGTGGGAGACAGATGGGAAGCCAGATCCAAACCCATCTTTCCTGTTCCAAACTCTCTGCCTGTGCTCTATTATGAAGTAAACTATTGTGTCTTGCAGTATTTCTTAGTGAATGGCTATTTTATGGTGCAAGAACACAATTGACAAATATAAAATTAATGAAGGCTCTAAGAAAACATTAACATTTGGATTCTTAAGTATTTTCATGCACCTTAAGCACTTCAGGGACATTAATCTGTTCCCATCATTTGGCTATGCACACCTTTTGTTACATTGTTCTATTTCTTGTATCACCAAACACTAAAGGTTCTTAAAACACTCAGAATCTGGAAAACCCAGTCCAACTGAAATTGTGTTCTGAAAGCATAAAGAACACAAAGCCAGGCTTAGAAAGGAAAAGAGATTTGCATGATATATTTATACCATTTTCAAATATTTTTGCCAAAATTTCATGAAAGATGACTAGATTTCTGCAGTACAAGAAATCAGTGTTGAATTTGAATTTTATACTTACAATTCTTTTTTCAGTAAATGTAAGACCATATTAATCTGATCACTTAAGCATAATATTCACTATCTACTTGCTCAACATTTTCTTTTTGAGCAGCATTTGTTTACTGGTATCCTTTTTTATTCTCTGATTTGAGCATGTTTGTGATGAAACCTACCCTTCAGTCACTTTATGAGTCTGTCATTTAAAAAAATCTAAAAGAACCCATAGATCAGCATTTTTATGCAGGTTTATTGGTATTTGATAAGGCACAGCAGTTTGTTGCTGTGCTTAAAAACTACTGTATAATCATGAGACTTGTGAAATGGCATATGTGGGCAGATGTTGATTTTTTTAAAAATCAGTGCCTGTTTTATTCTAATGTACATACTATGTTACTTCCTTGATTTGCAGTTTCCTTTTGACAAAAGTACTGTAACATATAACCAGGGCTTTCTGACTTTCAGTTTGGTCAGATGAACTAATTCCAGAAAGTGTTAACAGTGTCGAATTTTAAAAGTTCTCATGGAATATCTTGGCAGCATGCTATTTTAAGAGTTGGCCTCAAGTATACCGTACTTAGTGGGACAACTGAAAGCTTCTTAGATGCAAAGGAAATGCTTGCACTAAAGTATCTTAAGTTAAATTTCATTTATTATGAAATCCTTTCTGATTTTAAAAGAAATGTAAGACAAATATGAATGTGTTCTTTTGAGAAGCAGTTACTGTACTTTGATTTAAATAACTGTTATGATTTTATAGCTCATGGCCGTAAACCACAAAGAGACCAATTCATGCTGAAGTGGCGAAATGAAATGTGATGTAGCTTGTGCATTGATCATTGTTTCAATAAAGAATTTGCACAGAGTATGCTGAGTTTGTACACATTCAACAAGACGATAGTTTCCTAGTAAGTGTATGCCATGGCTCCAGTTCAAATGGAAGTAAAAATGTCTTTCATTGTACATCTGCTAATGTTTCAGAAACTTTGGTCAGGAGAAACAGTTACTTACCTAGAAAGGAAGTTTTAATAAAGCTCTTAAAGGGACCTGTTGTTATTTTCAGAATATAGAATTGGTGCTGTTATCAATAGCCTAGATGGCTCATGTATGTAGTATCTTCTCTTTGGAAGCAGTACAGCACTTCCACATGTAATTCAAAGGACTCTTTTGTCTGCTGTTTGCTCTCTGAGCTGTGTCATGGGGCCTTGCAAAAAGTCTTGCTGCAGTTTTTAGAGTTGGGGCCAACAAAATAGAAGTCTTTTCTCACAGAGGCACCATAGTACCAAGACAAAAGAGAAGTGTGGGTTGCCATACCTGCTCCCATTTCTTCACCCACCCTAAAAGGACAGGGTGAAATGAATTTCCTGTGCCACAGCAGCTGGGCTGTATCACTCCCTAACAGTCTTCAGCAGGACTCAATTGAAGCAGACTGAGCCTTTTCCTGGCTCTGCTGGTGCTACACAACTAGCAGCCGGAGTCGGTCACTGAGAGAGATGGAGTGTAGGGGAGGATTTGCCCTTTCACACATGAAAGATTTGCTCTTGCCAGCTGCCTGTTTTAGGCTGAAAAGATAGCCTATAGCAGGAAAACAGCAGCTATTTCATCAAAATGACAGCTATTTCATGATTTAACTCTGCTGTTCAAAAGAGTGTTCCAATTTTGGAAAATATTTTCAGAAGCATTTTTATTCAGCAGTTTCAGTTGAGATAATGGAGCTGAGATGTTCACAATTTATTTACAAATATCAGTGAACATTAAGGAAGGGGTTGCAAACTGATCAAAAATGGAACACAGGGCTAGAGCCATATGCTATTTTATTGTCTCAGCATGGGACCCAGTCTTGCAACTGGAGTGGTTTGATATGCTGTGCCTTTTTTTTTTTTTATATATAGAGCACACCTTTACAGGATGCTCCCTCCCAGCATTCTGAACTCCTCCAACAGGTCTGTTGGAGCATTTTTTGCGAAGGCAGGCTACCACCAAACTGTTGTTCCTGAACACAGTGAGGCAGGCTGCCCCCAGTCCCAGTACTTATGACAATGTTTATCATGTGGAGGAGACTGCATTACATCAGTTCTACAAAGGCACTCCAAAACTAAAAGCTGCTGGGTGGGTACTATCTCCACAGAGACAAAGATGGGGACAGTTGGGGGATCTCTGCTCTCCAGAGCTGGGAAAGCTGGTACACAGCTCAGAGCTGGTACCCCAGATATTTGCAGTGCCCTAACACCACTTTCCCACAGAACCGGATATTTAATAGCCCACATCCTTCAGTAGTGCTTGGAATAACCAGCTGAGACCTTTTCTGTGTCCTTTTCTTCCTCTCCCTGTCTTACCTTCCTACACTTTCCTCTGTCTCCAGCAGCTCTGCTGTGCTACTTCTCAAATGGTAACAGAGTGAAGTTAGTTGTCAGAGCAAGTGTTTCTGCACCTCAGGAACCTCTGTTCCAAACTGACCTTTTGTAAGTCCTCAAATGGATTTTTTTCCCCCAGCTGTACCAGGCTCTAATGCTATGTACTATATTTAGCTCTCTGGCTCCCAGGCCCAAACTGAGTCATTTTACTCTTACAGTAAAGGCTGACTCGTGAGTCCATGGTATCATGTATAAGTCTGTAAAATGGGCAAAAACAGTAATATAAACTGAAGCTAAAGTACTAATTTCTTATCCTAATAAGAATGTATGGCAGCAAATGATAACTGTGGCAGACTTAGAACACTCAAGTTGTGTAATGAGATGCTATTTAATACCACAACAAGACAAGGCAAAACCAAGAAAAAATTAACAACCAGCCTTGTATAGCATGGAGAATATATGTAAAGCCTTGCTTATGATTGAGTAGAAATTCAGCATCACTATCAAATCATTTTGTTATTCTATCGCCAGTTTCTATTTTGAGAACAGATTCCTGTTGTTTCTGCTCTAACCAGACCTTTCCTAGGTGGATAAGCATCTTAGGCATGGAAATAGTATCAAAAAGAGCCTTGTCTCCCTTATCAGCCATTTTTAAAATTATTTTCAGCTATGCATCAAATGCCAACAATAGACTGTCACCCTGTCGTGTTGTGGAACCACAGAGTTTGGGAGCTCACGTTGAAGATGCACAATCTGGGCTTTCTGAAATATATTTGTCTTTTCTTGCACAGGTTTTGATTATCCACACAATAAACCACTCATATTCCTTAACGACTCAGGCCCAGTCATTCTCAATTGATAAACAGAGAGAGGCAAAATAAATGCCAGCACTACTTCCCTCTTTCTGAAGCCTCTTATGGCTTCTGCCTCAAGATTAGCCCTGATTGACAGACAGCTCCTGAGCTGCTTGTGTATTGTTTAACTCCTTCCTTCAGGTGAACACTACCTAAGTCAGCAAACATGATTAAAAAAAATATATCATCAAGAAAAAGACGCTCCCTTTGTTACCCCTCTCTCTAATGTGTGCAGAGTAAACTTAAGAAGACCAAAATGAAAATTTTTTTTCCTCACTCTAAGCATCTAGAGGTGATTCATCTTCAAAGTAGACTAAATTTTAACTTGTTTAGCCATAAACATACTCAAGTGAAACAAAAGGAGATTCCTAAAAACAATGAAATTTTCACTCCCAATGTCAAAGTAAATTATCACAAAACTATGAAATATCTTTCCAGTCCTTCTCTCAGGATACCTTTTATCAGGAAGATATTTTTAGTCCTTATCATAGTTCTACTTAGATGACTGCACTTTCTTTATGGGATTGGTGGAAGTGCATTTATTTTCTGCTGTCTTCTTGGTTAAATATTCTCTACCCTGGGTGATCTCTTTTTTTGTGGATAAAAATCAATATTCTATTGAAGATTTATCTTCTTGATTCCTTTCCCATTCCAATACCTTATTTTATGTTTTGTTTTATTGCTTGGATCTTGTTTTGTTTGCCCTAAAAGTCTTATTTTAAAATAAATCAGAGGACCCTACTGTTTTTTTCAGTTCCCTGTTTTGAGGCAGGATTACTCACATGCACCTGTATAATTCAATTTTAATTATGCAGATGTACAACTTATGGGTTGGTGCAGGGTGAACTAATCAATAGACTGCAGCAGATTTTTGCAGAGCAGCATCAACAGAACAGAACATAAGTCTTTAAATGTCCTCATTCATATGTGTGTCTATGAGTATGTTATGTTCTTTTGTTTATTCAGTTGATACATCTCTGCCTTAAATAACACGTTTCTTTTTCCATCATGGATGGAATAGCACATTTGCACTGTCCATACATCAGCTATTCATTATCTTGATTGTTTTATCTTATTCATTGGATAGTTTGCCAAATGCAGGGGCCTCTATAAATTAGGTATTTCTGAAGAGACTGCAGACAGCTTCATGAAACTCTGTAAATTATGTGAATTTCAAATTAATTGATAAATGTTTCTCCACTTTTTTTTAACTTACATGCCCTATTTCTATATAGGCTAATATTTACATGCTAATGGAGTCTGGTTTTAACTAGAAAGTCCAGTTTTTCATAAGTATGCAGTAAAATGACAGTAACCTGTTGTTGAATAAAACTGCTTTTTGCAACTATAGTTTCTACATTTCATAATCCCCATGTAATCTCTGTTAAGCACTGAGGTCATTCTTTAATATATGCATCACAAATGAGGTGAAAGTCTGCAAATCTCTGTTATTCATGTTGACAGCATCAGACTACTAGTTATTTTATTAGAACATATAATAGACTTATCCTGACACTGTAATTCCTGTTGCAGTTACCAGAAATAGCCCCAAAGTATTAGCCAAATGTTATATGATACAACAAAACTGAGAACTATGTTCCTACTCCACATCAATTTCAGAAAAAAACTCCAGAAAAAATCCATCTCTTCTCAGCAAGAAAGCAGGGATTGAAAGCCTCTGAAGTATTTAACATTTCACATATTTTTCAGGAAGAAAACCCAAACACCTAGGTAATTATTGGGGATCTTGCTTGTAAAATTGATGTAGGAGCTAAAATATCACCCAGGAGGTCACCTTCAGAGAGGAGGTCACTGCAGTATGGAAGCCCATTGCTCCCAGCAGGCAGCTGTCAGTTGTCAGACAGTTGCTAAAGACACTTCTCAGGGTAATCCGTGATACTGTAAGGAGGCAAACATTGCTCTGTATCACATAAATTAGCAATATCCAGGAGACTGTGAACGGTGTTGTAAGATGCAGTCCCAAGACTGCTCAAGTGATTGTGCTGCATCTGAAACTCAAGCCTGTTTCCAGACTAGAGAAGGGCACTGGGATCATACCAAAGAGTTTGTGTTGGGGTAGTGGAGTCAGATCCTTGCATGAGAACCCCATTCTTTCTTTTAGGCTTGATATCGTGACTAAAGTATCCCCACCTTCTTTATTTGTTGTAGCACTGTCTCATAGTTCTTCAGGGGAACTAAACATGGGCTCTTCAGTGAAGCAACTGCTGAAGACCCTGTGAATGCACAGAAGAATGAGCAGCTCAGCTGTACTGGCATATGTGAGTTTGCCTTTGTACCGTACCAGACTCTTCCAGGGATGTGATGCTGTGAATCTGGATAAGCTAGGTGCAGATGAGAACAGATGGGCCAAAGTGAGCTGGACGCAGACTGGGACAGTCCAATAGACATGGAATTAAGATGACAGTCCCACACTTACTACTGAAAAACACCTCCAGCAAAATCAGCTGCCTGCCCCTCTATAGGGGGTAGCCCCTCTATTCCAAAGATACCACACATGAGCAGCTCAGCAACAGCTCCTTGTCCTGCCTATTCAGGCTCTGACTAACCAGTTTTCACTTCTTACTGAGCAGCTACAAGGTTGTCTATCCTAACAGAGATTGGTTGTGGCTCTTGTTGCCCTGTCTCTCCCTATTACTCATTTACAGGAAGGCATGGGATTCACTCGCCAGCACACATGTAAAAAGCTAGTCCTCAGAGACCTAGCAGACTAACTATTCTGTTCCAAAGGAGGATATGCAGAAGCTAGGCACATCAAGATGAATTAATGGATTTAAAGTCTTTGTCTGATTAAGCCCTGTATGCTTATTCATCTTCTCATTCTTTAATGGAAGAATGCTGGCCAGATTTAACGAAGTACAACATGATCTATTGTTGTGTTTTAAAGAAGAGTATCATTTATTTCTTTTAAACTGTAGAAATTGAGCACTGAAGGGTTAAGAGAACACAGATTCCAGACTTAATCAAAACATTTTCTTCTCACCATGACATAAACTGTATTCTGAGTCTATTTTCTATTTGTAGAACAAACAGGATATCCTAGAAAAATCAATATTTTCTCAATGATGGTGGTTGTTCTCAGCTTGCCTACAGGTAGCAGAATAAAAGGTTTTAAGGAACTGACAAACAGCAGAATTGATAGGAAATGCTTTTGATCAGGTACCCTGTTTGGAAAGTGATTATGCTGGGGATTCCCAGTTTGTAAATGAGGTCTCTTGACTTTATATTGACTTACGATATAATGGATTGTAAAAGGCCAATTTTACTCGAGCAGAATTACACAATCCTTCACAAGTCCGGCCTACTGCTGCACAGTGGTTTTTTTTCTTTTAACAGTCTGCAATAGGATATAATATGTACTAAAAGACTTTAATACTCTACCCATGCCACTAGAGATATTTTATTCAAATTCAAATAAAAAAAAAAAAGAAGTCTCCCTTCATTTTTTTCTTTCAAAAGCTATTATCAATAACTCTATAATTTGTGTTTTGTTGTAGCCACAAATCTGAGACAGATCCTGGTAACTTTTCAGTCCCTTTCAGCCTAGACCACACCACTTCATTAGAGTGCTGAGAATTTGCTGGTTTTGGAAAGGCCAAAGCATGTATTCTCAAGGGACTGAAAGGAAAATGTTCCACAAATGCCAAGCTGGAACTTGGCACCATGGTCATTTGGCAAATGAACAGCACTGTACATAATAAACAAGTAGAGAGAGGGAGCTTAAATTCTAAATACCCTCTTGAGAAAAGATAGAAAACAGTTCCTAAGAACAGTGAACAAAAGCTGTCAGGAAAACTAAGATCACTGATTTTTGTCATGAATACTTATGATTATGGCTGTGTGGTTGAGACAGGAATGGAAGATTCTGCGATATAAAGCACTGTGTTCTCTAATCTCATGTGAGATTTCACACACATTAGATAAGGCACAGCATCACATTTGTTAGATCTGTTGGGCTGAAATATTGTATTTTATGCATTAATCCAATTACCTTCCTGTTTAACTACATCTTTAGATGACATTAATGTACCATCATCAATTAATAAAACCTTTTTCTATTTCTGTATATATCTATGTAGAGGAAAACAGAGTGTAGAATAGCCACTAATTTTCCACTCAAATGAATGATCTGCTCAAAATGAAGCTGACCAAGCCACAATTTTATTTCTGCACCTATCATACTTTTACTATTGAACATACAAACATTAAAAATAAGAATATATATGGATCAGAGTTTAGACTGCCAACTGGCTATCTGACAAAAGAACAGATTAAGCATGGCAGCAGGATCTCTGATCTGGCAGATGAAAAAGCTGTATTCTGTCTTATGCATATAACACTGGCCAGATCTGAAGGGAATCCACTGTGACCTACCTGTACTTTAGTTCTACACTGCACAGCACTCAGGATATTCACCAATCTGTTACCGCCCCCTTGATATCTTTCACAATCACCATCCAATACCAATTCAGCGTTTCATAATGCACTCTTACAAAAGCTTTCAAAACCCTACTCTGCACTAAAACAGTAGGCACCCTCCTCAGAGACCAAAGTATAGCCTGGTTCTTTACCTCAGAAGGACTTCAGTCCACATCCAGTCCCATCCTCTTAAATTACAACCGAAGATTGTTGGAAGGTGGAAAATGAGCCTTCAAACTCACCAAATAAGCATCTTCAGTTTTAAATACTAACACTAAAACACCACAGTGCAAAATCATATTCCGCTCTCTTCCAGGTCTTTTGCAGCTTTCCTTTACAGTCCTTGATTTTCTAATTTGTGGGCCTGAACTACACCCTTCACCAGAGGAATATATGTTTGTGCTCTGCTTTTTCTTGTGCTTGTCACTTGAAAGAAATCCAGTTGTGCCGTTAGGCCCAGATCCAGAAAAACACATAAGCACGTGATTTATATATATGAATAGTACCATTATGCAGAATGCAGGCTCTTTCACAATGTTTGCCATCAGTCTTTTCCTTGCTATTGCTTCTTTGTTCCCCTTTACTTCATGTTGCTTTTCTGTTTATTCCAAGATTTTACTGTAAATTCAAAATGAGGTACAGTCTATGTATATCGTCATGTCCAGGACTGAGAGGAGAGGGGTCTCAGATGAACTGAGACATAAAGTACACATAGTACTGTGTTTAAAATGAGATGTCAGAAAGTTCTCAGCAGTGCTTTCCATCTCAACCAATTAACATGTATCAGGGCAACTGTTGGATAGCTTGCTTGTTCAACTTGAACTTTTAAGAAGCTAATTCTGGTAGCTCATTTAGTTAAGGAAATACCAGTGCAGAAAAAGTAGTGAAGGTTTATGGGTTACAACACAGTTGGGATGTTAAGCACTAAGTACTCTAAAACGAAACTACTTAAAACTGTAAGTTTTAAGTATTCTATGATATTGTGGATTCTATGATATTGTGAACCTTTTAATATTCTTTCACCTATGAGCAGTGGTATATATTTAGAGGAGAGATATCAATATATTTCGAAAAGTCCCGTAAGTAAAATAAACATTTACATTTAGGTATTAACTGAGGCTGATCACTAACATGAATTATCCTGGCAACAATTTCATATAACAGACATTTAAAAGTGCTGCTGGGAATTTACTCTAGAATGCCAGATGTGAACTCTTTGCAGATGTGTCCAACATAGTGCAACTTCACACTGGATGATTTCAGTGTGAAGGTACCCCATGGTCTGCTATACTTCTTATAGTATAAGTGTAGCAGAAATACCAATGCTGATCGAACACTTTCATAAACTCTGATGGGTGTCAACAGCAGGTTTCAGGGAGATGCTCAGAACCTTGCAGAGTCAAAGTCCTGGTATCACATAGATTTCTCAGCTTTCTGAGATTAAAATCATTATAGAAAGTTGAAAGTTGAAAGAGCAATTGAAAAAAACCTAAACTTTATTGTATTAGTGACTTGTAACACATGCAACATCATCAGTCTGGTTCTCAGAGAAAGGGATAGCGGTTTTGGTGAGAAATTTTGGCTCAGCAATGCATACAAGGTCAGGACAAGAAGTTTATATAATTGTAAAAGTACATCCTATGCTGTTGTCCTGATAAAATTGATTCCTACTTGCTCAAAACCTGACTAAGAATAAAGCCCTTTAATTCAGTATTCTTGGGGTGTTTTGAAAAACAGATTATAAACTTATGTGTTAAACTCATTGTAGTTGAATCTTAAATCAGCTGATGCTGTGGTGCTAACAACTTACTAAATGTTTCCAGGCAACTGAAAGAAAGTAGCAAAAGGTAAACAATTCAAAATATGCTAAACAATAACAAACTGACACAAAAATAAAGCTTCCTCCTCACTTCTAAGCAATGTTTTCTTCTTTTATGTTTCATGCATAAAGAGGAAGTACAGAGTGTCACAAAACAAGGGTCAGTGTTTTTCAGAGTTTTTTCACTGTGTTATATCTGCGAAAGATAGATCCTTTTGATTATATTCAACACTTCAGCATAAAATTTCTCCAACCCATGAAAATCACCACAGAGTCTCCAAAGACTTGACAAAGTCCCTGAGGCAGACTCTGAAAGTCTCCCTGTGCTATACATACCTCTGTCATGTGTGTTGGAGGTTAAGTGTTTCCCTATAACCACTCTTGTGTGGCCTGTATATTGTGGGGTGGAATCTGTATTTTGTACCTTGTAATACTTACATTTTTTACTGCTCCAGCAAACTAGAGGTGCTGAAATTGCAGTTTGTGCCAGACAACAGCAGTTGCTGACTGTAATGAACTCTCCTTGGGCCAGCCAGAGTCCAAGGTATTTTTCTGGTTGTCAGTGAGTTCTGCCATCAACTCTAACACATCACCAGAAAACCCCTCTTCTTCTCTAAATCCCAGAATCATGCTCTCAACCTGTATGGGGCAACTGCTGCCCTTTGGATACACTGCAAAACACACAGGCACTCACTCCAACAACCCTGATGCCCCAGGTTAGGTGTGATAGCTTTAGAGACACTACATTTCTGGATGTGGAGTGGCTTCTTATTACTCAGATACTTCAGAATCACTTTAGTACAAAACAAGTTAAAGATGCACAAAAAAGCATCTTTCTACTTACACCTCTTTTTTTTTTTCATTGTACAGTTGAATATTTTGCAGGTTTTTTCTTTTCCCTGTTTCAGTGACACACACCTCAGGTAACATCATTAAAAAGTATGATACACTCTATAAGCCACCTCCCATATAAAATCCAGCCAGGGTTCATAAGCCAAATTTTGTCCACCTTATCCACTTTATCAGCTGACCATTTCCACTTCGTAAAATAAACACTGTTTGGCTCCCTTGGAGTTGAAAAATACCTCTTTGCTAGTTGAGGTATCATGTCCCATGCTTGACTGGCTAACTAACAGCTTGTATTGGGTTTGTGTGGCCAGGTTTTGGGGGCTGCAGAGGTGGCTTCTGTGAGAAACTGCTGGAAGCTTCCCCCATGTCCAACAGAGTCAATGCCAGCTGGCTCCAAGATGGGCCCACTGCTGGCCAAGGCAGAGACCATCAGCAATGGTGCTGGCACCCCTAGGATAACAAATTTAAGAAGGGGAAAAGTTACCGTGCAATTGCAGCCAGAAAAAGGAGTGAGAATATTCCAGAGCAACAGCTCTGCAGACATCAAGGTCAATGCAGATGGAGGGGGAGGAGGTGTTCCAGGTGCCAGAACAGAGATTCCCCTGCGTCTCGTGGTGCAGACCGTGGTGGGGCAGCTGTGCCCCAGCAGCCCATGGAGGTCCATGGTGGTGCAAATATCCACCAGCAGCCCCTGGAGGATCCCACAGTGGAGCAGGTGGATGCCTGAAGGAGGCTGTGACCCCATGGATAGGCTGTACTGAAGTAGGCTTCTGGCAGGAGTAGCAGGGATAATGTGTGATGAACTGACCACAATTCCCATTCCCCATCCACCTGCACTGCTAGCTGAGTAGAGGTAGAGAAAATCAGAAGTGAAGCTAACCTGGGAAGCAGGGATGGGTGGGGGGAAGTGTTTGAAGATTTGGTTTTATTTCTCATTATTCTACTCTGATTTGATTGGCAATAAATTAGATTAATTTCCTCAACTTGAGTCTGCTTTGACCCAGACAGTAATTGGTGAGTGATTTCTCCCTTTTCTTACCTCAACCCACAAGCCTTTGATTCTGCTTTCTCTCCCCTGTCCAGCTGAGGAGGGGAGTGACAGAGTGGCTGTGGTGGGCACCTGGAGTCCAGGGAGGGTCAACCCATCATACAGCCCCTTCTATCAACAAGTGGTAAAATTTTTCCCTCGTCCCTGGTGATGACTCACTACACGTGTTTCAGTTTAAAGCATTTCCTACCTAAGCTTTATGTTCCATATTGCACATTTGTAGATTTTTATTATAAAAAATAAATATGTAGCTTATTACCAGCTCTATATGGCAACCACGATAATAATGTCACCGCTTTGGGCTCACAGTTGGTTTGGTAGGATCTTTCCCATCTTCTTTCTTCAAACCATCCTGTAAACTGACTACACTATTAAGACAGGAAGGCGTTCTTCAGGAGGCTGTTTTTCAGTTTCACTTCCCCTCCCAGACTGCTATGCTCTTGCTCAACTTAATGCACTTTGAAAAGGAGTTAAGGTAAAAATGAGAGTCACAATAATTATGGAATAAGAATACCCATATATGGAGTTACTCAGAAATAGCTGATCTTGAATAACATCATATAACCAAGCCTGGGAGATATTTTCAAGGTTTTCTTTATAATGACAAGTAGAGCTTTAGGAATTTTTTTTTCTTTGTTTTCCATTTTTTTAAATTAAAAAGAAACAAACCTGTGGCACAAAATTTGCTTCAGATAAATTGTTCAGGAAGTCCATGAGTATTTTGTCTCCAAGTTCTATTCTAAATTTCAGTAAAAGATGCCCATTACAATGCAACTAGGAACCCCAAATAATTTTCCACATTCCTAATTGCAGAGAAAGTGATAAAATTTTAATTATATCAGGAAGTATCAATTCAGCACACAATGGGAACAATATCCTGGTCCCTTATGTTAGCTCTGTGACTCAGGCACCATGGCAGGATTTCCTTCCCCCTGAAAATTCTTTAATTGGAGTGGATGATGAGGCATCTGTTCCCTCTCCCTTGGACTCAGAATAGCCCTTTATGGAAAGACAACTGTTTTGGGAAACAGACAATGGAAAATCTTTTTGACAAAGTACAAAAGGCCAAGAAACAGTGGAGCCAAATCCATTTCTGACATCCCTGAAGAATATCAGTGGCATCATGGCAGAGATTATTATAGCCTGCACACTGGATGTTCTGCAACAAATCAAAAGCACTGGAATAAATTCACAGACCTGATCCACAGACACAGCTAGCTGTTAGGACACCTAGCTGTGGGTTAATGTTCCTCTTCTTCTAGGAAAATGTTGCTAACTTTTTTCTTAGGAAGACAGTTGGCTATTTAGCTTTGCTCCCTTTTTCTCTGGCCCTTCAGAAAATTTGGGTGGATGTGTAAGGAACAGAATTTCGTTGCAGTGATATTGCAATATAGTTATTGTTTCTGGAAAAAAATGGGCAAGATTTTAAAAGACAGATAACTCCAGTTGTGTATCCTTTGTCCCCCTGTATGTATGCAGGGAGTAGGATAGGCATCTTTGAAAGCACTAAGGAGCACTCAAACAATTTAAACATATGTTTAGTACCTGATTATTAGGAATTTTCATTAAAGGCATAGAGTCTTTTAACTTCCACACATTCATACTCCAGTGATGGACTTACTAAAGCTAAGGAGGAAAAGGTCCTCATGAAAGTGCAGGCACACACACACACCACCCCTTGCCCCCATACCCAAGCACGGGAGAGGGGAACAGTTCCAAGGCAGAGTGATACACACTTGCTGTAAGAGCTGCCTTCCATTACCTACAACACACTGCAGTGCTGACCTTGCCAAGAACTGCTGCAGCAGCCAATTTACCCGCTCAGGAATCACTGAAGTGCTATTTTGCAAAGGAGTCTGAAGCATTTTAAGGAGGAGAGGTAAAATGCTGCTGTTCTCTTGGGTTCAGAAGACTCAAGAATTCACACACACACACATTATGAGGCCACCCAACAGGCACTACAAAATCATCTCCCTGAGATGATCGGAGGTGTCTGTATTAAAGACAACTTGTATCTTTGTGTACTAAAATATGGAAATGTGTGCACTCCAGTGAAATCTTGCACTGAAACCTGACAATAAAAAAGGGAGGGGGGGAGCGTTGTAAGACAAATTTATGGAGTTATTTGCTTCATATTAGTTTTTTTCTGAAGTTAGCAATACTGTTTGGAAACTGTATTAAAATTCTTTCAGTAAGAAATTATATAGTACTCTCCAAGATTTATTGGAAGCTATAACCACAAAGTGTAGGAGAAATATACATAATATTCAGAGTCCTGAAGTCATAATCTCAAGTAAAAATCTTTCTGAAAATTCCTGAGAAAGCCTAATTTTAGCCAATTTTTCAATAAAAAGAGACAAACAGAGAGCAAAGCAGAAGATGTAATAACAGACCTATGCATAGTTTTACATCACTACTATTACCAGTACACCAAGGGATTAGACTGCATGGGATTTAGAGCAGGAGAGGATCTCTATAATAGTGTTTTCCACAACACCCATTAGGAATTAATGATGCCTCAAGCAGTATTAACTCTTACAAATTTTGTCCTACTGCTGCTGCTACACTACTATGGCAACATTGCAGCTTCTGCCCAGGCTGTGCTATTAAGGAAGGGATCTGCACCAGAAACAGAGAGGCACCAATTCCTCGGGGACATCTTACTGATCTGCACATCACTCAACTCCATTAACCACATATCTGGGATTCCCAGACTTTAACATTCTCACAGAGTTCTCCATCATCTCTAAAGCTCTGAGAGGACAGAAAATGTCAGCTGAGTCTCATGAAAACTCCTGCTTTGTTGCCCTTCCTGTGGCAACATTCCTGTGGAATGTTGTTTCTAGGGTACAATGATAAATATGTATTTGCAAACACCTGTAAATGAGCCTAGATTCATCCTGTCAGCAAAATATTGGGTTTATCAGAATAAATTGGTGAGAAAACACTGCAGAATTAATGGAAGCACTCAACCTTTTCTAATCATACACTGCATTAAACTTTTATGAGAAAAACCATATAAAGATGCTTTGCTTTGAGTGTATTCTCAGAGCAGCTAATTTAGTTTGGTCAGTTGAACTTAACAGGCAAACAAAAGTTTAACTCAACAAAGTAAAAATATTCATGCAAGGGTGAAATCCCACATTAATCTCTGAGCAGAACAAAAAAGAAAAGAGAGCTCATTGCTGGCTTCAAAAGGTAATTAAGGGCATGTTACTGTATCACAAAAAACACCATAAGTCTAAAGCAAAAGGTTTATCTAAGGCACTGTTTCTAAGCACACGTTTGTCTTTTGCTCATTTTATTTATCTGCCTTTGATACATCAGCTGATGCTGGATTTTATTTATATTATGCTATTTATTTCTTCAGCTCCAACTCAGATGCAAGTCCCTGCTGTGCAGAACAAACATGCACGTAACAAAACATCAGCTTTGTTTCAGAAAGCAATGAACTTAAGGTCTAAACAGACAAGGCAAGAAAATTGGCAGGGAAAAGGAAGACTCAGAACATCCACTTCACACTGTGCACTTGAGGCACAAAATGATGATCTTACACTGGTAAATGGCAGCAATGTTTCATGACTGATACATAGGGATAAGGTTGCATTTTATGTAGTGTACCCAGGGGACATGGAACATACATGGCAGAAGGGAATACTGAGCCCCTGCTGCACACCATTCAGAGGTCCTGACATTCTTTCTTTGTTTACCAGCACAAAATACTTTTCATAGAATCATAGAATCAAAGAATCATTTGAATTGGAATGGCCCTTAAAGGCCATCTAGTTCAAACACCCCTACCATGAGCAGGAACGTCTTCCGCTAGACCAGGTTACTCAAAGCCCCATCCAACCTGGCCTTCAGCATTTCCCAGGATGGGACAGCCACAGCATCTCTGGGCAACCTGTGCCAGTGCCTCACTTCCCTCACAATAAAGAGTTTCTTCATAATATCTAATCTAAACCGACCCTCTGTATATTTGAAGCCATTCCCTGTTGTCCTATCGCTACATGCCCTGCACTAAAAGAGAATATGGGTTAAGCTGACCTGACCTCTGTACTCAACTCTGGTACTTAGAGAAGTGGCTTTGGAGTCAAGGGGTGTCCTGGTTTACCAGCAGCTATTGTCATGTTGGCCAGACCCTTTCACAAGTTTCCCCATTTGGCAGCTATCAGAGGAAGACAGCAATTGCAAGTGTGTAATGAAGACTAGACCTAGATGGAAAACAGAACTTTGCCTAACAAAAAAATGATGGTATTTCAAGGTGGGAAGAAGCCCTTCAACATTTTTAAAATTCTACACAAGGACGATTTTTAAAAAGGGAATAAAACCCTCATTCCATCATTTTCATCTGTGTTTTTTATATAAAATATAAGAAAGAAATTGAAATAGATATATAATTCAAACTAACAACATAAAACTCCAACAACACTTCTTATTCTAAGTATGCCAAAACTTTTTTTTTTTCAAAATTAACATAGGTAAAACTTGCCCTTCAAAGTCAGTATAACCCCATAGTCTTGCCAGTCAGCTCTAATAAAAATTCCTACTGTTGTTTAATTCTTTGAGAATCACAAATGAGAGGTGATTTATACACATGGTTAATAATAATAATAATAATAATAATAATAATAATAATAATAATAATAATAATAATAGTCTTTGCAGATAGATACAGATTTTACAGACTTTTCTGAGCCAAGCTATATATTCATAGCAATAAAACAAGAACTCGAGCAAAATAAGGCTGACCTTCCTTCTGTGATGTGATTGACAGAACAAACTGGTTACACTAAACACTATATTAAGTCCTGCTAGTCTGAATCAAGATCTTTCATAACATGTTGTATTGAGTTTTCTCTGTGATTCCTACTGAATATTTCTGTGGAAAACAGTCATTTGTCGTTAGTTTCAAAGCATATATTCCAGCAATAATTTTAAGGGACATATACTGAAGCTTCAGATAGAATTTCGGAATGTTATACAGGCTTACATTCCTAGAAATCCCAGATAAAGAGTGGATATATTTCTAAAAAGACACACAAATTTTCAAAAAAAATGTAATAGTGCATAAACTATTTAAAGAGGATCTTTAGCTGTAGCATGCTAAAGTTTCAATGGTCATATTATCTTTTTCCTCATTAATATTCTATCTTTTACTCTCAAATCATTATGGAAACTGCTTAAAATGAAACGAGCTGCTTCCTTATTGCAAACTTTGTAGTATTAGGCACAGCCTGAATTTAATTTTGCTGCAGCACGCGTCATTCTGCTGAAGGCAAACAAAGAATGCCACTTAGTGATTCTTTGCTGCAAACTTTATCAAACAATCTTTGGCAGCTTCTCTGTATGGTTTAAGGCTGGTGGCCAGGCAATATCAAAGAAAACAAGCTGTTTTGCTGTTCTGTGCCCTAGAGAATTGGGCTTTGCCTGATTTGCCTATGTGCTCAACCTCTGTGGCATATAGTGATTTGAGTGCTTCACATGTAGCAGCTGTGATTACAGATATATGCTAACTTTGTTCAGGAAGGAAGGCAACACTTTACCAGCTGATAAAGTATAAATGCCTACTTCATGATCAATTCAGACTTTTCCAATGCTACCTGAACACACAAGCACTTAGTTTGAATGTCATAGCTCTATCAGAGTGGAATACAGAGCACTGAACTGAAATTCAGAGAACTGGAGCTTTGCAACTACTCCGGAGAGTAGACTAAAATTCTCCACTTTTGGAGCCATCATCCATAAACCAGGAAAAAGATCTATCCATGAAAAGTGTCATGGAAAAGCAGATATAGTATACTACCGATATGACATTGCCGTTCTACTACCAATATGATATTGCTGTTCTTTTACTAACTGGAGTTAGGTCCAAGCAACAAAGTCTGGATCTTAATGCTCAATTTGCAAGTCAGATTTTGCCTGCTCAGTGTCATGTTTTAAAATATCTGGAGCACAGGCTTTATGAGTGCAAGGTAACAAACATACCATTCCTTTTCTTTCAATTCTAAAATTTTATTTTAGAATTAAAACAATAGCTATTGCTTTAGCTTTTTTTATTGAATTTGCTCTTCAGAAATCACACGAGTTCAGAAGGAAGCTAGGGAACTCCACTCCAAAGGAAAAATTTTTGACTTCCTAAAATAGTAGCATAGAAAAACAAGACTCTGGGGGTCTGTTTTTTCTATGCTAGTTGAATAGCCATAGCAAAACATAGAGGTTACATAGTGATCTATGTGACCTGACATTATGCATATAATTCAGTGCCTTTATCTACTAAACTTTCTCCTATAGCCAAGGCACACAGTTTCCAGGGACAAACAAGTGTTATCTTGTCACACAGAAAACACTTCAGATATTAAAATATGTTCTGGGTGCATCAACACAGCAAAAGTTTATCCCATTTTCACATGCTGATATAATTAGAAATAGAATGGGCAAAGTTTAAAAAAAGATTAATTCATCAAATACAAGAGTTTTCATTAAATCCAGATGGTGCAATACCTTTAACACTGGACACCTCTGGTTCAACCACAGGTAGAAAAGGTGATTTTCCACTATATCCCAATTTATAGTTTTAACTGAATCAGTAAAATCTATTTTTATATACATAAAAGAATTACATAAATAAGTGTTATTTAAGGGGTATTTGTGCATGTCTAACATTTCTGTGACTGCGGTCCATCCCCGAAGAACTTTCCAATGCCAGGAATCAGTATTTAGAAGAGCAGAAAATATTTTTTATAGAGAAATTAGTGATAAAACCAGATGAACTTGTTCTGAAGAGGTTTTTAGTAAGTGCCCTTTGAAAAATACATGCCCCACCATTTACAGCTACAGTGAGTCAGAGATGAGAACTGGCAAGGCCGGCTCCTCAGAGAGAAGAATGACTCACCAAAATCTGTTTAGACTGAGCATTCTGGTCCTGACTTCCTTATAATATGAAACAACACTATGGGACACATGAAGGTGGTCAGATGAATAAACATTTGCTCCAGTGTGACCCCTTTCTCCTAGCTCTTTATCATCTACCTTAATTGATAACTTCGTCTTCATATGTAGAACTGTAAGGTGACAAATTCTGATCTCACTGAAAGAGCAGGCACTTATAGGGGAGGATAGGAGGGATTCAAATGCAAGGAAGTAAAATACAGATAAAATGAAGGGCAAAGTTTCTTGGAAAAAATAGCAATTATTTGATGATCTTAGAGATGGCTTCACTTAGAAAGAACAAAGTTTTGTATGTGGCCACTTCTGTAGCTATCAATCTTTTACTCTGTATGTGATCCTTTTTTCTCAGGAAAGCCAGAAACCCCTGTGCTGTGCTGCAATCAGATATGGCCAAGGCTGGTCCTATGCTTCTGTCCCCACCTCAGCAGAGAGGCACACTCATGGAAAAGAGCCTTCAAAAGTGGTTATCAAAGTGCTAAAACATAAGGAAGGAGTCCTTAGTGTGGGCTTAGCAGAACCACTGAGTAGAACAGGCGATGGAATAATATGAAGAGGACCATTATCATACCCTACTCTGTGCAGCAATGTAGATTAATCTCTGTAAAAGGAATACCCAAAAACATCTTCTCTAGGAGGAGCTCTGGCACTGTTGCATGGGGAGCTTGATTGAGGGACTGATGTCCAGGTGGGTCCTTGGCTAAAAATTGTGTTAAACAGAGCCAAGCTGTCTCTGACATGCCACGGCTCTCTGAGTCAGCACAGGGGCCACCTATAAGAGCAGAAAGAAAAGGTTCACTCTTTCCCAGGACAACCCCCCAGGGCAAATATGACCATCCTAGATGCAAGTGGATTTAACCAGTCACCAGGAAAAAGAGTATGAATTCTACTTGGCCAGGAATGGTGTTCACACTATTTAAAAGGTTTCCATCCTATTCTCTGTCTAAAAAGAGTCAGCCGGTGGATTTAATTAGTTTTTAAATAGCACACGGTAAAATAGTATCTCACAATGGGACATGAATCTTTCCTCAAAAAAAGTTTTTAAAATACTTTTGTTTTGGTGTAATCTCATTCATTCCAAATACTCCCCCCAAATACTTCTTTCCAGGGACTTTACCTGTGGGACTATGCTTCTTCTTGACAGAAATGATCTGACAGTAACCAGAAGTGGGATTAATTCTTCCATCGTATAAAAGGGAATAAAAGCAAACTTGTCATTCAGTTTAGTGGCAGGATATTAGTGACAGGCTTCCATAGGACCCTGAAACCATGTTCTGCAATGAAATCCAGTTTAATTTAATATGATCCCTGTCATCTGGAGAAATGCTGCCCATTTCAAGCTGCCAGTCAGCTCTAGCTAAAACCCAGAAGTGGCCTGCTAATGCACTTGCTTTTTATATATATGAATGTATTTATTTTAGGTGGTCTGGGGTTTTTGTGGGACTTTTTTTTTTCTACCTGAAGCACTAAAATTATTTATATGCTGCTTTCAGGGTTGATAGGCAGTTTGTGTCTTTATCAGCATTAACTGTACTACTTGAATTTCCTGATGTTTAACAGCATCCTAAATGACTAAAAATGGAGAAAAAATAACAGGGAGTGCCTCTGCAGGAGACTGCCTGCCCTGTGTGAGATTAATTACAGAGATCTGCTGAATCTCAATACTTCTCTAGTGAGGTTCACACAGACAGTGCCCGAGGAGAGTAGAGGTCTGAAATGAAGTGTTTATCAGCTTTTTGACTAGTTAATCCCCTTGTTCAGAGATCACTTTCTTTAAAGGTCACATGTGATGTTTTTTTAAGTCACAATTAAAAATTGTGTTATGTCTCAGTAAACATTTGATCAGAAACTGTGAGCCAACCACAAATCCAATAAAATATTATTTCTTCAAAAATGTATTCCCCAGAAATATATGTGGCTTTACAATGCCTGCGTAGGTGTCAGAATTAAAATGTGGGTAAATATATCAAAGAATGCAGATATGACACCCAGACTAAGCTACACTTTACATAAACTCATTTTCACTCACACTGCAGTTGTTTTACATATAACTACCAATGAGATTTGGCAGAAAGCAGTATTTTTCAGGAAACTGAAATATTAATACTCTGGTGCTATGCCTAAGAAATTTTCAACAATCCAGAAACTTCTAGGAGACACTGGTGCGATTAATGTTTATTTCTTAGTTGTATCACCATAACTAGGAACCCTAAAGATGGATGAACCCCATGCAAAGAACATATTGCCTAAGAAGTCCTCAAAGAAATAACCAAACAAACAATTAACAAGCCATAACCTGAACCAAAATCGGATTTGATTTCTTAAGACACCGTGGTTTTTTGACTGATTGCTATCAATTACTTTTATCAGTGAGATTATTGCAAAGGAAAAAAAAAAGTAATCAAATTTTTAAAACTTATTGTAAGATGCCTACATACCCACATCTATGAACATTGTTTTGATGGTAGTATTTTTCTTTAGATAGTGGAAGGTGTGATTAGAGATAAAGCCACTGTAGTAGTCATTTGCAACTAATATTAGAATTTCTGGAAAGTAGTTCCATTCTCTTTATCCACCTTTTAGTCTCTTACCATTACAGAATGACACTGTTTTCTAAAACCAATCTTCCTGCAGACACACTATCATTCTGATAATGCAACATAATAACAGAAAATTAGCACTTAATTTTCAGTCCTGCTCTCCCAGAAACTCTCTATCTGTATTGAATCACAAAATCTTTCTGAACACCTTCAAAGGTCAATTTTTAATTTCATGAGATACAGAATAAAACCAAAATAAAAACACAAATTGAAATAGAGGACATATTTCCAGGAATTTGAGTATCAGTTTTAAGTAGATCAGCATTCAAGCGATATCTAACTGAACTGGGGATGAGCAAACAAATAATTCATCAAGATGATCACATGCAAATAAACAATAAAAAAGCCCAAAGCCTCGGCTTTGATGTGGGATTTGAATATTGATTGTAGCTCTTGAAATACATGAGATTCTTGATCTGCTTTTTTCCCACATTTCTATATGCTAAATAATGGGCATAGGGGATGCTTTTAGCTAAATCTGTGAAACTAACTGTATCAAATCAGCTACTGACTTGGAAGTTGAGAAGGAAAAGAAAACACATCAGCCTGAAGTGTTTATTCAAATTTTCTCTAGAGAAACAAACAAGGAATCCTATAAACAGTGCTGCCACCTTGGAAAAGCTATTCTTCCTTACTACTGCATCCAAATATGCTTTGATACAAAACGTTCTGAATCAGAAATCTGAAACATTTAATTTAAAAAAACAAATCCAACTCTGATGGATACATCAGTTCTGAGTCAAGAGGTGGAGATGAGAAGTCTAGGAGAGTGCAATATGTTGTTCTGTAACAGAACAGGAGGAAATGGTCTCAAGTTGTGCCGGGCAGGTTTAGATTGGATATGAGGAAGAATTTATTCACTGAAAGCTGTCAAGGGAATTTATTCACTGAAAGCTTTCACTGGCTGCCCAGGGAAGCAGTGGAATTACTGTCCCTGGAAGAGATCAACAAACATCTAGATGTGGCACTTAGGGACATAGTTAACGGTGAAAATGACAGTGCCAGGATGTGCTGGATGATCTTAGAGGTCTTTTCCAACCTTAACAATCCTATGAATCTATGTTGAAGCTGGGAATTGTTTCATTTTAAAATCACATGTGTAAAAGATTCCTATGGAAAACAGAGAAAAAGGGAAAATGCTTTGTTTCCTTCATGAAAATTGAGGTTTATACAATAAACTCGAACCTTTTAACTATAAAGCTATTCTATACAAAAGATAAGTATTTTTTTGGCATTCATGTGCATTCTGCTTTAAAAAAGGTGTTTCAGTTTATGAGCTCAACATCTTAATTACCCTCAGAAGAGGACAAAGAGTGAATCCTGGACCTGGTGTTTGAAGCTGAGTGCTGTGAGACACATACTGTGACACCTAAGGTGTCTTCATCGCTATTACACTTAATGCCAGTGACTCACTCCATGAAGCTTAGTGGGGAACTCAGCTCTTCAAACAGCCAGAGGCTTAAAGGCCAAGTTACTGCCATTGTTTCCATGTATCCAGAATAAGAGAGAGCTCCAACCAGAGAAAGCATTTATGCATCATTTGAGATTCTCCTAAAACAGTGCTGGGAAAAGCTCGAGGGAAGTCAACGAAGTAACACAAGGGATTCATCTGTTTGACAAGCATCATCATTTCTGCAGTGTTTACCATAGCAAACAGAAAGACATCCTTAACAAAAGTAAAAATATATTTCCAAACAGAAGTGTACTAAGGAAAATATTACCAGTCCCTCAAAAAAAAAGATCATGAAATCTCAAACTTTGAAGATTTTTTATAGTTTTAATTGTCTTCTGCTATCAGGACATTTACATCCACAAGCTTTCAAGCTTTTCTTCATAGAAGAAGCTTCTTTCTTTATAGCTCCTATGGCCAGGAGCTTTCTTTAATTAAAAACTAACACTCCCAGGCTGTTTATAAACTGAGTGGATTTTACAGACTGGAACCTCAGCAGTGACCCTGGGGGTGCCTGCCTAATCCACACAGCTGGGTTCTCTTCCACTAAAAACTGAAGTAGAGACAAGAAAGAGTGTGCAATAAGGTCTCATCCCAGCATGGAGCTATGGTTCCTGCACAGGTCCCAGAATTAGGAACTGCTCCTCTCAATAGTTAATAGAATTGTATCATTAGGCTGTATCAACTAAGTCTCATATTCTTTTCTATACTTAGGCAAAACTCCAGTGCACTCCAGTGAAGAATATAAGAGCAGGACTATACTGTAAACTTAGGAGATACACTGAAGCTGTCTGAAGAACTCACAGTTCTTCGATGTAAAAATTCTTACTGAAATAATCTTTCTAACTGTCAGTTATTGTAATATTGCAGTGAAAAACAAGCTGTTTAAAAATAAAACAAAACAAAGCACCTCTATTTTTCCTTAGGGTGCAGTTATATTGGTAAGCCCTATCTGTTATTGTTAACTTTTGTGCATAATTAAGAAAGCTGTTTATGAAAATGGTATTGTACAGCTTTCTATTTTGGTAGAGAATGAGAGTTATTTGAAAGACACGGGAATTTTATTCAATTAAAATTTCAGCTACTGGTAAATAAAGCGTTGCTTCCATGTGTCCATCTTCTGCAACACCTCAATAAAACGGCCAATTAAAATGTTACAGCTTATGCTCACTTCATCTTTCAAACAGACTTCACAATTATATTTGCCAATACTAACCAGCCTCCTGAATCATCAACACTGTAAAGTGCCACTTTCTCCTACAAGTTGGTATTCAGTGCTGATATTTCTTTTTGCTTTCAAAGATACATCAAAATCTAATAAAAATGTGGAAACTTTTTTGACAAAAAGGAAATCTACCTATTTAGTACGGTTCCTCTTGAGATATATTCTAAAACTG
Source organism: Corapipo altera (assembly GCF_003945725.1). Classification (NCBI taxonomy): domain Eukaryota; kingdom Metazoa; phylum Chordata; class Aves; order Passeriformes; family Pipridae; genus Corapipo; species Corapipo altera. Next base: position 13,384,462 of record NW_020884876.1, read on the forward strand.
CAGCTTCTTATCCCAAGGGAATGAATGAGGTATATGATATCACTAAAATTTAGCAAAGGGCTGCACACTTCACTGTTACTTATCAGGATAATTTGCAAATGTCCAAAAAGAACTGCAGCAAAAAAATTTTTATCTGAATTCAACACATCTGCAATTATAAAAATACGAGATAAATAAAAAAGAAACACAAGGAAAGGAAGTAAAAGGAAGAAAAGAAATTACTTTCTCTGTTTTGTCATAAACATTTTTCCTAGAATTGCTGTTGATTTCTCACACTGCCTTTTATGTGAAACTACAACACTGCAGCGTGTGTGGCAGCTGTGGTCTAGTTTGCATCTGTAGCAGGAGTACCATATATCATATAGTTGTGGCTCACCACCACACTATTTGCTCTCATCATGCTGAGGAAAGGCAACTTGACTACCTACCTCTACCTTTGAACCTAGATTTCTGCTCTCTTCTTACTCTACAGAAGAAAAATATATTGACTGAATATTTTTCATATAGGTATTTTTAACTGTGTATGCTACCAAGTGTTAGAGGTAGAGAAGTTAAGTATAGGTATGGCATGTTATATTTTAAGTGGAGGGCAGGGAGGTTTGTGTCAGTCTAATTTCTGTGGTCATTTAGTGCCATGTCAGACTGGCATAAAACACATCTGACATTGAACGTATGAGTTTTACCTATAGAGAGCTGCACTGTGTCAAGCAAAGAAAGCTACTGATGACTTTTGCTTGATGGATTTAGTTGCCTGTTTAGACATAACATGGAAAATGTTGACTACCAGGATCAAAGGAGTAATATAATTCAAAATTCAGTGGAAATTTTAGTAGAGAAAGAGAAGTTTGAGTTTCTGTGAGGCAGAAGGCATTCCTCAGTAACATTTTGTATTTGATGGTGCCTAAGTATGGCAGACCTCATTTCCATATAGACAGCACTGTTGTAACATAACTGAGAACTTATAACGGTGTAGATAATTTCTGGCAGATTAAGATAAACTTTTATCTACCTTTTTTTAACTATCTTTTAACTACACACTTGAAAATACTTGCTTGCAGATGGGGATAAACTCCTGGTTTGTTGAAGGATCACAAAATAGTTGTTCAAAAGGTATAATCCAATTATCTTCCTTTAATGACTATCCTAGGCTGTGCGTTTTGTTGGTCTAACACCTTTGCATCTATGCCTAGTCCTGCATCTATATAAACCAAATTACTTTAAGTTATAGCTCCTATTAAGTAAATGAGATCAGAATGAAATTCCAGGTTATATGTAAACACGGGTGAACACACATCTGAATACAGTGCTGTGCTATGCATAGCCGTATATCTAGTTACTACAATTCAGACACAAATAGTAATTCTTTCCCCACTCTACACCAAAGGCAAAAAGACACACAGAGAGAACAACGTTTTAACCCTCCTGCTAATAAAACAGTAACAGATGCATACTGAAGTAGGAACAATGTGCTTCACTTTTGTGCTGGTGTGCCAGTAACACATCAGCTGTGCTATGGAATGAATCCTACAAAGCCTGAACACTAGCAAAGGGAAAAAAAAAAAAAAAACAACCAAAAAACCTTGATACTTAGGAAGACAATTTGACTGAAATGTTCCATGTACGAGCACTGAGCCAACCCAAGTCCCTCTGCAGTCAACAGTAAAATTCTTGTAACTAAATGTTATGAAACAGAGCACAACGAGGTAAAGCCATTTTTAAGGCACACTCCTCTTTCTGACTTTGATCCTCGCTGAAAGAGAACAAAACACTATATGAAAATGAAAAAATCCTGTATGAAATCAATGCTGACAACATTAAACCATATCTATACATGTCAAACAGATGATACTGTTTTCATCATATTTTGCCAATGGCCATGTTGTTAGGATGGATACATAAATACTTGCTTAAACATCTTTACTTCAGCACAGTGCTTCTATAGAAATGCTTTGGTAGCCAAAAAACTATTTTAAGCAGGTCAACTTTACTGCTTTTTTATTCTCTACTCTTCGGAAAAACTGGCACTTCTTCAGGACTCCATGCTGCTGTCTCTCATATTTTCATCACTTATTGAAAATCTGCCTGAAGGATGAATTCACAAGCATGGCAGTAGCACTATTTATTTACCAGCCACATTTACTCTGCTAATAGACCTGTAGCAGTAGCACAATCTAAGCAATCTATAGTGAATGGAGAATCCTAGCTCTTCCAAATAAAACATGTGACTGAAAGCAGGTGGTATAAATGGTTTACAACCCACTGGGAGGATGTGACTAATGTGTGACTGTACTACTGTCTGTTGCTGGATAGAATTAAAACAGGTTGCCTTATATCTCTGGTCCAGAAACTACTGGTTATATCCATCACTTAATCTGATTTCTCAGTGTAAATATTTCAGGGAATCTATCTATCTATCTATCTATTTGGTTTAGGGATATTTTCCCCCCAGGTTATTCTATTTCTGCATCCAATAATACACCATACTTTACTTGTGCTTTGCCTGAAAAAAAGTCCCAAAGGCTCTAAAGTCCATCAGGGAATTGCTAATCAGTAGTGTTGATTTTACTGTATACAGATACAGTCACTGAGCACTATCCTCCTACAGAAAACTTCAGTTAGCTGGGACTAAAGTGCTCAGCAAGCTTCCCACTTCCTAGTTATTGCAGGTTTTTTCTTCCCATTAAATAAATGTGACATTGTCTGAATATTTCTTTTAGCTATGCTTATGGATTGTCTTTATTATATCTTGGTTATTACACTTTCCTTTTTTTCTTTCAGTACTTTACATCAGAAATTCACAATTTCTAATGGAATCCACTTGGTAGCTATGGTACACTCTTGCAAGATGTTTGAGCTATTAGATCTTTGCTAGTTTTTGAAATCACAGGTAGGAATGGGCTGCCTGGGTAGCAAATGTTACTAATCTAAATTGCATAAATATCTCTGTGTTCAAACATCTCTTTGCATTCTGTCGGAAATATGAGAAACATGAAGAATGGCTTCACTTTGGGTCTTAGGTTGTGTTCAAAACTTGTTCAGTTCAACTCTTTTGAATACCTGATATCAGAATGATGCATAAACCAAAAGCAGACTTCAAATCTGCCTTTTGTAAACCTAAATAAATTAATCCAGTTTTGGATTAAAGAATGCCTTTTAGGTGCTCCGTCTCCAAGGCAGTGCAAAGATAGCTGTGATAGCTGCCAGCAGGAATGTTTTTTAATTCTGATTCAAACAGAAAGTAAAATTTCCTCACAGTTGAGCATTGTGGGGTTTTAGTCTGTATTCATCCTTTCTCTGAAGAACATCTGCATACAGACAGCACTGCTAGTGCAAGTAGATTATTATATATTTTAAATTGCAAAGCACTTAAGTTTAGAACTCTCTCCAAATAGCCTTTAGACCTTTTAGGTAATAAGAGACAATGGAAGGCACTTATAGAATAGCCAGAATTTCAGCAGCAATAGATAAAATACTAAAAATTAACTGATTTAAGCAACATCTCTTTTCCTGATATCCCATTATTTTCTCCCCGTCACTTTTTCCTCATGTGCTTCTGATTCTTTTCATTGCCAGCCAGTGTTTGCTATTTCCAACACATGAATCCACATTCATGAGCAGGTGAGGTAGAGGTGTCATGCCATATGTAAGGGAAAGGTTTAATTGTACAGCCCTAATAGTTAGTGATGATGTGGTTCAGAGCCAATGTGTGAGGATCAGGGAAGTGGAAAACAAAGGACATGTTATAGTAGGTGTCTCATCTTCAATCTGTTTTTGGTAAACAAATATTCTATCTATAGCAGAAATAAATACATAATAAAATATTCCATCTGGACAGTTGAAGTAGCAAGCCATTACTCTGCTCTGTTGTTTGGTTTAGATACTTCTTAGATTATATATTAAAAAGTTATGGTTCAGGAACTGCACTTAGAACAATCCATTAATAATAAGAGTATTCATAGCAAATACTATGTGCCATTTTAAGAATTATGGTTGTTCATAAGTGTATAGACAATTGCTTTTTCTATTTTATGAAGTGTGAAAGAAAAAATTGCTTATCTTATATTAACTCATAACTATGAGCTAAGAAAATCAGAAAGTGACAGCTTATGGTAATGTGTTGCATATTGTTTCGGTTTGAGCCAATTTGGAGACTTTGGACAGAAGTCTCCTCCCTCAGATTCAATATCCCTGGTTTCTCCAATACAGAGACCAAATAGACCCACTAGTCTATTGCAAAATAGTAGACATTAAGGAAGAGACTGTCCCTAGCCCTACTAAAGAGACCTGTAATTATCACAAAATTTTTCTTCCAGTTTCATTGACCAAATTGAATTATTCCCACAGTCAAAGCATATTTTCCCTTCAATTCATAGTATCTATTCTTCAAGGTAATCCCGTAGTTAGTTTTAATATTCCTCTAGACTATTAGATAAATGGGTTTTTTGAGCACTGAAATTTACCCTGATTGGCTACCTTTGAAGGCAATATAGTAGATAATTATCTTTGCTTTTTGTGATAACTGGTTGTAGAAATATTGGGTACACTAACAGAGAATATTTATTGGCATTTTAAAACTATGTTACCTGTCTATTACTTTTTTCAGAAGATTAATTTCTATCCAGACCATCCAAGTAAAATTTTAAGACGCTTTCTCATACAAAATCTGCAGTGAAAAACCTGAGAGCTTTTATGAGCTTCCTTTTACAAATTCAAAACCAAGGAAACACACCTCTGCAAACACAGACTAGGACATTCCTAGAAGCTAACAGTTTGTATTTTGTCTCTTCACACTCAAGCATGAGTCTGGCACTTATAAATTCTTCAAATGTATCCAAATGATAAAAAAATATCCAGGTGCCAGGGACCAGACAAGCACTGACCTGAAACAGAAGAAATAAAAAGAGGTAGTCCCAGAAAAAAGTGTATGGAAGAAAAAGCAAATTAGTAGTTCAAAAACAGTAAGTCATCAAACTTAAACAGTGTATGTGAGAGTGCAGAAGCAGTTTATATACAAAATTACTGAATTACTAAAGAGACTGTGATATGCTGAATTTAAAAAAAAAATTGTTACATGATAAAATGTCATAAGGTTGCTTAAGTTTGCACTGTCCAGAGTAGACTGCAGGAAAGTGATGGAAGACCTAAACAAAAGCCTTATGATAGTATGATTAAGTACTTAATATGCACATTGAAGAGCATACACATTTAAGAGAAATATATAAATCAGCTGTATGGTTTAATTGTATCCACATACATGCAAGTTATTACAGAAAGCCAGACAAACTGCATTAAAAAAATAGGAAAAAAAATGCCCAAATCCTACCAGTACTGAAGAGAATGCCTTTATATGAATAAACAGTACAGTCTTGCCTGGTATATTCTGTGCAGCACTGAACACTTACCCTGTAAAAATATATATCAGCATCAGAAATGTCTGGTTATTGACAAAGAAAGATGAAGAGATGCTTTAAGGATTTGTACTTTACATCAGGAAGAAGAATACTAAGTGATATCAAATATATAACATATATAATGAATGGAACAATAAGCAACTATTATCTCTGACCTGTGACAAGAGAATAAGAACACACAATCAAACAAAAAGAAAGCAAATTCTCAAGTGATTAATTGCGTTTTCACCCAAACAGAAATAAAACCAAGGAAGTCACTGCCAGAGGCTGTCAGGTATCTACCCATGTGCAGAAGCTAGACTGAAAATTTGCATTCCACTAAAGGAATCAAGTGGTAACATAAGACGGATAAAGATCTTGGAAAAGACACTATATAGACTACTTTAAAGACTTGGCCAACCTCTAAATAGAGATCAGAAGCCTCAATACAGGAGTCTGCCAAGCTCCTAAACCTTCTCTTGAAGGAGCAGGGACTGTTCACTCTTTTGATAAAGAGCTAACTGACATTGGGCCTAAATCTAAATTACAACTCTTATATTCATTAGTGGAAAACTCAACTTGAGGAACTTTCTGAATTCCTAATTCTGTCCATAGGCCACATCTACGGACTTGCAGTTTGACCCAAGTGCGGGAGGATAAAAAAGTGGAAGAGAAAGAAATAGTCCCCAAGCATACTGGAGTTTAGAAGTTTTGGTCTGAAGAAAGGTCTGGTTTAGGTATACCATCAAACCTAAAAGCTACAGGGTGAACTTAATCAGCATTAGATATTCTTTAATATAAACACAGATAGTTGTCTGGTGACAAGGCTGATCATACCTTTTGTCTCAATATTTCGGCTGAAACCAACACAGTTTCATTCCTGCAAAGACTGAAGGTTTGGTTTGGAATTACCTAAAGAAGCGCAATGGAAAATATTTCAGAAGCACTGAAACTTCAAACATTACTTTAATTCCCTGATGAAACTGATTGTAGCCATCACTTTGCAGTCACATCTTGATGTACTTGTGCACCTCCTTCCAGCTGGCTGCTTATTTAGTTTGTTTCCTCTGTGGTTTTAGTGTTAACAGAACACTGTGAAGTTCTACAGCCTGTGAACTAATTTGGTTTCTTTGTAGGTCTTCTATCAGCCAGAGCCACCTCTCTTTTAAATGAAGTAGAGACAGTAAATCACAGACCTTCAATGTCCAAGTGAAAAAAAACACAACAAAAACAAAACCACCAAACCACCAAAAGAATTCAATACCATCTTCCTGCCAGCAGGCCAGAACTGTCAGCTGTAAGCTAGAACAGTCAGCACACATACCTGAGCCCATGCTCATACAATAGAAGAGCAACCTGTATTAGTGAGGAAAACTATTTCAGATTCAAACTCTTCAAGAATTACTCCAAAGTAAAGCCTTATTTTAAATATCAAAAAACTAACTTATCTATACTATCTTTTGAATCAGCCCCTTTACCTAGTGCAGCCTGAAAAGAGCATGAAACAAAGTTTCTACAGCAGTGTCAGAAGAGGAAGAAAAAAAATTAAGGGAAAAAAACCCTTCAGAGTAGAAAACCTCCTCAGAGTAGACTCATCAAAGAAGTGGCAGAAGAAAAGACTGTCAGGGAGAAAAGAAGTTGACCTACCTACAGATGCAGAGCACTCATACCACTGTTAAAACAAGAAAATTAAGTACTAGTCACCAAGTCGTCCAGTCCTGTGGCTTTTTAATGGTGGTGCTACTGGTCTGTATTGGTGATGCAGGCAAAAGGGAGACCCACCATGAGTAGGTCTTCAATTATCTCTGTATGTCTTATGCACAGTATGAGGCCCAAAGGGGCATCCTAAATGCCAAAAGTCTGGAGTTTGGATAAAAGAAGGCTTCATTGTAAGATAACTCACATGTCTTTCCCATTGTGCTTCTGATATTTGCTTCTGGATAAAATATAATTGCCTGTTCTTATCACCAGGGTAAGTGGTAGGCATTACTATTTACTTTTGATTTTCAGTCTGCTGGAAAACTGCTAAGGTTCACTTCATTTAGATATAAGAATAAATAGAACAGCTTTTTACCAATTATTATTTCATTGTTGTGTTTTAAACAGCAAGTATGTAAGTAATTTCTAGCTCTAGTGTAAACATATTGAGCTAGCAAATGAGGGGAGACCGGTATTCAACTTCTAACCCTAGTTCATATCCTAATTGAGGTGGGAGAGATGGGCAGCTACTTTGCTGATTAAAGGAAGGTGCTGCCAGAGAGCTTCTCATATTTTCCACTTAAATGATTGCAATTCAAGTTAATGGAGGCCTATGCCTAAGAGCTTGAAAGCTGTCCTCACTTTTTTGCAGAAGGCTGGGCTGCAATCACTAATCAGTAAGGGAAAAGATCAGAAGCAGATGGTAAAGTGCTTGCTGTTGGCTCTATTCAGGGGGAATACTCCTGACTCACATTGGTCTCTATCAGTTTTAGAACTGCTCAAGTGCAGCATAGAGCAGCCACAACAGAAGGGAAGGCGTAGAATTACTGGACAGAGTAAGTTCCCCACTTTGGAGGTATTTTCCTTCCTTTTCATGTTACATCTAGAAAATCAAGTTACCTGGGACAGAAGGTACACTTTTTCCTGGAGAACATTTAACACATGAAGATTAGGAATTGTACACTCCAGTACACAACCAGGGTCAGAACATTCAGTGATGCATAATTAATGAAGCAACCATGAAATCACACTGACAAAGATATTTTGTCTGTAATCAAAAACTAAAGTTTAACAGCAGAGTTTATTTTCTCCTACGTCATGAGAAGCTGATGTGTGATTTTCCCATGCTGGTGTGACGACCAGTATTCAAACTTAATTTCTTTTAAAATGCATTCTGAGTTTGTGAAATGTGCTCTCAGTATATCAGACACAAATGCATAGATGCTATTATCTGTTATTTTATTAAGCACATCTTTAAGAGCGAAAGTAAAAATGAACCTGACTGCAGGGCAGTAAGATGCACTCATGTAGAAATTGCATTGTTAATGCATTTCATCTTCCCACCTCAGGGAGTGAAATCTTTGCAAAAATGGCTGCTATCCTACCTCCCATCTGCATCCTCTTTGAAGATTCCCTAGAGACATGACTGCCAGTTACTCACAGCCTTTCCAGGAGAGAAAATATGCACTAGGATATGATCCCACAGTTTCACATGACAAATTTTATTGTTATCATTCACCTGATGTGCCGGTATCAGGCTAAGCAAACAGCTATCTGGATGAGTTGATCTTATTCAGAGCACTGAAGATCAAACTGAAAGCTCTGGAAGAAATAATGAAGAACATATGCACTCCACGAAACTATTTTTAACACTTTTTAAAAAATAGCTATAAAGTCATGGAAAATCAGACTCCATTACAACTGAGAAAGACACAGGAACTTTTTCAAAAAAGGGTTAAATATTTTTAAAAAAATATTGATTTTCACATGTACTATAGATTTCCTTGTTCAAACTTGAATATTTTCCTATTTTGGATAAAAAATTATTAATCTTACTTGGGATTGCTGGTGTTGAAAAACTAGCTAATAGAACTCAAAAAACATCTTTCTAGAAAACTGAAATAGAAAGAGATTAATTATGGATTTTCAGCTATCAGAACTCAGATTTATTTTGTATTATACTTAACACCCACATTCTGTCATCGCTGGTTTTTCTACTTTTCTCTACATCTACCCATGACTCATTGTCGCTTGCAAATCCAAAGCATTTAATTTTAGACGTTTGTTTTCTGAGAATCAGTCATAAATGACTATAAGAGCTGACAGTCATTTAAGACAAAAATGTCACCTCCCTTCAGAAATGTTGAGCCTTATTCTCTGTGCTCTTATCTTCCTATTCTTCCATTTAATTCTGCAGATGTAGTCTTAATTCACATCAGCCTCAGTGAAGAATCAATTACATAATTTCAGGGCTTAGCAAAGAACAACAGTTAACTAGGAGCAGCGGATTCAAAACACTTATTTGTGCTATAGTAATGTTGTATTGTCAGCAAATGCTATTTTAAGGGAATTTGTACCTCCTGCAGTAGAAAGGAATAAATCTCAGACCAAAAAGATAATATCAAACCCAATATTACTCAGTTTTACAATTTTAAAAGTAGAATCATTCTTAGAATGGGTTAAATGTGTATGATGACTGCTCCAACCATTTGCATTACTTGTCTTTTAAATAATTTTAAGCTAGTTTTCCATGTTGTTTTCTTCACCCTGCTTTAAATTGAACCAGTGATTTCTTGTTTTACTGTGATACCCCAGCAAAACTTGCTGGGATATCACAGCTTTTGTGGAGCTCTGCCAAACAAGTGAGCCCACACAGACTGGCACAGGTCAATTCCATAATATCAAATGACCTTGATGGCTTTTAAAAAGGTACATTTTAATCAGACTGATCAAGACAAATTGCACACATGGTTTCTTTGACTGTATATAAAGCTGGTCAGGCTGGGCACATAAATATGTCTAGAAGAAACAGAACTCCAAGAAAACCAAGACCAGATCCTATTCATACTATCATATCACAGATTATCCAGGCTGGTATATTACATCCAGATTTTTTTTAAAAGCATCAATGCCTGCACAATTTTACTTACTAACTTAAGTAATAACAACGCTTTGAGACTACAAGAAAACAGGCTTTGTTTCAAGCAGATTGCCTTACAAAAATGTAAGTCTTGAGGGCTATGGAAGACAATAGAAGAAAAAGTACAACTTCTGAGGGACTGAAGGAATGGCATCAAAGTACATCTGTTGGGGTATGGGTCTTTCACTATTGCCAGAGACTGAAAGATGTGAAGATACTGAGGTCAAAGTGTTGACAGTGGGAGATAGGGAGACACAAAAGAATGGGGACAAGGGGATATCGGGAAAAGCAATTGTGGGCCTAGGGAGGAGTGTGTAAACAAGTAAAAGAGCTCAGGAATGAAATGCAATTAATGAGGGTTAAAGCAAAATTCAGAAAGAAAGGAGGGTATTTAGGAAAGAGAGACTGGTAAGGCAAGGGATTTGTCCTTTATGTGAGAGCAGTGGGAATGCATGGAGCTCTGCCTAGGGATGGACACGAGCCAGCTGAAAATTTACATGTTAGGATTGGTGGGCACTCTATGGGTGACATTGCAGTGGACATCTACTACAGACTTCCTGTTCAAGAGGTAGGTGAGGTGTTCTTAATGCAAATAGTTGTTAGCTCGTGTGATAACCTATGAGCTCTTCAGAGGCCCTGGGTATGTAGAGTCTTGCAACCAGAGTACACTGAAACTTCCCTTTTAGTCACCAGCAGTGACTACATTAAAGTTATAAAAGAGATGACTACCCAGTCTGTAAATATGCTGCTTTTTTTTGCTCAGTAGTCAGACACACTAAAGGCAAATTCAGACCCGCTCCAAATGTCTTTGCAGCCTCATGGGAATCTTTCCATTGACTCCAGCAAGAGCTGAATAATAAATATTGCACCAAAGATGTGCAAGGCAGGCTCATTGTGCAATATATTCATAACACTGACATTTGACTAGGCTGCAATGGGCCATGAGTCATGTACTGCTAGATGTAACAGTCCGAAGACAAAAAATGTTATAGACATAATAAAAACTAAAACATTATCCAGCCACAAGTACATCCAAAGGTCTGAAAGAAGTGAAATTTTAAACACTCAGTAACTAAGAATGCAGGAATTGCTCACTCAGCCATCTGAGGTAGTTAGGTGATACCTAACTATTCTAAAGTGAAGAAATGATGGCCTGATAAAAGCTTCTTGTTTTGCAATAGATTTGAATATTACCCATAAGTTTGTTAAATACAGTCCCAAACAGGTTAAGCCCTCTAATGAACGGGACCAAGTACAGCTCTGTAGCAACTCCTCAACCACAGACTCATGAATCAAACCATTAAACAAAATCTTTTTAGTGACCAGAATTGAACTAAGGTTGACTCTACCTCAGATTTCTTTTTAATATTTTGGGGACTGATTCAACCCATGATCCCAACATCCACAAGCACATCCCTTCGTCTACCAGAACAGGAGCTGAACCTAAGCTTTTCTAACTCTTTCAGTAGATAGTTATAGCAGTGTACAGTGAGGGCTGGTTGCTCACTAAAGGATGGGAAGGTGGACGCCATACATGATGCCCAGCCAGCAGGTCAGGTGTCTAGCCAGCCAGGGGCCAGCCCCACGGTACCCAGGCAAGGTGAACAGGGAAGGACAGACCCAGAAATGGGTTGAGCCAAGCTCAGCCAAGAGTCCAGACCATCAGGCAAATGCCTGATGATGAGGCAGGTCTGAGGTCAAGTCAGAAAATGAATATTCAGATTAGGGTCTTGATCCACACAGCCCATGCCCAGGCAGGACAGGGCTGAGGCTGAGTTGGAGACCAGCAGTCCTCTGACACAGCTCAGGCAGGGACTGAAGGCCCTGGGCTGAGCTGGAATCAGCCCACGGGCAGAGGCCCAAGGGGAGGTTGGTCAGGACCATTAAGGTCTGATGATCATAGAATCATAGAATAATCTGAGCTGAAAGGGACACACAAGGATCACTGAAGTCCCACTCCTGTTAAGATCATTCACCAGAAGCAACCAACTAAATGATTCAAGATGCAGTTAAAAATTGCAGGTAATAAGCATAAATGATTATCTGCTGGACACTTCCTGTCAGAGGGGAAAGAATTGTGAACAATAAACAGAATGACTAGTATCATTTCAGGTTTCATGTATCAATGACAGATTTGGGACCAGCTTTGTGACTATCAGGAATTAGGAAGGAAGCTGAGACACAATTCATATTTTACAAAAGTGATTTTCTAGTGTTTGGGTTTGGATTTTTTTGCCTATGTATTATAAAACATTATGATGCACTATATATGAGAGAATTCCAGATTTTACAATAACTGCCACTTACATGCAAAAAGGTAAGCTTAAATATGTATCAATTTATATTTCACTACTTCAGTTGTTGAACACATAAATGCTACATAAAATGTTGATCCTGTTAAAATCAATGACAACCACTGTAATTCCCCTTTGCTAGAGTTAGTTTTTCAGTTTTTCATTCCTCAATATTTTACTAAAAATCAACAGTTTAAATAGGCAAGTCTTTCTGCATTGACACCTGGCTCAAAGTTTCATTAAAATATTGTTAAAATGTTGGACAGATGGATTAACTGAGACTAAACATTACCCCATATAAATTAACCCTACAAGTATAATGAAAGCCCTCTTTCACACATGCTGCTATAAAGCCTTTGTTAATAAGAATTCCCCTTCTTGGATGCTCAAAATGAAGTATTGTTCATTGCCATATGGCTCACATTAAATACAAGGAAACAAACAAAACCACAGTAAGTCTTTGACATTTTAATAACTGTGGATCAGCTACTCCTACCAGAAGCTGCTTTATTGGCTAATTACACTCCCTGGTAAACCATTAATTTCAGCATCCGCCTTTTTCCGCTAATTTTGAGTTCAAATCTTGGTGCTGGAAAAAGTTATAGGCATTATAGTAGCCCTTAAGAACCTCATCTGAGATGAGGGTCCCTTTGGCATTGCATCATTAGAATATGAAAGAAAGCTTTTGAATAAGATTGATTACACAAGACAGAGAGACAAAAATGATGAAAGTGAATGGACATCAGAGTCCCTCCATTTTAGGATAGATATTTTCTCCTGTGGATAAAAAGGCTCTTACAGAATCCATGCTGGGGGTCTGGCTGGCTCCAAGGGCTGGTCAATAAAATTTTGCACAAGCACAAGGTTCCCGTTAATCATTACTTTTAAAATCTAAGTGGCTTACCATTCAGTTACCATTCAGTAATTTAGTGCTCCTACTGCTACCAGGAGCACTTGTAGGTTTTCAGTAGTTTATAAGATCCTCTCTCAATCTCCATTTGAAAAGCAGATTTGCTACTGAATACAGATAAGACAGAAAATATATTTTCAGTACAGTATTGTGCTACACATAAATTATTCCTCTTTGAAAGGAGAGATGTGGTGATGGGACTTCGGAAGCACCACTGATTAAAGAAGAATTTGGCTCATAGAGAATGGGAATAATTAATATAAGTCCCGTGAAATTTAAGTGAAAGACTGATGCATATGATAAGAACTGAGACACCACTGCATTGTTGCCTACCATGATATCAGAGTACTATCTTGTACTAGATGAGATGTCCAGTTAAATGAGGACACCCACAAATCAATGTTATTATCTAGTTATGAACATTCTCCTGAGATCAGGCCAAACATGGCTGGTACCTTTGCTTGTAGACAGTCCCATACTATGTGGAGGGAAACTAATAACCCTTCGTGCATGGACAGACTGAGCTTGGGCATCATGGAGTTATGGCAATACATCACAGATACAAGAAATGGAGTAACATTAAACATTTCTTACACTACAACACTATTAAAAGATAATCCTCTAAGGCTTTAGGTGATCCCACATAAATATTTGGAAAGACAACAGAATCCAAGAGAAAATACCCTACTTTCAGTAACTCAAAGACATGAAAGCACAATGATTTTCCTAAATAATGGTGTTCAGAAAATAAAGAGTAGATGCTCTGTGGATCTGATGGTGATAAAGACAGCTGCAGAGACACATGGCTGGGGCTGCTAAAAGCTCAGAGCTCAACAATTCTGACAGAGAAATCTGCTCCCATCATTCTCTGTACCCCTACACTCACTCTGATAGATGCACATAGAAAGAAAAGGATCTATCAGCTGCCTCCTCGGTCTCTACTGAAAGACAATTTTGCCAGGCTTTTTCGCTAAATAACTTATATTATTTAAAATAAAACCAGTGGAAACGGACAAGATTACATTTGTATTTCAGAAATGTCTTGAAAAGACATCATCTTGAAAACACAATTACTTTCAGCACTGACTTGCTCTGCAATATTACTCGGACATGATGAAGGAAACAAGCACAAGAAATACAAGATAGGCAAGAAATGGGCTAAACGAAACATAATGATATGTACTGAAAGTGGAACTCAAATGAGGGACCATTCTTAAAGGAGATCTTCAAGGATCCATTTTAGGATGAGTCTTTTCTTAATATTTCACTGATGACTTGGACACAAAAAATACATGTACTAACTACTGTCTGCTGACGGAAAACTGTGAGGCAGCAACAGTCTGGCTGAGGACCAAAATATCATACAGAAAGTGCTGTATGACCTTGATGAGTGAAGTAATAGAAACTGGATTAAATATTAATACTACAAAATACAGTGTTATGCACTTGAGGGCTGCTATGAAATATAGACAACTGGAGGCAATAGAGGAAAAGGACGGTCATCATAGGATCCCCAAGACACCCATTTGGTACATCTTTGAAAAATGCAACTGAAATCATATGATGCTTCAGGAAAACTATTTCCAGCAAAGAAAAGAAAGTATAAATGTTATTGTGTAAAAGCACTTTTGATGTTGGTGCACAAATGCAGTCTATACTTACATGTTATAAAAAGATACAAACTGGATCAGGTGTAGAGAATTCTTTGAAGATAACCAAAGGGATAGACAGATTCTGTCTTCTGAGGGAAGAGTTAAAGACACTGGCACACTTAGCCCAGGAAAAAGAAAATTAAGCCAATTATGATACCACATATACATTGGGTTTGTGTGGCAAGATTTTGATAGTGGAAGGGCTACAGGGGTGACTTCTGTGAGAAACTGCCAGAAACTTCCCTCATGTCCAACAGAGCCAAGGCCAGCTGGCTCAGGATGGACCTGCCACTCGCCAAGGCCAAGCCCATCAGCGATGGTGGTGGCACCTCTGGGACAACAGACTTAGGCAGAAAAACGGCAGCTGGAGAGAGGGATGAGCATGTGAGAGCAACAGCTCTGCAGACACCAAGGACAGTGAAGGAGGGGCAGGAGGTGCTCCAGGTGCCAGAGCAGAGATTCCTCTGCAGCCCGTGGTGAAGACCATGGTGAGGCAGTTGTGCCCCTGCAGCCCACGGAGGTCCACAGTGGAGTAGAGATCCACTTGCAAGACCATGGAGAACCACGTCAGAGCAAGGGGATGCCCAAAGGAAGCTGTGATAACTCAGGAAGCCCACACTGGGGCAGGCTTCTGTCAGGACCTGTGGGTCCATGAAGAGAAGAGCCCACAACTAGAATAATTTCGCTGGCAGGACTTGTGACCCCATGGGGGCCCACACTGGAACAATCTGTTTCTTTGTTTAGAAAAAGCAAACTGGATTTGCTATCATCTACATCACTTTGTATCTTATGTTCTTTGTAACATAGACTGTGACTAACTATATTAAAGGCTTCAAAATAGCTGATATTAAACAAAATAATGGAGCAGCAATCCTGCAGCACTGCTTTCTGACTGTACCAGTTTCTATAATGTCTTCATGTAAATAACTGATTTACCCTAATAATAACTGGGAGAAACAAAGCTTTGGTGGAAGAAATTACCAGCTCTTTGAAGCTTTAAAAGTTTTATAATACTTCAGTAATTTAGAGAACACATGCATATAAATGTCACAGAAGTATAAACACAGAAAGATAACCATGAAGAATATACCAAGAGCAAACACCTATGTCCACAGTAATATACATATATCCTATTATATAGGAAAGATTCTGTGTGAGACATACATGTCCGTATAAAACAATGGTTAATTTATATCAGAATTATTTGTTATCTAACTTGTAAAAGTTTGTACAAATTGGAAGAAATTTAACAAATCATTTTTGAAACAATTTTCTTAAAAAGCTTGTTATTGTTCCTTTCCCCAGTATTCACCTTTTTTATTGCTAAGTGGAAAGCCTTCAGAATTCTGTAATGAGCAGGAGTCTTCCACTTTTATATAACAAAAGTGACTTTATGAAGAAGGTTAAACATTTATAAACAAAACCACACAACCCAAAATCATTAAAACATTTCATACTGAAAGCCAGGTAAACCAAATCAAACACCCTTTACAAAACTTACATTCTTTGAATGTAAGGCATTTTCCCTTCTAAAAAGCTGCAAAGTCAATCATTGCCTAAAAGAAAACACCATTCCAAAGGCCCAAAGAAGTGTAAATGTCCATCACAAAGCAAAATGTTCTATTAGTAGAGTACCTTGTGCACTATAAACAAGACAAAAGAAATTGCATTCATCTACTTGCAAACTCAGCACATTATTGGAGGAGAGAAAGTCCTCTAATGAAATCAAACATGCTTGTGTTTTAGATCAAACATAATTGTGTTCAAATGCTCTGGAATACTATTTATTGTTACCTGCAATACTATGTCAGTATTGTCTCTTGCAACATTTCTCTCATTTAAAGTGAAATTAAACCAGAAATACTATCCTGACTAGTAACTATCTGGCAGATGAAATTAGACAGAGTTAGAATGATGTCTGTGAAAATTCAACATCAGCAAAAGAATTTTTTTCTTTAAAATTTGTTATCTTGTTAACGGATAAGAAAGATACTGAAGCATTATTAAGAGAGAGTAAAATTTCAGTTTATGATAGTAGGTGAAGTCAGAAAGTGTGGCTTCCAAAGAAATCCTATCAAAAAAAGAGTTGGAGAATTGGTGGCAGAGTTTTGAAGAAAATAAATTTTTAAGGAAAAAAAAAAAGAAAAATCTTGATACAAACTAATTCACATAACATCGCAGTACCTAACGAAGTCTTTAAAGATGCTTAAATAGATTAGTCTTTCACAGGAAGGTTTCAAATCCTTTTCATTATATCTTTATTAGAAAGGCTCTTTTTAAAAAAGTAAGTATCTTTCAAATGTTAATTGAATAATTCAGATTCTCCATTCAAAAAAACCTGAAAAACAACTTCAGTTCTTCTTTGATGGAAATTGGTAATTTGCCCCTTGTCCCTCCTGGACAGGATGTGGTGCATATGTAAGCCCAAGAGTGTTTCATTCAGTGAAGAAACTATTTAAGGAGACTGATTATCAAGGACTGAAGATTTATATGACCAGAGGCTTTTGAAGACATGAGAGAGAGTCATGCACTGAAACGACTTGAATAACATTCTTCTACAGAGCAGAGAAGTTAATAGAAAAACTGCAATTTTACCTGTTGTTATTGTAACAACACATATTTTCATCATACTTGCATAAGATTTCTCAACTGGTATGCACCAGGTGTGTTGCAACACTGCAGTCCATCAGAAGAGGACCTGACTGTTAGCATACAAGACAACCAAGTAAGATGATTTCTACTAGATCTGGAATCAACATTTATTTCTACAATTCAGAAGTGGTAAGAACTAGCACAGAATAATACAAGCTGCAATAGAAGCATCTATTTCCTCATACTACTCTACTTTTGGAGAAGTATTTAGGTTAATAATTTATGAATATTCATCAATTCCTTAGACATTGACTAAAGCCCAGAATATCTATGCTGTATCACTCCTTGAGACATGTTCCTCCAGCATGAACTCCTGCAAAATACTCCTGCAGAGCTTTCTCATTCCTGTATCTAACTCCACAAGCCAACAAGACAGCTCTTTCTAAAGTATTGTTCACCAGAAACTAAGATAAGGAGTTAAAAAGTGTTGGCAAACCCTGAGTTAAATTTGGATTTATGCAAATACTATTTAGTTATGATATGCCAGCAGAGACCCATGTGAATTTTTACAAATACAATCAAGTTTTGCCAGACACAATTGAAAAAAAAGAGATTTCCTCTACACAAATACTGATAGAAGACACAAGTACATAAACCTTTAGCATAAATAGACAGTCAGTTATGAGATTTTCTTACATTCCCTGCCCACCGTAAGTTTTTCTTGAAAACACTGTAAAGATAACATAAGTAATATATAATCCTGATTTATCATGTAAGACAGCAACTGATTTCTTGCAACAAACTTACAGGCTACAGTCTAGAACTTACCAGTGTGAAAAACATTTTAAACAATTCTGTCTTATCACCCAAATCATCTCGACCCAGTTTATGCAAAAGTATCACAACTTCAATGCTTAAAACATACACTCAAATTACATGTTTTCTTCATTCTTTCCCAACACTTTAAAAAATAATAATTCTTTCCTGGTTAGCAAATAAAGATATCCCTTATATTTTTTTTAAATAAAGGTTAAAAATACAACAGTGAATACAGATAGAACAACTCCAAAAGGACAGAGTCTCCTTTAGACGTGCAAGCCAGTGCAGAATTTGGGGTAGAAATAGTAGTACAGGTTTCCACGGTAATGATTCAGTCATTAAATGATTGTGAGCTGCTATCCTGCTCACATTAGTGAATTATGCTGCAGTTAAAACCATTCATTAGCTGGATCTGTCTTGGGGGACATTTACTTCATGGCAAGACTATTAAGATAATTTGTATAGCAGACATACCTGCTTTTAGCTCATTCAGATAACAAAGCAGTCTTTAAACAGGTTTTTAACCTGACACAATCATCCATTCTAACACCTAACCCTTTCATATTCAGGACTAAATACTGTATTGAACTGCAATTTTTAAGGCTCTGATGAGAGTAATAAGGTACCGCCTCACAAACTTTAAACTGGTTTGTCCTCCAAGGGACATGTATTTGAGTAAGGAAGGATAGCACAAAACAGACTCTAAACTGATCCTGAGTTAAGGGCCAAACAGCAGGAATCCAAACCATTTATAGGTGAACTCAAGACTTAAATTTTTGTTTGATTCTGTAAATACACAAGGGTCTTTCAGACACTTTAGACACCCACTTAGACCACTTCTTCTCTTCAGAGAGAAAAATACATCCATATACAGACCTATCTTCTCAAAAGATGGACAACTTGGCTAAGTTTGTGGCTGCAAGTTACCTTACACCCAACTGTCACACAGGTTGTTTCATGGATCCGTTTCCCTCTGAAGAAAAATTACTTAGGGAAGTAAACGGAGACTTTCTCCTCACTCTTCCTCACCTGTGCAAAACTGATCCTCCACTTTAGTATTTTTTTGTTCATACGTGATTTTTTCACTCAGTTAATATCTGCTTAAAGGAAAGATATGTAGGGAGTCTTACAGAGTACCAGCTAGTTTACTGGATCCACTGATCTGCATCTTGCATGCAGATATTTGACCAAAATTGCATATGCATTAGCTCTGAAGACCAAAAAGAGGAGTCCATTCTTTTGAAAGCCCTTATATACCTATATTTTTAGTATTTTTGCTTTCAGAAGGAAGAACATACTTACCAGGGGGCACATAAAGGAGCTACAGTTCCTGCTCGACCCCAATTGCTCTGTACAGATTGATGTGCTCTCCATGTCATATGACAGAGGATGTGTTGTGCTGTTCAATAGCACCCTTATTCACATCCTGACTGGATCCAGTCCTGATGTATAGCAGTACTGTGTGAACAGATTGCTTTCATGACAGTTTTGAAACTCAGAGGGAGCCAGTTTGAATTGCAATTTTATTTTTAACCATCCTACAAGTGATGTCTACAATCTAAGACACAACTGTCTCCAACATGATGCCAGTGTAAATAAGTGGACTGTTCTGAATGGTTACCTCATATAACTTTAAAGGGCAACCCATGACCGAGGAGAGATTCAGAGTACAAGAATCCACTTTGCAAACAACTTCGCCATTTTTTTTTAGTTCTCTGGTGGTAACTACAAAAAAGGTGATGAATTAGGAAACTGCTCCAAAAACTACATGAAAGGACACACGTGCAGCTTGAATTCTGGATTCCTGGATAACCGAAATAGTATGACTCAGAGGACTCAATAAGCTTTCCAATCATCTATTTCACAGAAGTACTTCAAGTACTTTTTAAACATTTTCAGCTACAATCGTGTGATTATTTTAGCACTTTGCACTTACACTATGAAATGAACAAATTGAACAAGACTAATTATGCACATTCTTTTTGTACAGGATGATATTTATCTCAAGTGGTATAATTGGCACTTTGGTTACGTGTACAATATGTAATGGAGTGTAATACAGAGATACCAAGCTAACAGGAAAGAACATGATCACGGTAATTACAGCAAGAGTGTGGACAATGTGGAAGGGAGGAGAACTTGGAGCAAAATTAAGTTCCAGAACAAAAACTTCTTTAGCGACTACACTTGGGCTTCTCTAAACAGGTTTAGAATATTTTTACCAGTGAATAAATCGAAGTGCCATACAGTAATTGCCTTTGCTAGACAAGAGCAGATTTATTTTAATCAACCAAATCATACTCCTTTACTAGACAGAAGCCCAAGTCTTCCAGAATAAATAGCCACCTGATTGCACAGTCTCTGGGGCCTTATTGCTCTGCCCGGATAGTTATTATCCTATCAAGGTTTCCATGACAACTTTCTTTGGTTACGACTGACCCCAAGTAAAGCCATTCACTTAAAGTGATAGGACACATTTCAGTTCAAAGCTGGATGCCATGAAATTTCACTTGCCGTCTTATTTTATCTACTATGACAGGACACTCACAAGGGACTCCCAACATGTTGTATTCTCCACTGGATTAAGGCTCCTGCAAAGTGAAATCCACTTTCCACTTGTGGAACTCTTCAGAGAAATCCGAAGATGTTGTCAGAACTGAACAGGAGAGAGGAAATAAATTAATCACATGGAAATAAGATCCCATGCATCAACCACACATATGTAAAAAGTGCCAGACACCACATCAATTACCTACTTTTTTGGAAAAGCGCGTGGACTCATTCAACATCTGTGTTGCATCCCATTAGAGGCAATACTGTAGAGGTAGAAAGAAAACACCATCCTGGGGAAGGATTTCTGAGAAATGCAAGGAATTACCAATTAGCTACAA
Source organism: Corapipo altera (assembly GCF_003945725.1). NCBI lineage: Eukaryota > Metazoa > Chordata > Aves > Passeriformes > Pipridae > Corapipo > Corapipo altera. Next base: position 13,405,628 of record NW_020884876.1, read on the forward strand.
ATTGCTTATTTAATTAATGAAGAATAAAATTATGACACTAATTATTCTTGTGCTAATAGACGGATTTAAGAATTGCTGATAAGTACTATTATTAGTCAGCAATGCAGCCATATCATACAGTATTTAATTTACTTTAGAAAAAATGAAACTGTAAGAGGTTAATAATCCTTCTGATTTATAGAAATTTAACTGCTTGCCTCCTCTTGCTGTTAGCAGCCATGTGGTTAAATCACCATGCCTCATTTTAAAGAAATGAAAATAGAGATTTTTAAAAATTATTTCAATTCCTAATGTCTCTCACAACAAAACTGTCCATTTTGTTGACATTTTGGGCTTTGCCTCATACTGCAAAAAACACTTGGTTACCAATATCATAGTAAATGTATAGTTGCTGAGATGATGCTGAGTGTGCCATCAGCTGCAGGATGAAGAAATGACCCTTGTGCTTTATAGATGTTTTTGGATGTATGTACACACCATAATAACTGTGTAATAATTCCGCCTTCTTCAAATTATGTTTCTGCTGACTTATTTGATTTATTCTGGACTTTTAGCTCTTTTTTTCTCTGAAAAATGAAGCAAATTCAAAAACTATGTTACATAGAATGTTAAATTAAATGTTGTAAAGACTTACTTTTGGAGGGGGGTGAAAAGGAGGAAAAATATATTAGTCATATCACAAAGCAAAGCTAATATATTAATGGTGAATGTGAAAGAAGACAATGGCAAGGTTAAATAACACCTTGTTACAAAGTATAAATAAAATTTTACGTCATTTTCTTAGGCCTCTCACAGATGGTCACCTGTCACATAACTGAGAGCACAGAGCCTGCTCTAAACTGGAGTCTGCCTGCTTTATGAAGCTTAATTCAAAATAAAACTGGGAAGAAACTTCATAGAAATGCCAAGCGTTCTGGGAAGTGCCCAGTCCATAGATCTTGAATTTTCTTGTTGATCAGGAATCACTATGCACAGAGAGTGCTGGACTACACCAGGTACCACAAAGCTTTTAGCAGCCAGGACACCCTCAGGACAAGGGGGGGGGTGGGTCTAGAGAATGGGAAACTGCTGAAAGCTTTAACGAGAAAGATGAGCTCGAAGCAGGTAATTTGTTCTACCTCCAATTCACATCTAAACTGCAAGTCTAAATCTCTGTGTTCTCCATTGGTTTTACTTACTTAGCAAATAATACATTGCAGTCTTCTTAGCCCCATCACTCTACGGTTAACAACCTAATTGATGTTTTCATAAAAATTTGGACTATTCTAGTAAAAAGTCTATATAGTATTAAGAGGACTTAATTAACAAATTTTTCTTAGGAAACTAGCCTCATTGGACCAGTCTTTTTCTTTGAAAGAAAAGCGCTCCAACCACACTGCCTGAGTTGCAAAGACAGGGATTGGGAGAATGAAGAACTGCCCTCTTGTAGGAGAAGATCAGGCCCAAGACCATCTAAGGAACCTGAAGACGCACAAGTCCATGAGACCTCATGAGAAGTGAAGTTTTCACTGAGTAGAAAAGAGGAAATATAACCCCAATTTAAAAAATGGGAAATAAGGAAGACCCAGAGAACTACAGGTCAGCCAGTCTCACCTCTGTACTGAGCGAGATCACAGAGCAGACCCTTCCAGAATACGCTAAGGCATGTGGAAAATAAGGAAGTGATCAGTGACAGCCAACATTGCTTCACTAAGGGCAAATGGTGCCTGACAAATTTGGTGGCCAGGGTTACAGCATTGGTGGATAAGAGAAAAGCAACTGACATCATCTGTCCTACAAGACATCCTTGTCTCTAAACTGGAGAGACATGGATCTGATGGATGGACCACTTGCTGGATAAGGAATTGGCTGGATGGTCACACCAAAAGAGTTGTGGTTAATGTCTCTAAGTCAAAGTTGAGACCAGTGACAAGCAGTGTTCCTCAGGGCTTGGTATGGAGACAGGTGACATTTTAACATCTTTGTCAGTGACATGGACAGTGGGATTGAGTGCACCCTCGGCAAGTTTGCTGAAGACATTAAGCTGGGTGGTGTGATCAACATGCTGGAGAGAAGGGATGCCATCCAGAGGGACCTTGACAGGCTTGAGACGTGAACCCATGAGAGCCTCATGAAGTTCAACAAGTTCAAGTGCAAGGTCCTGCATCTGGGTTGGGGCAATCCCAAGCACAAGTACAGGCTGGGCAAGGACGGATTGAGAGCAGCCCTGAGGAGAATGACTTGGGAGTGTTGGTGGATGAGAAGCTTGACATGACCTGGTAACATGTATTTGCAGCCCAGAAAGCCAACCACGTTCTAGGCTGCATCAAAAGAAGTATGGACAGTAGGCTGAGGGAGGGAATTCTCCCCCTCTGCTTGGTTCTTGTGAAACACCACCTGGAGTACTGCATCCAGCCCTGGGGTCCCCAACATAAGAAGGACAAGGACCTGTTGGAGCAAGTCCAGAGGAGGTCAGTGAAGATGATCAGAAAGCTGGAGTGCCTCTCCAACAAAGACAGGCTGAGAGAGTTGGGATTGTTTAGCTTAGAGAAAAGAAGATTCCAAGGAGAACTTAGAGCCACCTTCCAGTACCTAAAGGGGACCTACAAGAGAGCTGGAGAGGGACTTTTTACAAGGGTATGTAGTGATAGGACAACAGGGAATGGCTTCAAACGGACAGAGGGTAGGTTTAGATTAGATATTATGAAGAAACTCTTTACTGTGAGGGTGGTGAGGCACTGGAACAGGTTGCCCAGAGATGTTGTGGATGCTCCATCCTTGAAGTGTTCAGGGCCCAATTCTACAAGGCTTTGAGTGACCTGGTCCAGGAGGAGGGTGTCTCTGCCCAAGACAGGGGAGTTGGAACCAGATGATCTTGAAGATCCCTTCCAGCCTAAACCATTCTGATTCTATGAAAAAAATACTGTTGACCTTTTCTTTAAGAAGACATGGACAGCAAATGCTTTTTTATGGGGTTTCTGCAATGTTATTCGACAATTACATATAACTATGGTATTTGACAAAAACTGTAGCCTATTTCATTCAATGGCTTAATGCTAGCTGGTCAGCCAAAAGCCACAGGACTTTATACAACTGAAAGATAGGTCTTGCTAGAAGCTCCTAAAAATTCTTTCTTAGTGAATTAAAATAATTACTGACATGACACTCATATGTAGTAAAGTATATAATATGACATCTTAAAATATGTTAGAATTAACTATCACAACTCAACGTGTCTTTCTGGGAGGTCTTACAGCATTGTGTGGACTTCAACATACACACAACCAACAGTAGAAAATGAGCACCTAATAGATACCAATTTGAAAAAATAAATAGTGTTTAAATGGTGCATTTGGGTGCTTAAATGGGTTGGTGACACTCTGAAGACACTGAGACTTCAAAAAGTTTGCATTAAAAAGGAGTGGGGTTCAGAACATATTTTTAATACCTAAGATTTTTTCTTTACTATAAATGCACCATGGTCCAATTATAGTGAAAGCACAACTAGCAGTAACTCAACAAGAGTTTCCACAAGTTCTTTTTGCAACATCCATCCCCTGTTTGCTGCTCTTTAGTATTTCCCTTTTTCTTAATTAGATCCCTCTAGTTACATAGAATTATTTGAATGGTAGAATCAATATAAGAAGTCTTGCTATTCTTTTAAGCCAGCCTTGTCCTTGTCACTGTGACAAAACAAAACCAAAGACTTGCTACTGCCATATAAATGACTGCATTTTCTATTATGAGGTCCCTGCCTAACTTCCTCCTTTCCATGTTCAGATGAAATTTTGCATCTGTTATTTCTTCTGGTAGGCAACAAATAGGAGAGGAGGTAAGCAAAATAAAAATGGAACAAATAAGGGAAAAATAAGGAAATTATGCAGGAGAAAAGCAGCTGTGGTGAGTTATACTGTGTTTTGGAGGGCATTACAAATTCTTTAAACTATGTCATGCTAAACAATCCAAAACCTTAAACCTCCTTTTTTTTGCAATTATATCTGCTGAAGTCTGGGACCAGAAAGGCAGGGTTAAATGGGCCAGTAAGCAGGTACAGCTGAGACCCTGCAACCTATCAGCAAATGCTGATACCTTGGTAAGACCACACTATAAAAGAGACAAAGCCTGGCAGAAGGAAGTCAGATAGCTTTTTTTATAAGCTTGCAGCTTTTGACTGTACTTTGGATTTTATTTTTTTTTTTTTTTTTTTGGTGCCCTGCAATGGTAAGAATTTTCATTCAGAGTTGTTTGTTTTCTTAATCTGCTGGCATGTGTCATTTAATAAGAGGGTTTTATTCCCTTTTGCTCTCAGAACAGTAGAAGAATAGAGAGCTTGTCTTACGATAGTTGGTGTCTTTATCTCTTTGCTGAGAAAGCAACAACTGCTGACTAGCAGAGGTACTAGCTAGGTTGTCTTAAGACAAAGTATGTAAGAAGACAATATATACCAAAAGTGTGAGGGAGCTGACTGGTAAGATCTGGGTTAGTCAGCTGAACTGTAGCAATTTGGCTCTCAACATAAAGTAAAATTGTTTGTGCACTGAAGCATCTTATATATAGTTTTAAAGCTTAGAATGTATTTTTAAAATAGAACCGGTTAATTATCAAATAATTGTCTTGTATAAATACAAAATAATGAGCAAAGGGGATGAAGAGAGATACTGTCCTGTAATTTTTCACTAATGCAACATGAATATTCTTCTGCTCTTTGTTGAAAAAGGTGTTGATAAACTTAAGACAGTTCTTGGCCTCTAAACTACCAAACTGATCTCTCTGGATGTGGAGGCTTGCATTTATCTAATTCCTGGATGAGACTCTGTATGATTTTGACTTTTTGTGTGGTAGTGCTTGTTTGGTTTTGGTGGAGTTTTTTTGTTGTTAATTGGGGACTGTTTTTCAAGGTTTTTCTCTTGTTTTGGGATGTTATGGGTTTTTCTTTGAGGGGAGGTTGATATTTTCTTTAAAGACACTTTGGCTAGCTGGTACTAACAACTGTTACCTTGGGAGTCTCTAGGAAGGATGCCATATCAGCTCTCAAGAAAGAGGCAAAGACTACGTCTTTTTTGTCAATATACTATGAAAAAAGTGCTTAAAGTTCGCACAATGCTGGTAACTAAGTCAGTGGCATATGAAGCTGGCAGACTACTACGAGGAGGTGATGAAATGTAGTTTCAGTATACTTATGAATATTCTTAATCCCTAAGACTGTGGGCATTTGTAGCTTGTGAAAAGTAGTACATCTCAAAAAGACAAAGCTTAAATTTACAAAATTTACCAAAACAGGTAACAGTGATGATGCTAAAGACAAAATCTTATAGCAAAAGAAGTATTTGTTACTTTTTGGGGCTATTAAGTTGGTTCCTTGAAGCTTAGGAAGTGTGTCAGACTCTTTCTGTAGCATGAAAGGCCTGGTTTTTCGGACATAACTGCATTTGCAGCTTCCCAGTGGAGTCTGTCCTAATTGGATTACTGCACTAAGGGCAGATTGAGCTCTAATGTGAAAGAGGCAGAAAGCCCAAGACTGCAGAAGGTCTGCATCAAGAGGGAATGCCAGGCTCCTCCTTCTCCCACCACCATCCCAATCAGAGAATGGTTGTTTCCCAATACTTGGGCATAAGTCTGCCTTAGACAGTGCTATTGTATTTGGATATGCTATAACCATGGGCGGAGGCTTTACATGTATTTCCCCCCCGTAACACTTGTTTATGGTAGCTTATAGCAACAAGGCAGATGAATGGAAAACAGGATCACAGATAAGAGAGTTGGGTATTTTGTCAGTGCTCCCCATACTGTGCAATGATACGGCATAGCAATCACAGGCAATCATACCTGAGTGGTTCCAGACTGGAAACAGGAAAGATGTGTCAGCCCAGTGCTGCACCTGAATTAATTAGTCACGCTTAGAGGCAGAATGGTAACTTATTTGGGAACAAACTGTGCTAATGCTACACAGCTCTAGGCACTGGAGTTGTTAGCTCGGAATAGTGTGCTGAGAACACGTGGGGTTGGTTCTGTGTTACTAGCTAGCAGAAGTTTAGTGTACTGCTACACTAGAGCCATATGGAGTGGAAACATTTGAGTGGAAAAGCCCTAAATATGAACATAAGTCCAAAGTTAATCTTATACTTTAGCACTGTCTCTAAGATTTATGCTAAACCTGCTCCTTTTAATGAGAAGAATGCAAGAAGGAAGGTTTCTTATGGAAGTTGCTAAATATAATTGGATTGTTCACCCTAGAGCATATACTAAATCCTCAGATTTAGGAACTTTCACAGCCATAATGGCTACAAAAGATTTGATTTGCAAGTGGTTTATCAGAAAATCTAGGCTACTGCCTCTCAGGATGTTAAATACAAAACTGGATTTACCCTTGCTTCTAAAGAATCCTGCCTGTCAGTAAGTTATAGCCAGCAATTCTCTGTCTCTCTCAGATAATAGGAATATGATCAATTCTCCCAGCTGAGCTGTTGAGTGCCTGACTCACTCTGGCCTAAGCCAAAATGAGTCAGAGCCAAAATTTTCCACCCCCTCACCCAACTACCTGTTGGGGGAGGAAACCAAAGCATATGTACTAGATGAAATGTTAACATCATCAGTCAACGCTTAGTGGATGCATATTATTTCACTATTTGTATTGATTGTCACCCTAATATCTAGTGATAGCAGAATGTGAATTGTTCTGGATGCTAGGAAACTGTCCCACAAAAACAGGGTTCTGACATTGAAGACCAGGAGGTATTGTATACAAATATAATACGAAAGACATGTCAGTCTTAGAAGTTTCAAATTGTAAAGCAACATATGCAGGGTTTCTCTCACTGGTAAGCATGTTTATCAAGTGATTCTTCTTGCATGTTAAAAATGTTAAACCTCTCAAGGGGATATCTACTAAGTAATCATTGATTAAAATAACTTGCTTTTAGACTACTTTTATTTTTATGTATCAGATCCAAAACTTTACTTTTTCATTTATTGCCTCCAGAGGCATCCATTTGACTTTATACCTTTTTATCTTCCTTAGCTGTGTGCTGTATTGTGTACATATGCAGGGAAGAGTTTAAGGAGAAAAGTTGCAGATGAAGAGAAGCAGAACACCCATATATGACAAAAAAACATAACCGAAAAGAAAATTTACCTTTATTTTCTATAAAGAAAAACCTATATTGCCTGGCTCAATGAATCCTGGCTCAACTATCCTACCAGAAACAAAATTGGATTAGACTTACTAACTCAATGGTTCTCCTTTCACTAGAGGAAACATTGTTTGGGATAGGTATTCACATTAGCAGCCCTTTATAGGAGTAGATTCTTAGAGGAAAACTCATTCAGATGAACTGTGCTTCGCTGTGCTTCCAAGTAAACTAGGCAACTTATAAAATTATGTCTATGGCTATCTGTAAAACTTAACTGGGAGGCAGGGCAAATGGTCCTACTTAAGTTGCAGTTCTGTACAGCCACAGGACTAACACATAATTTAAATGCAGGATAGTGTAGATGTTCTGTGTTTCAAGCACTCATAAAATGTGATCAGAATGGCTTCCCTATGTTCAAAATACAGCAGAAAGAAAGAGTTTGGCTTGCAGTAAAATACTACTGCCACTTTAAAATCATAATCTACTGCTAGCTGCCAGATCTAAACAAATAGTGGTTCAAATGCTGGATTAAAGCGGCACCAGCTGTAATTTACACTCTTGTCAGGAGCAGTTATTGCAATGCTCACTGAATTGATGCCAAAATAATATTAATTTCCATACTAAAATGCTAGTATTTAACTTCAAGTCCTTCACATAAAGACTACTGTGTATCCTCATTCATTCTGTTTTAAACATTCACAATACAAAGTATCCTGAAGCCTCCAGGATGTCTCAGGAAATGTCCTTCAGTATCCTGATCAGTTTTCTTCCAGTTATATGACTTTTTTTCTTCCTCCTCCCACTGTATTCTTTCCTTTATCCTGATGTGTATATATAGCCTACCTTGCAGAATTGCAAGGGGAGCTGGCAGGGATCCAGGACAACCTGTCAGCACAAGCAGCAGTGAGGTGATGAGTCAGCAGGGGCACTGTGTGTCTTTGCAGTTGGCTGCAGCACTGCTCAATTCCAACCTCCCTGGAGGTAACTCTTGTCTTTGACATTGAAAGGTGTCCAGATTTCCTGTTCATCTTTATTTTGATGAAAGGGAGGATGTGCCCTTCTCTGAACCTGAAAACATGGAGTTGCCCTACAAAAACTAATAACCCAAGGAACAGAGGCTCTGTGTGATCTGAAGATTTCTGAGGCTTAACCTGAGAACAAGGCTGCCAGTTTTGTCAAGCAATTCATTAAGAACCTTCACTAAACTGCAGTGTTAAAACTATTTAAAAATAGCATAATTTCACTGCATTTGTGCCACTCTGCATTCTGTACATCCCCAATGTGATAGCTGCACACAGAAAAATCCAGTAATTGCTACATAAACTGGGATTATTTAGAATAAGATTAAATTACCTAGGGTTCAGAAATAGATGTCTACTTTTAAAGGAGTTATGTTGAAAGGACATAAAAGGGGCCAGTTGTGTATTCAGGTATTTATTTTGTTTTTATTTTTTTTAAACTGCTTCTTTAATAACAAGAGTTTAAATGGCTCCCTCTTGTGTTAAGAAAAACACAGTATTCTGTTTGGCAAAAAATAGACCTTGAACAGAAATTACAACTTACCTATATTTATAGGGAGTAGTCTAGTTATCAGTATGTTGTGGTGACTGATGAGGAGACTTGCTGCTCAGGTACTCTTTGAAACTACCTAAAAGAAGTACCTAAGCATGAAGTACCTAGTTACCTTTCAGCTGCATATGCTGACGGGTAGGGAAAAATAGCTTGTGATTCGTATGTATTGCACCCCACCTAATTTGCTAATGCAGACTAGACTACACTGTGTCTTAGTCCTTGTCCTTAGGTATAAAGCTCTGTAACATCTCAGCACAGAATATCTGGATTAGCATAGCTTAATTTACTTCTGGTGTTTTTCACAGGTGAGCAAATCTTCACGTTGCAAGGGGTGGGAGGAAAGTAGTGAACCGGAGGAAAGCTCTGAGCATAAATGAGTCAGTGAATGGCAATGGCAGTGAGGAAGCACAAATTGGATTTCAACAACCAGTTTTCAAAAATTTCAAGTCTTCTTTCCTTCTTTCTATTACTTATTAGCTGATGAAGTTTTCACTTAGGCTTTTAAATCTTGAAAGCTTTCTTCAAATAATTAATACCTATAAAACTCTGAAATTAAGCAGACAAAGTCTGCTGAGACTTTGTCATAGCATGTGGCATACTTTGGTAACTTTGGATATTAAGCAATAATCTTGGAAATTAACACAGAAGAGGAAAAATCCTCATAGGACACACTAGGGTCTTGGTGACCTTAAGAGAGAAATTAAATGTATGAGGAAACACGTGTGCATACACAGGAAGTATCTACCATAGCTTTTGAGACAGTAGGTCTGAAAAGCTTTGCTTCAAGACAACAGACGTCAGTTCTGTGATTTCTCACAAAATCTGTTCCTGCATAGTTATGAATAAAAAACAAAACAAAACCAACCAAACAACAACAACAAAAAGAAAAAAACAAACAAACAAACAAACAAAAGAAACAAACCCCTCCCAAACCAACTAAAACCAAACTAGGCTCACTTCAGAGTGGCATTAATCACACTGATGACTTTAGAGCTTGATAAAGCTACTTTGCAGATAATTCTCTTGGGATAATCTCAGTTCATCCTGTTTCAGAAGTCTGGTGGTACAGACACAGGAGTCTGTTTACTAGTTTGAAAGTGGGGGCTTTAAAATACCATATTGTAAACTCTGCTGAAGTAGTTTATCCTTTGTAAAAAGATTCCCCTGTTGCAGCCTTACAGGTCGTTAGCAGAATGAATGACAGTATGGCTACAAATATCAAATTATATGCTTTTAAAATCTATGACTTTGAGAAGTAAGAACAAATTATTTGGAGAAAGATACAGAGGGAGTTACCACTTGCTCACAGAGAGGAAAAAATTACTATGGTGCACAGAAGAATCATTCAGTATCTTAGTTTCTTGTTTAAGAGCTTGTATAGTGGCACCCCACAATATATTTTCACACTTCAGAGAAGAACTGGTGAGGGTAGACTTAACTGAAGAGTAACTGAAAGGATTTGTCAAATCTAAAGTGTGTACTTAAGATCAAAACTGCTGTTTTGAAAAGATCTGACCAGCTGCCACCTGGGACTAGATACATCTAACCTCAAAAATACTCTTTTTATCTATCCAACCAAGCAAAGTTAGTTTTCTGAATTTAACCGCCATCATGATCTCAGTGGATCCAAGCCAGCTGCCCCATATTTCAAGTCTGACAGGACAGGGTGAGGCAACTGGGCATTTCATTACCTATTTCTCTTGAGGTACTAATTCCAAAATTGTTTGGAAGGTACCTATTAAAGGATTTTGAGTTGCATATAAAAATATTCTTATCTTACATATGGCCAAACACTTCTGCTCAACTAATAATCTAGTGACTGGGGTACCTGCCAGGGAAAGTATGGGAGACTGAGTTTCTCAGATGGAGACCATTTAGTATCTTCCCTCCTGGCATTTGAGACCTAATTTTTCTAATCAGTTTGCATTTCTTCCAGCATAGCTTTGCCTTGTGAGATATTGGCATACCTAAAATGGGGCCACTACAAGTTTTTTTCATGCTTACATTACTTTTGTTTCAATGCTATTATGCAAAATACTCTAAGAGGCAATAGTCAATCTCTTTAAAGGCAGAAAACTTTGAAAAGGTTTTGCTTTCTTCTTGACCCAAAATAAAGGGTTATGTTGACCTTATTTATTTGCTTTGTAGCAGCAAGCTAATGTGGCAGGAATACCCACTTGAGACACCAGGCTAAGTCATGAGGTATACTTGGGTTATCCTTCTCATGTAATTTTTGCATTCACCTTAGTAAAAGTATAATTGTGGAACTCCAAATGATTGTGTGCAGGGCTCCTTTCAGTAAACACTGAGAGGAGAACATGAGGGCATGATAAGCACCTGCAAAGCTATAGCTTTGGAGGTGAGGATAATTAATCCTTGCAATAGGAAAAAAGGTTATCCTGAAATAGTAATGGGCAACAGAACTTAGCATTTGTTAGCTTTAATACTGAAATGAGACATACTGGGGCCTTTGGTGCCACTGAATCTATTTGCGGCACGAAGCTGGAATTTGGGTAAGCTAAGGTAGGGCATGTAACAGATACTTGGGATAGGGGTGGAGTACGTAGGCTTTTGTTCTAAAGTCACTGCTGGACACTTTTCACCAAGCTACTGAAGAAAATATCATTCCTTTGGGTGCCATTTTGTCCAGCCTCCACTACAGCTAAGGTTTTGTACACTAGAAATTATGGAGTGAGACTAAAATTAGAAAGCATTTTCCAAAGAAACCTCAGGCCAGTACTCTTGATGCTTTTCAGAAAGAAAATTAGGTTTGTGGTTTCTTAGTAAGCTTTTGCACCTCGTTTCTGCTTAACCTCAGGTGATTACAGTAACCCAACTCTTAAACAAGGCTTGGATTTGAAATTTAATATTCCTTCCTTGTGTGTGCAGGATTTTTGGAAGCAAACGATAGGTATGCTGATTTAAACAACAATTTTTCCATCAGAGAGAGATTTTGGCAGTGGTTGTTTTGCATCTACATGATAGCAAACCTCACTGTTTTAAGTGCAGGTAATACCACCATCAGTCAGGATCAAGTTTTCTGACTTGTGTGTAACTCTTCATAGTGAATGCTGTAGCCTGATTTAACATAATCCAGCTTTTGTGTTAGTCTCTTGGCTGTCACGTGGTTGAAAGGCACCACAGTTTATTCCTAGACCCAAGCTAACAATTTACACCACAGCAAATACTTACAACTTTAATGGACTGAAAGATAAAAAAAAATCGCATTCTATTTATGCCATACATGCATCTTTCTTTCTGGCAGACAGTAGGAGTTCAGCAATTCCTCTAGCTTAACTACATTATGTTTCTTTAAATAAACCCACTGCGATCTCGCTTACTGAAACAAAGAAGTGAAGGTTTATATATAACCAGTTTCCCTCTGATGCCTCCTGTACCACTGGTTTTCTAGGCCTCTTCCTATGCAAGGCATTTCAGCAATGTAAGTAGACGTTGCATAATATGATTATGTGCTGCTCTGAACTGAGGAACGTGTCCCACTTGTGGCATATTACACATACTGCTGCCTGCTTCTTCCATTGGAAGAGAAATTATGTGATAGTGACTTTATATTCCTGGCAGCAGTCAAATGCTACAGCAGAGGATTAGGGGATTGGGGCTTTTTTTTTTTTTTTTTTTTTTTTTTTTTTTATTATTCTGTGTACTGAAAACCAGTATCGCGTTCGCCCACCCCCCTTATGCCTTTAGCTCTGAAGGGAAAGATTACATTTCAGTTAATCTCTTTTCCTCTGTGTCATTCCAATAGACCACCCTAACTCGCAGTACAGAAATTAGCGCGTGTGTGTAATTAGGACTTAATAAAATCAGCCTCTGAACACAGGTAGTGTATGTACCGCTGAGGGAACGCGGCGGTGAGCTCACGCCTTGTCTCCAGCACCAGCCGTGTTCGCCATGCAGGGTTAACTGCGTTCCTCCTCTTCCCGCCTGGCCGCCCGCCCGGCCGCCGCAGTGCCAGGTGTAGCACATCCCATGGGGAGCCGATCCCCCCTCCCCGTCCATCCCGCAGCGGAGCGGGCTGGCTCGGCAGCTGCCGTCGGGATGCGCAGGCGCGGAGCGCGCGCGCTGGGCGCGGCGGGCGCGCGGCGCGGGATGCGGGCGGCGCGAGCGCATGGCAGGAGGCGGGAAGCGGAGGCCGCGCGGCGCGGCGGGAGCCGCCGGAGAGCAGGTGGGGCGGGGGGAGCGGCGGGACACGGCCCGGGACACCCTGGGAAGGGCGGCGGGCGAGCTACGAGCGCCGTAGCCGCGGGGCCGCGGGCCTGGATCGGGGCGGGTGCCCTGTCGCAGCGTCGGTCCCCGGCTCCGCGCTCCTCGCTCTGTCTGCTCCGTCGCTGTGAGGAAAGCCCCAGGGCCCCTCGTTCTCCTGCGAGGGAACCGCTCCTCCCCCGGGCTTCTCCCGGGACCGCCGCGTTTGAGGTGCGCTGTGCCCGGCAGCCGCCGCATCATCCCGGCGGGATGCGCTGGGTATGGGGCACTCGGTGTCGCTGGATACCTGGCGGCGGCCCCATTTCGGAGAGGAAGTGTCCTCTGCATTGACCTTTCCTAAAAACAGGAAAGAAACCTTGCTGCCTTTTTTTTTTTTTTTAAATTTTTATTCTTTCAGGTACGGAGTAGTTGAGGCTACTGCTCTAGTGGAGCGTATGCTCAGTATGGATATTTCCTCGTCTGCTTCGGTTTACGTTACATCATTTTTAACAGCAACTTCAGCTTTAAGCTACTTTTAAAATGCTGCACTGTAAACTGCACTGCTCCTGATGGTGAATAACACAGTAGTTCAGACAGTAGAGACTAGAGGACTTTTGTTGTGTCGTTTAACCAGACATGACAAAATAGTATCCCTACTTTCAACTATCTGTAAACATCTAAATTTATTAGATAGAGGCTGTGGTGGGATTGGAAATTGTCATTTTAAAATAATTTCGAACTTAAACTTTGGGATTGCTTAGTCCTTTGCTTAATTAACCTATAGAAGTGCTTCTGTTGGTTATATCAACCCATTAACATAAAAGTAGCAGTTTGCTACTTCATACATGTTTAGCAGATATCAGACTGCACTTCTAATGGATTCTGTCCAAAATAGGTGTTCTAATCTGTATATATGCTGCTTTAACTAACAAACATGCCCTAGTGGTCCTAATCATTGTTCCTCCATGAATATAAAACTTTGTAAAATGCTTTGGTGGAGCTGACAGAAAGCAGCTAAATTAGCTGTGGGCTTTCTTTTTTCATCTACAGAGCGAAAAAAATGGAGCTGTCAAGAAGAGAAGATCAAATCAGGCAGATATTCCTGACAGTCTTTGTCAAGAAGCAGAAACATGTTATCGGCTTAGGCTGCCTGAGGACTTCTACAAGTTTTGGAAGTTTTGTGAGGAACTAGATCCTGAGAAACCAAGTGGTGAGGTTTTAAATTTTGCCTTTTCTAACTTTCACTCTCAAAAACAGCCTGAAAGCAGGCAAAGTGGAGGTGGTCAGATGCATTCTAATGCAGCTTCAGTTTGTGGTTAAGATGCGGGATATTTATGTGAGTGTAAACAGGAATCCTGGATATAATCAGATGTATACTTCAGGCTTTCTAAAATGTGATTACTTAAATCGTGCAATACAGAGGGACTAAATGTTGTCTAAATCTGCCTTTCTTGCAGGTACATTTAAAATGTTTGATATGGAACTCAAGTTTCCTAGATATATTGTGGTTTAACCCTAACCAACAACTAAGCACTGTGCAGCCACTCATTCCCCCTTGGTAAGACAGGGGAGAGAATCAGAAGGGTGAAAGTGAGAAAATGTGTGGGTTGAGCTAAAGATGGTTTAATAGGGAAAGCAAAGGCCACATGCAGAAGCAAAATAAAACAAGGAATTCATTTACCACTTCCCATGGCCAGACAGGTGTTTAGCCAACTCCAAGAAAGCACGGCTCTGTCACACGTAACAGTTACTTGGGAAGGCAAATACCATCACTCGAAATTACGCTCCGTCTTCCCCTAGTCTATATACTGAACATGGTGCCATATGGTATGGAATATCCCTTTGGTCACTTGGGGTCAGCTGTCCTGGCTGTGTCCCCTTTCAGCTTCTTGTACATCCACAGCTTTGGCACTGGTGGGGTGAGAGGCAGAAAAGGCTTTAACTCAGTGTAAGCACTGCTAAATCTGGGTTTCAACCTCCTCAGGTTTATTATATAACAGAATGTACCATCCCTGTATGCTCTAGAAATGACAAGGTTTTTTAGAGTTATAGAATGATTTGGGTTGGAAGGGACTATTAAAGTTCATCTAGTCTAATCCCCTAAAATAAACCACGGAGATCTTCAACTAGACCAGGTTGCTTAGAGCTCTATCCAACCTGTCCTTGAATGTTTCGAAGCATGGGGCATCCGCTGCCTTTCTGGGCAAACTTGTTCCAGTGTTTCACCACCCTCATCTTAAGAAATCTACCCTTTTATAGTTTAAAACCATTACCCCTCATTCTATTGCTGCAGACCCTGCTAAAAAGTCTGTCCCTATCTTCAGTACCTAAAATATTTAAAGGCTGCAGTCTCCTTGGAGCCTTTTCTTCTCCAGGCTAACAACCCCAGACCTCTCAGTCTGTCTTCACAGGAGAGATGCCCCAGCCCTGTGATCATCTTCATGAACCTCCTCTGGACCCCTTTCAACAGGGCCAGGTCTTTTCTGTACTGGGGCCCCCCAGAGCTGGATGCAGCACTCCAGGTGGGATCTCACGAAAGCAGAGGACCAGAATCCCCTCCCTTGACCTGCTGGCCATGCTGCTTTTGATGCAGCCCAGGATAAAATTGGCTTTCTGGGCTGCAACTGCATGTTGTCAGCTCATGTCCAGCCTCTGACCCACCAGCACCCCGAAGTCCTCGGGAAGGCTGCTCTCAATTTGTTCATCCCCAGGCTTGTGTTGATACCAGGGCTTGCCCTGACCCAGGTTCAGCACTTTGCACCTTGTTAAAATACATGAGATTCCCATGGACCCACTTCTCAGGCATATCCAGGTTTCTCTGGATGGCATCCCACCTTCAGGAGTGTCAGCTGTAGCACTGAGCTTGGCATCATCAGCTAATTTGTTGAGGGTGCACGTGATCCCACTGCCTTGTGTAATTGATAAAGATTAATATTAAATAGTACTGGTCCCAGTACAAACCCCTGAGGAAAACCACTCATCACTGATCTCCATCTAGACATTGAACTGTTGACGGCTACTTCTTATGAGAAGTGTAATAACTCTCAAATGAAAGCTGTCTGGACAAAAGAATGTCTCAGCTCTCCTTGTCTGGTAAACAGTGTTTGATGGAATTTGTGGAAGCTTTTGATACCTGAGTGACACGGAAACTGCGTCTAGATATGCACCCACCAGAATGTAAATCAATTCATGCTTTGCTTTTCAGATGCACTTGTGTCAAGTGTTGGACTTAAACTGGTTGGACCATATGATATTCTTGCTGGAAAACACAAAAAACCAAAATCAACAGATGTGAACTTCAACCTTCATTGGAGGTTCTTCTATGATCCCCCAGAATTCCAGACTATACTTGTTGGGGATAGCAAAACACAGTATCACATGGGATATTTCAGGTATTTAATTTCCTGCATGCTCTTGCTGGACCATAATTATGCAGTTTTTTGTCCTATTTTCTCCATGAGACATGATTCGAGACCTGCGCACAATCATCAAACAAGAGTCTTTCTCTTCTGTAATAGGATATTAACACATGGCTTGATTATCTTTTTATTAAAAAAGATCACAGGTACTGGAGTTGGAGACTAGATTTAAATATTTATCAAACTACCTCCCCCAGCCATCCAGAGCACCTTCACTTATTAGTCTTTAACTTTTGCCATGATACTTGGAAGAAAAAGTCAAATGAATTAAAGGGAACAGGTATTCTCTCTGCATGTATAGATGCAAGCTCTCTTTAAGGCATGCTCTAAGGTCTTAGAGCTTTAGATCTAAGGGCATTTCTTGATAAGTCTGAAGGAGATGGCAGCATAGTGAGGAAGCAAATTAATTTTGCTTTGACATAAGAGAAAGGGACACACCTTGACTATTTGTGTGTACTTTTTCCTCAATAGGGATGTGCCAGATGAGCTCCCAGTGTGGGTTGGTGCAAATGAAGCTAAGAAGGGCTGTGTGATTTCACAAGTTGGTGATAATGTCTTTGCAGCAGTCAAGTAAGGTTCATACTTACTTTTACTTATAAAAAATAGAGTAGAAACTGTTAATTGTGAGGTGTGGAATAATGCAGCTAACTTATTTACGTGTCTTTCGCGCTTATTTTCTGCCACTGCTAGCAAGTCTTAAGGTTCTCTCAAAAGCCTTTATAGGTTTTTTACAGTGTTTTGCTTTCAGAAGTAAAATAGATAATTGTTAGTTAGCTCATTCTTTAAATATGTTGGCAGGGATAGGCTCTACAGGGGAAAAAGTACCCACTGGGTGTAAAATACTTGGTAAGTAAAGGGCGGGCATCTCAAACAGTGGTGAAGGAAATTGGAGTATCGCAGTAGCATCTGGCTCTTGTTCTTGCCTATGTAAAAATACATTTCTTTTGTATATAATGAACAAATACAAGAAGTGCCATTTCTGACCTTGGGGCAGGATAACATTTATATGGATATGTAACTCAGGATGATTCATGAAGCTTTACGTGATTCTACGTCAGGAATGTAAACAACAGATCTCATCCCTGCCGGTTAAAAATGGAAAGCTTTCTAAGGACAGATATGTGTCAGTCAGTGGAATCAGGCTGGATAGTGGCTTCTGCAAAAGAATCCTTGTGCAGTGCAGAGTTAAACGAGGACATTTGTTTTGAAAGCACCATGAGGAAACTCATAAATATGTATTTGTGTGCATGACTTGGATGACAAAGGGTATATATGGCATGAAAGCAGCAAACTGAATTCTTAAGATAGAAAGATGAACAGCTACTGAGTTCAAGAGAATCTTCAGCACCTGCTGATTGCATAAACTAGATGGTAATGCAGATACAGATAAGAAATGCCCAAGTACTGTCTGTGCCAAACTTTTCTTTCTTGCTAAATGAGGCTTGCATTTCCAAGTCTTTGTATAAATAAACTCAGGACTGCTACTCTTCATTATAAGAACTGGGGGTTTAGTGTTTAAAAGACTATAGATTTATTTGTTTATTTTCTGTTAAGGCATGTTTTTTCTGTTTGCAGATTATTTTTGTCAAAAAAACTTAAGGAAGTGACTGATAAAAAGAAAAGTGCTGTTTTGAGAGACCTAGATGAAAAGCTAACAAGGACAGCAAAAGATCTGGGTTATTCTCTGGAACAAAAAACCATGAAGATGAAACAGAGAGATAAGAAAGTATGACTTTCCTCATCCACTGGAGAGAACTAAGTTCTGTTAAACTTTTTTCATTTCCTTTCCTGTTTGGTTTTTTTTTTTGTCATCCTTCTAGTTAGTAAGGATGCTTCATTTAAGAATTTTCAGAGCCAATCCTCTCTCTAAAACTTCAGGAGAGGGAAAATTAATACAAGTGTGTTCCAAATAGTAGGACTAAATAAAAACACATTATGCTTGTAAAACAAAATTCAGTTTAAAAACAAACAAACAAACAAAAGGAACAAACTACCACCAAAAAAACCACAATAAGGGCAGTAGTCTAAAAAAATAAAACAAATGGAGGGCATGGAGAAAACTGGTTGAAATGGAAGATTAAAACAGTTGGGTTGAATCTGTTAGAAACAGGAGCATGGATAGTAATAGCATGGATAGTAATAGCATGGATAGTAATAG